>NW_012111364.1:8845320-8885078 GCF_000951035.1 Colobus angolensis palliatus
AATAGATTCGGGTCCTTGAAAAATTTCTTTCCATTTCCTCCTAGAAAAACTGATTTGTATTGATACACAATAGTCGCAGCCCAAACTGCTTTCTGGGACCACAGAGCCCCTCTAATTTGTACCAGTTTTTCTCCATTCTAGTTGACCCTGACCATCAGGTATAAATTAGTGCTAAACCAATATTAGCTGATACTTCCCCAGGTGTGGGAAGTGAGGAAACCTGATCACACGAACACACACAACCCTTCCTGGATACATTTAAAATAAGATGGCTATTATTATACCGTGCGGGAAAAAGAATGTTTTTGTTGTTTGTTTTTTAATCAATCTTATGCCACCTAAATTTGTATTAACTTGACATGGTGATATCAGTCATCAGTTAGAATCCATTTTTAGTTATAGATTCCCTATCAACCTTCACACTTTTTTCATTCTTTCATGGGGCCTCCTCTTGCCCTTCCAACTTCTTCTCACCCCCAGCCATGCCATGTGCCTTGCCCCACACCCTTTTTCATTTCTAGCACTACTCAAGAGGTTGCGTGGAGGAGCCCAGGGGAGTAGGTTTACACACCTGCTTTAATTGCTCACCTTGGGCGGAGCAGTGTCCTAAATAAACTTTAGTTTTGCCACAGCACCATTACTCAACAAAGTATTTTTACAAGGGTCACTTAATAATACAAAAATAAATAAGGCACTTAAACTTGTTATTGAGGAAATAAGCTTTAGCTGCCCACTTTCCATACTCAGGGTCCAATCTTGCTTCACTTGTGCTTAGAAAACTCTTCAGGAGTTTTCTTAAAAGGAAATCAGTTAGAGCACAAGTGCTGTGAGCCAAGTCTAAGTACCTTTACCCTTGAAAGGATTAGTTCCTTTATTAATTATCAATAACAAGGAATTTTGTCATTTTTCTCAATACTTTCCAGTCATAACTATTCATAGTGTAACTATGTACTCAATGGTTTCATAAATATCAAAAACATATATGTGTAGTACTTAGCCATAGATGGGAAGAGAAACAAATGTTCAAAATTCCAAGGAAATGATGTGACTCTGCATGATTTTTTCCCTACTTCCTGGGTTTTACAGAAACTTCACGGAACTTTTATATGCACTTTCAGATCTGTGACTTTTTTGTATCACGGCAACAATTCTGTGACATTAGAACATGTATGCTGTCTCCATTTGGCAGATGGGGAAATGGAGGCCCACAACCTTGGCTGGGGTCACAGATAGCACATGAGAGACTACAAGTAGAAGTCAGGTCTTCTGATTCCTTCACTATAAAAATTAGGTGACTTTTTTCCCCAGTGTTTTTTCTTCACTATAAAAATTGCCTCTGTAGCAAGAGCCAGGGATGTAATTGAGAGGCATGGATCTTTTCCACCTTGGTCTGTGAAAGACCTGTGAGCTAATAGTATATGCAAGAGAGGACACTTACTGCCTAAGAGATTGATTACCTACATTCAGGGCAACCCGATGATGCACCCTGATAAGAGAAGGGCCTGTCTAAAGGTCCTAATTTGTTTTAAATATCCAGAGTTCCTGATAGGAAGGCAGGGTGTGGTAATTATATATCTAACGTTTGGCTAATTGTCTCCATATCCTCACCTTCACAGATGTCTTTCAAACATTGATAATTACAGCTTTCAGACCCAAAGCCTACAAATTCATAATCCACACAGATGACATACTAAAATATACTCAAACTTGTAAGTCTGAAGACAATTTCAGCACTATTGGACTTACATTAAGAGAAAACTGCTTAAAAAGAGGTACCCTTTATTTCTATGTCATAGCTATACTTTACCACATAGATGTGTCATGGTTTCACCTTGATCTGAGGAAGCGCACATAAATTCATTTGCCTCTAAATGTAATCAAAATTAACAAAACAAGTAACAAAAAAGAGTGTGTAGATAACACCATAGGAGTAAAACTGACTCTAATTAATGAAACCAACTTGAAACAATGAAGGAGCTGCTTCTAAGTAAGATAAAGAATCAGAACCAAGAAATAAGTACAGTACAGAAAAGCAGTCATCCTTGTCATGATGGCCTACAAGTACAACCCGAGTTAATTACATCATAAGTTCTTTTTAAGAATTCAAGCCAAGCATTGTGGCTCACACCTGTAATCCCAACAACTTGGGAGGCTGACGCAAGAGGGATTGCTTGAGACAAGAAGTTTGAGACCAGCCTGGGCAACATAATAAGACCCCATCTCTAATAAAAAATTTTAAAAATTTGCCAAGTGTAGTGGTGCATGGCTATAGTCCCAGCTATTTGGGAGCCTGAGGCAGAATCATCACTTGAGTCCAGGAGTTTGAGGCTGCAGTGAGCTATGATAGTGCCACTGCACTCCAGCCTGAGTGAGATTCCATGTCTGGAAAAAAAAAAAAAAAAATTAAAAGAAAAGAAGGAAAGGAAAGGAGAAAGAGAGAGAGAAAGAAAGAAAAAGAGAGAAAGAAAGAAATTAAAATAAGAATCCAGCAAGTTCTTGCTATAGTGGCATCAACATAACAATGAATAAGGTGTACTCTTATACCTTACACCACAATCTCTATCACCACCCAGAGCAATTATAATAAATCCTGCCTAATTTGGGGTCCTACAGTTTAGGATGGTCTTACATTTAATAAAGAATTATGAATGTAGACTCTAGAAAAAGTCAAATGATTTAGCTTTATTTAGTTTGCAGAAGAAGTTCAAGGAGGGGTTAGTTATGGCCTTCAGGTATATTTAGTGCCATAGATATTGGTGTTTGGGGATTTTTCATCATAGAAAGAATGTAAGGAAATCAGTTAAAGATTTAAGAGGAACAGGGTAAATAAAAGCATATGTTCAGCATTCACACTGCTATGCACTCTATGTATACTATCTCATGGAATCTTCACAGACACCCTGCAAGACTGATAGAAACCAAGAATGAGGAGGTAGAAAAGTCAAG
Source organism: Colobus angolensis palliatus (assembly GCF_000951035.1). Classification (NCBI taxonomy): domain Eukaryota; kingdom Metazoa; phylum Chordata; class Mammalia; order Primates; family Cercopithecidae; genus Colobus; species Colobus angolensis. The sequence goes on from NW_012111364.1 coordinate 8,848,267, forward strand.
GTCAAAGTCAAAGGTCAAAGTCCTTTCCCTCGTATTTGGTCTTAGGGTCCATTTACTTCCAGAGTCTGTGCTACAGGACCAACTCACTGGAATGCTACATTGGGCAATGTTACGAAACCTTCTGCTATCATTAAATTCAAGAATAGTTTCTAGAGACATACATCTAGGATAGTGATACAGTCCTGTCTGAAAATAGAAAAATGGACTATATTCCTCTGAGGCCACCTTCAGCCCTGCAATTTTAGATTAAAATTCAGATCAATAGAGCTTTAGTCCAAGGCTTTTACTGGGCACATTTTTTTAATCATTAAAGATCTGAGGCCTATAGCATGAGTAAGACTTTAGCTATTTATATTTAAAGCTTCCTCCGCCTACTTAAATATCCAACATTAAGAAATTAGTCTAATAAATTAGAGTATATCCATATAATGAAATTTTGTGTTATTGTTAGAATTATGTGGAAGAAATTTTAATGACATAAGAAAATGTCGATGACATATTATCAAGTGAATTTAAAAAACCAGAAAAACCAAACTCAGCTGTAAAGTATGTTTCTAATTGAATTTAAATATATATTTACATATGCATATATAAAAACAACTGAGAGAACATATGCCAAAACATTAATAGTAGTTCCCTGTGGTTAATGGGATAAAGGATGACTTTTATTTTCATCTCTGGGCTTCTTTACATTTTTCTAAACTGAACATGTCCTACATATATTACTAGAAAGAATGCTTTGCACATACCACACACACACGTAAAATGATTTTCTGCAAAAGTTTTAAAATTTAGAATAGAATAACATTATATTAGGAATGGAACTTTGTATAGGGTGAGGAAGAATTTATTAAATAGCATAGAGCCCACTGTTAGCAGCAAACTGTCACTCTTTCCAACACTGGAAATAAAATCAGCTTTTCATATAATTTCTTTCTTTTTTTTGAGATAAGGTCTCACTCTGTTGCCCAGGCTGGAGTGCAGTGTCACAATCATGGCTCATTGCAACCCCTGTCTCCCAGGCTCAGGTGACCCTCCCACCTCAGCCACCTGAGTAGCTGGGACAACAGGCATGCATGACAACACCTGGCTAACTTTTGTATTTTTTGTAGAGATGGGGTTTTGCCAGGTTGCCCAAGCTGGCCTTGAACTCCTGACCTCAAGCAATCCGCCCACCTAAACCTCCCAAAGTGCTGGGATTACAGGTGTGAGCCACCGCATCTGGCCATAATTTCTTATTATGCTAAACTATCATATACAACTGTCAGAATTCTTTTAGCCCTTGCCTAAAACCCTCTACTCAGAAAGCACACAGAAGACACACAGCTAAGCACATGATACTATGTGTATAAAATGAAGATAATAATCATAGCTAGCTCATGGGGTTCTTACAGCTTAAGATGTAAATAAAATCATACTTTTAAAGCTAGGCCTAGCTCAGTGCCTGGAACATAGTAAGCACTCAATAAATGTTATCTTGGTAGTTATGTTCTTATTGTTAGCTAAAGAACAGAAAAATTCTGCAAAAAAATGGTTGTCGATCTAAGAATTTCCTATCAGCCACCTGGCACACATACTTAGTTTTAAAATAGACTTGCAGTTAATGTAGATGGCATCTAAAGGAAACTTTGACACATTGTAATTACATAGCTCATTTCATTCTCCATACTTATCAACGTTTTAATGAGTAATGAAAACAGGAAATGAAGTCATAATATAATTCAATTTTTAAAATCATTTTTCCTATGTTTATATTACCAAAAATGTTTGCAAGATCAATAAAATGTTAGAACTCTGTAATTACAATGTTATTTGAATTTTTATTTTTATGTAATTATTTATTATATTTGTCTCTCTGGAGATAATTTTTAGTTTTATTTGTGATTAAAAGTAGCTTTGAATTTAGCTATGTCCTTTACTGTAATACAAAGAAAAAGCACATCTAAGTTCTTTGCAAATATCATTGTCCATTTGGACACACACACACACACCACAGACTTGTCTCAATAGATTTTATTTTCTATTTTTTTGAGACAGTCTCACTCTGTCACCTAGGCTGAAATGCATTGGCATAACCTTTGCTCACTGCCATTTCTGCCTCCCAGGCTCAGGTGATCCTCCCATCTCAGCCTCCCTAGTAGCTGGGACCACAGATGTACACCACCACACTTGGCTAATTTTTTGTATTTTTGGTAGAGATGGGGTTTTACTATGTTGCCCAGGCTGGTCTCAAACTCCTTAGCTCAAGTGATCTGTCTGCCTCAGCCTTCCAAAGTGTTGGGATTACAGTCATGAGCCACAGCACCTGACCTCAATATTGTTCTGGGTTATGTCAAGCCTTGCCCAGCTATTCAGAAGGCTGAGACAGAAGAATCTCTTAAATCCAGGAGGCAGAGGTTGCAGTGAGCCAGGATCGCACCATTGCACTTCAGCTTGGGCGACAAGAGCAAAACTCCATCTCAAAAAAAAAAAAAAAAAAAGTGTGTGGCACCTCCCCACTATATCTCTCTTCCTTCTGCTCTGCCTATGTGAGGTGCTTGCTTGCCCTTTGCTTTCTGCCATGACTGTAAGTTTCCTGAGGCCTCTCCAGAAGTTGAGCAGATGCCAGCATCATGCTCTGTATAGCCTGTGAAACTGTGAGCCAATTAAACCTCTTTTCTTTATAAATTACCCAGTCTTCGGTTCTTTATAGCAATGCAAGAATGGACTAATACACTCATCTAGCTTGTTTTCCAGCTAACAGGTTTATTTTTGGCCCAAGGAAGCAGGACACTGGGGAAGACGGGGAGGTGCTCAGAGGTGGCTCAATAAACCATAATCATTTAGGACACAGCTGGATAAACTGATTCCACCAGTGATGATAGGGTCCCATACGTTCTTGCATAGGCTCAGTGTGATTCTTTAACTTAATCAAAATTTCACATTTTCAACATTTATTTTATGTTTCTTTCTGTTTCTATCGCATGCTTTACAGATAATCCATTTTAAAGCAAGAAAGCTAGATAATTCAAGGTAAAAATTCAAAGGGGAAAGGATGGGAGTCTATGAAAGGTTGTTCCCTTACCTTCTCCCACTTAGAGCTAATTTATATTTGAGGAAGTAGTGGTTGTATGTATATATTCCAGGTAGCAGTTTACTCTTGTGGATAAATAGGGGATATCTCTTTCTCTTCCCTAGGGAAAAATGTATGACTGCAAATTTGGAAACTAGACAGGATCTGCCAATACAGGGCAGAATGTTAAAAAGAGGATGAATTTTAATTTCAGAAAATTTAGAAGAAAATGGATTTCTCAGGCAACTGAAAGAACATATTTGGATCTGTTAAGACTAAGGGAGGCTTCAAGAGAACAGGACTTTGTGTTGGACAGACTATCTGTGACAGGGAAAAAACCCTTTCTCAATGATTAGAGACGAATCAGTTAACTGGCTTGAGTTTTACATTCTTCATCTGTAAAATCTGGTGATTAGACTGGCCCAGCAAAAGATATAATACACATAAATCGGAATGAATCTGCATTTTCCAAGCCTGATGAATTTATTAAAACTGAATTAAGTCACTAACTGGCAGCCTGAAGATGCAAGGAAAGAACTGAGTCATGCTTCTTAAGGTAAAAGGGCAGTCTAACTGAGAATTTTGTTATCTCTGAGGGCAAATTACAAGGAGATAAAGACACTCAAGATCACATGGAAGGCTTCTGCTCCCACTGAGAGACTGCAATGTAAGGTATGGAAACAGAATATTCTCTATAGAAACATAAATGTTAAAATATGAACTTTTTTGTTCTCATTTCAATCCAAAAATAAATAAATGAATTAAATGTCAAAGATAGCCATTCTAATTTGGAACTTCTCTGTTCATAACCTATTATGTAGTGGGTGCTAAACATCTGTTCATGGTATATGACTGAATATTGTCTATGAAATGTGTAGGTGTTAAATAAATGCCATGGTTTATTTATTATAAGAAACTTTTTACATTTTAACATCTCTGAAATGTGGATAAAATTTTATTTTATTTTATTTTAATTTATTTATTTTTGAGATGGAGTTTCACACTTGTTACCCAGGCTGGAGTGCAATGGCACAATCTCGGCTCACTGCAACCTGCACCTCCCCGATTCAAGCAATTCTCCTGCCTCAGCTTCTCCAGTAGCTGGGATTTACAGGCCTCTGCCATCACGCCCGCCTAATTTTTGTATTTTTAGTAGAGACGGGGTTTTACCATGTCGGCCAGGCTGGTCTCAAACTCCTGACCTTAGGTGATCCACCCACCTCGGCCTCCCAAAGTGCTGGGATTACAGGTGTGAGCCATTGCACCTGGCCCTGAAATTTGAATAAAATTTTAAATGAGTGGCTTGTTGTTGTTTAATTGGCAGCATCGTTTTTCTTGAAACCACTTAAAGCTTAAAGTTCCTCCTGACAATGCTTTTCCTTTTTGCTCACAAGACCAGACATTCTCATGAATGTTTCTTTAGCATTTTCCAGCTTATCCTAAGATAATTCACAAATATTAAAACATCTATGATGTCCCTATTGAAGACAGTTCATCCAGTACCTCATGATTTGATTAAATACTTCATCAAATCTAAGATACCATCATAAATTGTGCCATTATTTTAAGTGGTGCCAAGAAAAATGTCCCTTTGTATTGTGCAAGAATTCAATGACACACTGCAACCCCTGGAAAAGATTCATTTACCTTAATAATGTCCATAATAACAGATATAATACGTTTTCTAGGCATTATATTTATCCATGGTTTGACTGTAAAAGGTCTTGTACTTTTAAAAGACCTATAACCTCATAAGATTCATGTAAAGTAAATGTATTTTTTAAAACATAACTAAAGTATTTTTGTCACCCTATTTATATCAGCCCAAAACAGCATCAGTTCTTCAATAAGGGCTTCAGAGAGCTTAAGTTAAAGGAACAAAGTAGTCAATTAGTTAGTACTATGGCAGATTTCAACCCAAAACTTATTGTTTTAAAAAGATGAATATATATGCACACACACATATCATATACAGGTATGTAGATAAGGCTTGGAAGGGTGTGTCAAAAGTTGTTCTTTTGGAATGAAAAGTATCTGAGTTTGTTTTTTCCTCATCTGAGTTTCTAAATTTTGCCATAGTAAGCATGTATTGCATTTGCAGTAATTTTAAAAAGCAATAAGTATGATAGCATTTCCCCTCCCCCCCCTTTTTTTCACAGTTAAACAGTGGGTACTGTAAGGTACAGCTGGCATAGTTAAGAATGTATCTTCAAAGATGCATTGGCTTAATTTTTTTCCTACAAAGTTACAGGCACCATCCAGTCCAGCCACAAAGCCCAATTTAGAGTTAGCCCTACATGAGACAGTGGGGGCCCACAAGCTAATATAGAAGAAATAATTCTTCCCTCCCTATTGATAGACATGGTGACTTCTACACATTTCTATGTGTTGGCAATATATGCATACATTTGCAATTTGCCTTCTCTGGCCAGGCCACAGAAGAGGGCAATTCACTTAAATGCATAATTTTCTTTTTCTTCTTTGTTTTGCATACAAATATACATAACAGTTTTATTTACAATACCCCAGAACTGGAAAGAAGCCAAATGTCCATCAACATGTGAATGTATAAACAAATTGTGTACTATCTATACAATAAAATACTACTCAGCAATAAGAAGGAATGGACTACTGGTAGAGGTAACAACAAAACGCATAATTTTCTCGACCTGGGTTTTTTTCAGAATGCTGGAGCTGAAGAGTCATTTATTTATTTGATGTCACTTCAGTTTGTTAAAGGATAAAACCCTTTTAGTACAGGCTTTTCTCCTACCATAACCACATTTATGCCAAATTTAAAATATTGGTAAGCCTATTTGAAAATCAGTTGTAGAATAAATAAAATGTCTTTTGCTTAGCTATTAACATGATTTTAGGATGCTGTGCCTTCTTTACCACCATGTATTTGTAGAAAATTACATTTCTGCTTTTTATATTATTCATAAATAAAAGTCAGTATTTTTCAGTTCTTTGCTTCTTCAAATCATGTTATTAACATTTATTGAAACATAGCTTTCTTCTTTCATCTTAGGTGTATAATCTCATCAGCTTTGCAGGAAAAACAGGTACCCTTAGGGTCTGAATTGGCATTTGAATAGATAAACTTACTTTTAGTCCATGCCTAATAATATTACATTATTGTTTAGAAAGAGATAGCAAGCTATGTCATATAAATTTTTATATACTCTTTCTGTCATCAAATAACAACTGAATTATCCTACTGATAATAGGATTCATATAAAACTGTGGATGATGTCTAGCTACTCTATTTTTGCCAAAAGGAGAACACAGATAAACATTATGCCATGGCCATCATTTCAGTGACTTTAGGAACTTATATGCAGTTAGTGCCTCTTCACATACTGCTCACAAAGCATGTTCTCCAGTGATTTCAGAGAGATGACAAGAGGGACTCCAAAGTAGAATTTACTGAATGTTTGTGAAATTTGGGGCAATAGAGCCTCTCTAAGTCTCAGTATCCTCCCTAGTGAAAGAAAGATGATAATTCCTTCCTCACAGGATGGTTGTGACTACTAAATAGGATGATGCAGTTAGACAAAAACAGTTTGTGAAGCACTATGTTGATATTATTATTATTGCATAAATATGAACAATGAGCACAGTAGGCCAGACCTTATTAGTCAGTACTTTAGATGGTGTACAAGCACACAGAGTAGCCAGGGAGTAGGCTCTGGAGAGGGGTACAGACGGGACAGGCTGAACACTATTGACCCTGGAATTACAAAACCCACTGCCAGAATATCCTGGTTTGCAGTACCAACCATGTTCATTCAAGGTAACGGGCACACTCTGCCTCTCTCATAACAAAGGAATTCCTCCTCTGACAAAGATGCTGATGTCACACAATTTAGTATCAGTAAACATGGGCGTATTAATGGAAAGGAGGAGGTTAGCATTCTCTTGAGGGAATTCAAGGAAGCTTTTCCAACTGGGAATTGAGGTTGGTGGGGAAATATGACTTAAACAGCTAATGGGCATTAACTAAATACACCACAACAAAGGCTGGCCAGATAAAATATAGATGAACTATCCCTGTCTCCACATGCACACCTAACACCTGTTAACATAGCAATTGTGCACCCCAAGTAAGAGAGTTAAAGATAACTGACTAGATGATTCCATTGTCCTGGGTAGGAAGATACCTGGTAGCTGAAAAGCTCCGCTTTATTTTCTGTTAGCAGAGATTCTACTACCATCATCTTCTTGTTTTGCAGCAACGGAGACAAAGGGGATTTTCCTGAGCAGCGTCAGTAACAAAGAAATGAGGCAAATTATTAAGAAACTGATGGGCATTCATTGAAGAGCAACAAATATGATTTATAAGTCTGAAGGGACTGCCTTCAGAGGGAAGACGAAAGAGACAAGTCTCCCAGCATGACCACGTGGCTCTAACGGGACTGGTTCATCGGTCACAAGTACTTGAAGGGTGTAAATAGCGGGCACAGAGAGAAATTATTTAGTGTCCAAGGGGACAGCAGGAGGAGTGATGGAAATGAAAGTCAAAACAAAGATGATTTAGGCAGCTGAACGAGTCACATGCCCTAATGGAGAGATCTATTATAGGCTGTACGGCATCATCCCTTGGGAAGGGTGGAAACCCCATCACTTGTGCCATTTACAATTGGAAAAGGCATTAAAAAGTAGATCGGCATGTCGGAGAGGGAAAAAACACCACAGGTCCTCAGAGAATCAGTGGGATGACTTAATAGGTCTTTTCCATCTCAAATTACCGTGATGTAGTTTGTATGCTTGGGGACTTGAGGTGCTAGAATAATTTTTCCATCATTTGGGCTTCTTTACTATTACTACAAGGCCTCGTTGAAGAAATGATAACAGGTCATGGAATGCAGTTTCTGCATTGTAAGTGGAAGCCCACAGTGTACTGATGCTTTAGCATGGAGGCAGAACTGACTACGATAAGTTTCGCATTGTGATGTCAGTGTAAATAAATACAAACATAATACCAATGAAGTCCCAAAACAACATACATATATTGATTGAGACCAAAGGCAGAGGGAAAGGACCTTTGTCACAGATGGTGGCTGAATAAATGAAAATTCAAGTCGTTTATTCTCTCATCTAGAAAAATACATGTCTAAATACTTAAAGTCTATCTTTAAAAAAAAGAAAAAAAAATGGCCTTAAAGCTATAAAGAAACATTTACTGTGTAGGAACTTTAGGACCCATATTTTGAATGTGTGCTGTATTTCTGTCCACAGCTGCAGCTGTAATTAGCAACTGACACATTCTGAAACCCATGGTGGCCCAGAAGAGCACATATGTGCACAGGCTGTGCCAACCTGGGGCAATAACTGCAACTGAAAGGAACGGGCATAGCTTGGTCAGATGGAAACTGGGGCAGGCAGAGAAGGGCTGGTGTTACTGTGATTACTAGAAGGAGCACAGCTGTGACCATCTCAACCCTTCTCAGCCAGAGGATGACACGGAAGCAGGGGACAAAAATGGTAAGAGGGTGACAGGAGGGAGAGGCAGCGAGAAAGAAAGCAAAAGAATCCAGAGAGGGAAACCCACAGATGCAAGCTCTTCGCAGGTGGAGGATATCACAGATCCTGATAAAAATATTGTATGTGGTTGAGCACAAGTGAAACTTGGCGTTCCAGAAGACTGAAGTTTGCAACAAACAAATTCAGGGTTTGACCTACACCTGACAGATATAGGTCAACCCTCAGCCTGCTGCTCTCAGCAGCTGTAGCCAATAGGAGACAGTGCTGCCCAGCATGCTGGTTTAAGCTGCTGCTAATAGAGGGAAATCAACCTAACCCCGTATTTCCTGCCTCTGCAGTCCTCACTTGTCTATTCATGACCAACTCAGGCACAGGCAGAGCTCCTGGCTTGCTGTAACTGCTGGATGACTGAGAAGTGGAATTTGGTGCTAGCATATATATTCCCACCTCATCTAGCTAAAAAATCTGTTGTAAAGCCTTTTAAGGGAGGACCATTAAAATTCAATATTCCCTCTTTAACCTAAGTGTTTTCTTAAATTCATATAACCAGAAGAGACTTACTAATTCTTCACACCAACAGAACTTTAGAGATGTTTAGAGAGGAAATTCCATGACAAAGGCCTATTTTTGAAAGGATACAGCAGAGGTTAAGTGACTGATCCCATGTTACTTAGAGGAACCAGTTAAGGCAGAAAGAGAACTGACGGAGTGGTCTGAGATAAGTGAGGAAATTATGAAATTAAATCTGAAGAAATAACATCATCACCAAATCACATTGGGTTAAATATCTATTGGCAATCCCAGTTCAGTAACACACATTCCTTTATCCTACATGTTCAGACTAGTGTTAAAAGTGACTCCAGATATTTCCTATGCTCATGTTTTTTTTTTAAATGTCCAACCATTCTCCTCAATGAACATGACATTAAATCAAGCTAAGTCCAGTCATAGGGCCTCAACTTTACTCACTAAAGCTAGCAGGCAAGGGCCTAGTGAGTTGAATTAGAGGTTTAATTAGAAGAACAAGCAATAAATGCTAAATGTCCTGTTGCAACTATGTAACTTTCTGTGGGATTTTATGCCTTGTATCTTTTTTTTCCTGAATTCCAGGCCAATGGGGCTGCACTAGAACCCCAGAAGCAGAGAATTCCATAACTCAGACTCTTTGATTCGATATTTTTCTTTTCATCACCTTGAGAGAGCAAATAAATCCCCCAAACTACTTGTCCCACCTCTCAAGCTTCTAGCGGATATTTTTGACTGGAATTTGTCCATATTCTGAAATAACAGGTTACTTCACGTTCTCTGTGTTTAAATAAATGTAATTAGGCCTGTTTTAAAAAACTATGGAAAATATTAAAAAGAAAATAAAAATCATCTGTAAACTTACCACTCAGTGGCAGCCACATGAACGTCTGTGTTTCCTTCTTATTTCTACACATATGTATACTTTCCAAAATTGGTCATAAATGTTTTAAAGGTGTTTCATATATTGCCAAATTGCCCTCCAGAAAAGTTAAACCAATTTATAATCCATTTTCAGTGAATTGTGTAATTTTTAAAAGCCAGCTTTAAATTTGAGTTGAAAAATGATGCCTCACAGCTGTCTTTATTTTCTTCTATATCCCTCACTCCGAAAGTTGACCATTTCTTTCTATGGTTATGGCCGATTACAGCGGACATTGTGTTTCACTCCTCAACAACCATGTAGTTTCTGGAATTGACCCCAGCTCTAGGAATGAGTCCTGATTACTATTGAACCAAGCAGAGTAATCCAATCTCTTTTGCTAGTGAAAGGTTCAAAATCAAAACATGGCATTCCTCTGACAGGAGATTTAATCCAGGTTGGTCCTAATCTGAGTCAATAAGGCTGAGAAGAAGCACTTGTATTTCGTTGCTAGAAAACAGAGTCTAAGACTGGGCGTGGTGGCTCACACCTGTAATCCCAGCACTTTAGGAGGCTGAGGTGGGTGGATCATTTGAGGTCAGGAGCTCGAGACCAGCCTGGCCAACATGGTGAAACACTGTCTCTACCGAAAATCCAAAAGTTAGCCGAGCATGGTGGCAGATGCCTGTAGTTCCAGCTACTCGGGAGGCTGAGGCAGGAGAATCACTTGAACCAAGGAGATGGAGGTTGCAGTAAGCCAAGAAAAAAAAAAGAGAGAGAGATTCTCTTTCTCCTCTGATGAATGTGAACAGGAAAGCATATTGTCCCCACATGCTGCTGGGTGTTATCTTGTGATCCTCAGAGAAGTCAACCTGACTTTCTGGTTACATGCAAAAATATATTATTTCCTTACTGTTTAGGTTAGTTCGATTTGGGGTTCCAATTTTTACAGTGAGAAGCTGTTAGAACCCTTTTTCTTTATGGGATTTTCTGGAGTTTTTTATTTTGTTTTTGCCAATTCCTGTTAGGCATTATCAGTATTTTTATTATCGATGTGGTAAGAACTCTATTGAGGATATAATCTTTTTTGTCTGTATATTATGACTGTGTCTCCAAGTTTATCACTTGTTCATTATGTGCTATGTACTCTTATTTAATGCAGAGAAGAATATAGTCTTAATGTAATTAAATATACCAGTATTTTTCTTTGTGATATATTCCATTGCTTTTACTGTTATTCATTCACTAATGAGCGTGTGTGTGTGTGTGTATGTGTGTGTGTGTGTGTGTAGCAACCACAAGGTTCCAGGCTATAATACACAAGTGAGCCAAAAAAAAGATACAGTCCCTGTCTTATATCCTAGTTTATATCCTAGTGGGGGGATTGAGGGTAAGGCAGACAATAAACTGAAAAGTCACACAAAAACGAGTGTGAGATGCTGGTGGATAGATCCTACAAAGAGAACATACACAATATATGAGAGCTCTAATAGGGAAATTAGGCCTAACTAAGGAAATCAGGGGAAGCTTCCCTGGGGAAATGGTGAATGAATGATGAATGATGAAAAGGAGTTAGATAGCTGGGTAAGGGCATTACAGGTAGTGGGAATCACAGGTGCAAAGGTCCTGCTCAGGAACAAGCACAGAAATATGAAGGATGAAAGAAAGTAAATGTCACCAGATTCTGAGAGAGGCTTGGTATAAGATGAAGCTGGAAAGGTTGAGAGGTTGGGGGATGAAGCTGGGAGAAGCTGAATATTCAGGGCTAAGAAGTCCATGTTAAAGAGTTCTGCCTCCTTCCTAAAATCTATGGTGTCATCTTTGACAACCATATTACCTTTACCCACAATATCCAATTCTATCAAACCCCCAAGTCCTATCAATTTTGCTTTCTACATATCTCTTTAATCTATCCACTTCAATCTGTCCATTTCTCTTCATATTTACCAACAGTGCTTTAGTCCATTCTATCATCATTTCTACTTGCACTAATGGAACAGGCTCCTCATTTATCTATTAGCTCCTACTCTTGCCCCAGTTCAATCCATTCTGTGGTAATGAGAATTCAGATTGACATTGATAGCATTTGATGACATAAGATAACATTAGAAGATCTAATGTACAACAGGAGGGCTCCATGAAATAATATTGTACTGTACTTGAGATTTTCCCTAAAAGAGTAGATTTTAGGTGCCACATACAAAAAATGAGTAATTATGTGAGATAATGGATGTTAATTTGCTTTGTTAATTTTACTTTCTATATGTGTATCAAAACATCATGTTGTGCACCTTAAATAGATACAGTAAAATTTTTAAAATAATGCAAGAAATGCAAAAAAAATAAACTTGCTAACAAAAAGAAAGAAAACACTGACAAAGGACCAGTTTGGATTTTATTAGTCTGTCTTTTGAGAGGAGAGGGTAGGCAGTGGGCAGTTCATGAGCTCAATTTTGGACCCATTCAGTTTGAAATGCTCTTGGGATGTCCTGGAGAAGAAGCCAGGTAGGAGGTGAATACTAGGTGGATATCTTCTGCTTTCCCACATAGAGCCACTCTCCACCCTTCTCTATTCTGCTGTGTCCAGAGAGACTGACCTGTATGAATTGAATCAACATCCCATGTATCCTCAGCACCTGGTTCCCATATTCTCTGGCTTCTAGTTAGGTTCAGCCAATGGGAGGTAGAAGCAGAAGACTGAAGAAAGAGTGTTGAGGCTGATTATTTATTCCATATTATCTCCATACTGCATTCTCTCTTCCCCTTCCTTCTCCTGCCCTTCTTCCCCACCTTCTCCTACTTTCATCACTCCTTTGCCACCTCCTCCTCTCTCTCACTCTCATTCAGTAATCATTTCCACCTCCTTCCTTGTTTAGGCTTAAAGCAGTAATGTTCCCTGGGATACTGTACCATTATCTTTTGTTGCTTTCCCTAAACCCTTTGTAAATGATCTCTTAACTAAAGTCTTCTTAATTACCCATTTTGAATGTGCCATACATTTCCTGCATGGATCCTGACTAATACTGAAAAGTCGGAAATGGCTAGGCTGGAGTTTGAGAGTCACTTGACAGGAGGTGGTAACTACAGCCATGGGCATAATGAGAATCCTTGGGAGACAGTGTACAGAAGGAATGGGCCCAGAGGAACTCAAACATCTAATGGTCTCCAGAGGAGGATAATCCTGCAAAGGCACTGGAGAAGTAGTGGCCAAAGTGGTAAGAGAAAAATTAGGGAAGTGTTGTGAAAGCCAAAGGAAGCAAAGGGAATTAAAAAAGAGTTTGCAGTCAAGACTATCAACTGGTGCTACAGTCATTGGATTTAGTGACTTACCACAACCTGAATCTGTTACATATTTTCTGTGTTCCCTTGTAGTTTATAAAGCTTTTAATTTTTTATATTTCTTTAACTTATCTAGAATTTATTTTGGAATACAGTTTAAGGTGAAAATTTATCCTTCTTTAGCCATTATTCTAACATCATTTACTAAATGATTCATCACTTTCTCTGTTACAATTACTTCATCATATACTATTTTTAAAAGTACAAAGAGATGCCTAAGCACATTCTATTCGATGTTTAAGAGCTTCCTATTTAACTATCATTGTGGAAAGGGTTGTCACTTTCATACATTTCAATATCCTTTTGAGCAAGTCTAACTTCTTATTTCTTAATTTTCAGAATTCTATTATTAATAGTCCCATTTATTCTTCCAGATAAACCTTAGAACCATTTTATCAATTAAAAAATCCACTGGGATTTTGTTTGGGATTGTTTTAATCCTACAAATTAAATTGGGAGGAGTTTAACTTTATTATATTTAGCCAGAAACTTCACACACACACACACACACACACACACACCTACTTATTATCAAGTCTTTTTTTAGCTGTAAGAAAAGAATAAGGAGCATATTTTGTGAAAGTCATTGCCAAATATTTTATATTTACATTCTTCTGTCTGATTTTTCTTAGACATTCTTTGTTATTCTTTCTCTGCAATGGTTTTGATATAACAGTAATAATGTCTGTGGTAGAAAGCTATGAGAAATTAAGAAAATAAATTGAATATAATCCTAACATCAACCCCCAGATCCCAACATTGTTAACTTTTTGTTGTACCTACTAAACACTTTTTTTTTTCCTGAGACAGAGTCTCAGTCTGTTGCTCAGGCTGCAGTGTAGTGACACAATCATAGTTAACTGCAGCCTTGAACTCCCATCCTCAAGCAATCCTCCCACCCTGACCTCCCAAGATGCTGGGATTATAGGTGTCACTTCTTATACTCTTATCTATGTGTATTTTTATATGTTCCTTATACAAGTGAGATACCATGTTGTTCTGTAACCTTCTTCTTTTACCTGCTGTACCAGGAATATCTTTCCTATCAGTATGTACATTTTTAACACATCATCCGTCATTGCTGCATGCTCTTCCATTGTATAGATGTACCTTAATTTATTTAACCAGTTTCTTATGTGACCTTTGCTGTTTCTCAATTTCCAGCATGAAATAATGCTGTGATAAACATCTCTCATCTCCTCAACTCCAAAGACTTTTGGAATTTTATTTTTATTAAATATTTAATATATACAAAATATTTATAAAATGAATGTTTAAGTGTTTTTAAAAACAATACAGTGATCACTTATGTAGCCAGTATCCTAAGAAACACCACATCTAATCCTCTATGTGTCCCTCTCCAATCTCATCCTTCTTTACTCATCATTCCCTTTATTTTGTTTCTGTTTTACCACATGCACATTTTTCCCTATATGCCAAATGGCCCCCAAATGCCAAAGGAGCCAAGAAACCAAAGAAGGAGGCAAATAAATCCAACTTGTCAGTATTGGTTGATTTATTGAGAGAACTTACAGACAGAAGCGTGGTCTTGGGTGGCCACAAGACAAGCAGATCTCCGCATTGTTAATCCTCAGAACCAGGGCTTTATACCACAGGGAAAAGGTATACGTGCTCCAGCAAGACAATGAAAGGCAACCCTCCAGAACAGGTGAGAATGCTATGTGCGTCACAGCCTATAATTTGTGCGATAACATCAAGGTTGCTTTGATCTAAAAGTAGGAGTACATGTTTGTACACTAAGGATAGTAACTAAAACAGAAATCAGGGGGCATTCATGGGACTGGGGCTAATCAGAAGTCAACATGGTTGATTAGCATCCAAGATGGAGTCACTTTTGTCTCCATATGCACATATGCCTGAACATATATAGTATGCGATTTTGCATGGTTTTGAACTATATAAATTGAAATTTTAATGCATAGATCTTTATGTGACTTGCTTTTTCCACTCAATGTATTCCTGAGATGCATCCATGTTGTTGCGCAGAGCTACAATGTGTGCATTTTTATTGTTATATAGTATTCAATTATATGAATATGCCATATTTTTAATCTATTCTCCTGTTAATGAATAGATTTTGGTATTACAAGTAGTGCTACTACGAATATCCTTGTACCTGTGTCACAGTACATGTGTATAAGAATTTCTCTTGACCAAATATCAAGAGCAAAATTACTGGATCAAAGGCATGCACATTTTCAACCTTTTAGATAATGGCAAATTTTCTTCCAAAATGGTTGAAATAATTCACAGTCTCACTAACAGTGTATAAGAACTCCGTGGTTCCACATCTTTTCTCATTCTTGTTATTTGACATTTTAAAACTTTTGTCAAACTAATGGGATTGAAATAATAAACCATTGTGGTTTTAATCTGCATTTCCCTGATTACAAATGAAGTTGAGCATATTTTCATATGTTTATTCACCATTTGTGTTCTCCCTTCAGTGAAGTACCCATTTAAATTCTTTTCCCACTTAAAATAAATTAGGCTGTATTTTTTTTTTTATGGGCTTACAGTTTTCATGTAGGCTGGATGCTAATTATTTATTACAAAGGTACAGCAAATCCCCTCTCCCAGTTTGTGGCTCATCTTTTTCTCTCTTTAGTATCTCTTGATGTACAGAAGTTCTTAACTTTAATGTGGTTGACTTTAATAATTTCCTTTACTACCTGTGCTTTTCAATATAGCTTCAGAAACCCTTCCCTTCCTTTAATTGAAAAGCGCATTCTCTTATATTATCTTTCAAAAGTTTTAAAGCTCTGCCTAAAGTTAAGTCTCTAATCCATCTAGAATTGATTTTTTGGCATGTGGTGTGAGACAGGGGTTCAAACTGAGTTTTCCTATAGGAATAACCAGTTGTTTCAGGATCATGTATTTAAAGCCTGTGCTTTTCCCAGCTGATTTTCAGCTCTGATCAGCCAGCTCTGATACATTTGACAAGCAACCTGCCAAGTTCCACGATCCACTCTTCAACCCTTCCTCCTTCGAAAAACCAAACCAAACCAAACCAAAACAAAAAACCTTGAAAAGAAAAACAAAACAAAACAAAAAACCCCATCTTGTTGGGATTTGAATGTAATTGAATTAAATATATGGGCCAATTACAACAACAGTGAAAACTTTACAATATTGAATCTTCCTATCCATAAACATAGTATTTCCTTCTACTTATTTAAATCGCCTTTATGATTTTTTGTGTACAGATGTTATACATATTTTGTTAAATTTATCCCTAGGTATTTAATACGTTTATAGTATTGTAAATGTTATCTGTTTTTATTTGCAGCTATAAAGAAATTCATTTTTAAATTATTAACCTTATAAGTAGTAATTTTGCTAAAAAGGCTTAATTCTAATTTTTATGTAGATTCTTTTGTATTTTCTGTGTAAAAAAATCATCATCTGCAAATGATGACTACGTAACTTTTCTGCCCATCTAATCCTTACAAATTGTATATAAATTTTGTATCATCTTTCTAGTACCTGACCAAAGTTTTTTGTGGGTGATATTCAGAAGCTTGTTATTTGTGTTGGGTGTCATTCATGGTGGTTTTGTTTCTTAACTGTGGATTCATATTTCTATGGGAATTCTTTGAAGCCTAGATTGAAGAGAGTTCATTTAAAGAGGATTTGCATTTGTTTCTGCCAGATGCCCACGGGTACTACTGAAGGAGGCCACTTTAAACTAAATTCTCAGCTTGAAGTTTTTCCAGACCACCCAGGTAGTGAAACTCAGGCAGCAAAACTCACACATAAGAGCTGGCTTGTACTTATAAACTTTTGGGGAGATTTTCCTTCCCCTTTACCCAGTGCCAAATTTTAAGATAAGCAAATTTTCTTGTTGTCTGCTGTGGGGGCAATTTTGTTTCTGGTATACCCTTTCGAACTTTATGTAGGATGTTGTCTTTTAGACTGCCTTCTTTGGGCTGGACCTGGGCTTTGTGACCTATTGTCCACATCTCACAAGCTGTGAAAACTGAAGCTCAAGATCCCCTGAATCTGTCAAAACTGCTCAGTACCAAAGCCAGCATTAGCACCTCTGTCATCTTGCTAGGGCCTTGCTTTGAATTTGTTTTGGCCTTACTTTATTACCAGTTCATGGATGCATTTTAAAACATATTTCTATATTTTATTCATTGTTTTTAATTATTCTCAATAGGAGGGTTGGTAAGGGTATCTAGTTTGCCAGTGGTCTTCCATCCACCCCACTTCAGCTACCCATTCTCATACCCTAGAGCTTTTCATTTCCAAAATCTGTTTCACCTCCTAAATTTCAACTCTGTACCCTATGGCCAACATCTCTTGTCTTTGAGTGCCTCTAATTTATCAGTTCTATGTTAAGAGTTATTCAACCCCATTAAGACTGCCAACCCATTCATCCCCATATGTTCATGTTTACTGTCCACCTTCTCAAATCCATCTTAAAATTATTATTATTATTATTATCATCATCATCATCATCATTATTTGAGACAGGGTCTTGCTCTGTCACCCAGGCTGGAGTGCAGTGGTACAGTTACAGCTCACTGCAGCCTCAACTTCCTGGGCTCAAGTGATCCTCCTTCCTGTAGCCTCCTGAGTAGCTGGGACTGTAGATGTGCACCACCACACCTGGCTAAGTTTTTTATTTTTTGTGGAGACGAGGTCTCACTATGTTTCCCAAGCTGGTCTTGAACTTCTGAGCACAAGTGATTCTCCCGCCTCCCAAAGTGCTGGAATTACAAGCCTGAGCCACTGTGCCCAGCCTCAAATTCATTTTTATCCAGATTAGAATCTATGCAGGGTAACTATGTTGCAAAATACAATGTGCCTTCTGCAATTGTGCCATGCTGGGGTACTGATCCTGTGTTCCATCATCATAATCACTCCCTTACACACACCTTCCATGTCCTTATTCCTTTCCCCTTCTAATATTGAATCTGGCAACAACTACTGATTAAACCAAAATCTACCCACCTACTCTGTACCTAGTTCTGGAAGATAACAAGCGCCTATGCTGACTGATTTCCTTCAAAATGTATGTGGCTTCAGTACGCTCAACAATCTACTCTATCACCAGTTCACTCTATCACCTTTCAAAGCAACTGATTACACCTTCCTCTCTGCAAATGCTAGCCTTCCCTGAGCCTCTCCTTTCTCAATTGGTGGACTCCCTTCTATTCTGCTGGGGACAATAGAATCTAACAGTGGAGAACTTTCTCATTCACCTGCCACCAAATCCACTAAACTTACTGAATCTGTAGTACTATATATTCTTAGCTTTCCTTCTTATAACTTTGATGAACTGTCAAAAAAGTGACAAATGCAAAAGTGAAAAATGCTTGAGTGCATGGATCCCATTTTTCCCCTCTACCTATCATTATATATATCTCTCTGTCATTCTGTTTGTCTTTTTGGTCTGAGAATGAGCATGTGCTGTCGAATATATATTTTTTTTCTTAAAACAGGAGACTTCTGCTTCTGGGAAGATGTAATAGACATACTTTCCCCTATTCCTCCAGCTAAATCAAATGAAAACCTCTTGGCATTACATGTAAAAGGAATATCAAAACATTGAAAGATGGAGAGAAGAAGGCAGACCAGATGGGGGGTTTGGAACCTGAGGAACAACATAGTAATAGTTATCTGTGGTTTTTGTTTGTTTGCCTCATATATCCCAGGCTTTGAGCTGAATAAGCTGGTAAGCCACAAACACCAACAGGCACAAACCAAAAAAAAAAGCCTCAACAAAAGCAGGATCTGTCAAGCCAAAGAACCAGTAAAGTGTCAGCCTAGTAAAACAGAAAATTTTTAGACAATAACTACTCCTAAAATGACAAAACAAAAACAAAACAAAACAAAAAACTGTGGCCCTATTCCCATCCATGCTAACCAAGTCCTACTAGGAAGCCTAGACTATAACCCTCTGCTAGGCTACACTGAGACAGCCCCCAACATGCTGTCCAAGGTGCTGTGAAAGAAAGCTGCATGGGGAGCGCCAGGCAGTAATGACACACACTTTCTGCCACCATCCCCCTTCCCAGTACCAGTAGAGACCACATAAGGAGTTTGGACTTCCACCCCCACCCCCCACTGGGGAGCCATTAGAGGAGGCCTGGTAGAGCTTCAGTGTTTTCACCATGACCCAGTGGAAATGTGGCCACCTCCTCACCCAGGTATCAGTGGAGGCCTCATGTAGAGCAGTTATGAGGCACTTCTACCCCTCCCTGCCAGGAAGGTATCAGTGGAGGCCCAGTGGGAAGCAGAATTCCAGCCCTGCCCAGCAGTAATGAGGAGCTGTCAAAGAGCATGGACTTTGCCTACCTGGGTCATCTTTGCAACCTTAGTGCCTGGACACTGCTTGGCATATGACGGGCTAGTTGCACAATCTTGCTCCAGTCACTCATTCCTTCTGTACATCAACTTCCTCCTCAGAGGAAAATGAGAATGAACATAATAGTATCTACCTATAGGTTGTTGTGTGGAGTAAATGAATTTTTACTCAATAAATCAATAAATGGGGAGTAAATAAAATGAATACATGTAAAGTTCCAAGTGTCCAAAATGTGAAGTGTCAGCCATTGCTGCTGCTGGTGTTGTCATTTATTCATTCCTCATTGGTTTACATGCCACTTAAATCTAACTTGTGTCACATATCATGACTTTTGTAGTGTCTTCATTCTTATTTTCTATACATTCTGTAATTGCAATCTTATTTCCCTCTTTATGCCCAAGAGATATGGAGAAATGTATTTTTTTATTTCCAAGTGGGCGGGAAATTTTTGTTGAAATGTTTGTTCCTGATTTGTAGTTTTATTATTCTGTGGTCAGAGAATATGTCTGTGCACTTTGTGTTTTAAGAGATTTATTGATGTTTTCTTTATAGTCTAGTACATAAGCTATTTTTTTATGAATAATTTCTTCAATTAAAATAATTTCTCCCTTTTTCCTCATTGTGAAGGCTTTTATGCTAGGGATATATCCCATAGAAATACTTTCCAACACACCAAACTAGACAGTTAAATGAAATAAAAGCTTCAATCATGTTGGGTTAAAATGCTATATTCCTATTCGATTTGCAGTAAGCACAGATTGCAAAGTTCCCTAGAGGGAGAGAAATGGGAGTAGGTACACTCAGCCTGCAGGTATGATTTGTTATTGTTCTTCTGCCTCTTTTCTCCCTCCAGTTTTCTTTAATTCCTTTAATTCCTAATTGTAGCAAACTGTAATTTCCAAAAGTAGTCACAGTAATATTTCTGGTCTCACATGCTCTTCTAGGAACTTGCTACTTCTCATCAAGAAGTGGCGTCTTTTCCTTTGTACTAGGGTGGACATTTATGATTGCCTCAACAAAAAAGGAATACAGTGGAAGTCATGCTGTGTGACTTCCAAGATGGGTCAACTAGCAGACATGTGAATGAGCTTTCAAATAATCCCAGTCTTCAGCCCTGAAGTGAAGACCAGGGCCAAGCCAGTGCTACAGTGCCCTGTGCGAAATCTCTGATGCACAGACTCAGTGAGCATACTACATGGTTGTGTTACATCATTGAGTTATGGGGTAATTTATTACTCAGCTACAGTAGCCAGGTCACTAAGGACCCCAACTTATCAGAGGATTTCATGTAGAAGGAGGGTGTTATGATGAGAAAACATTAGACTAGGACCTGAGAAACTTGGGTTGTAAACTGGATTAGCTCATAACTGGCTATGGGTCCTTGACTAAATCATGTAACCCTTCTGGGTCTTAATATCCACATCTGTCAAAGAAGGCATCTGAACTTTTTAGGCTTCTTCAACTTCTACCATTAAATATCTCAATATAGAATATTTAATATTATAAATGTTCTTATATTGGAAATATTCTGTTTATTGAGATGCTGAATATCTATTTTTCATCAATGCTAGCCTTGATTTTACAGGGCAATCTTATTTCTCTCATTTCCACATTATTGGAAATAATTTTCCAAAATATTGGCAGTAGAGAATAGAATCATTTTTATCAGCCCAAATTTAGCATAAATTAAGTTAGAAAGCTGGGTAGGCATTTGATGGAGAACAGAGGGTTCCCCAGTCTCAGTCCATGGTAATACATTAACCACTACTCTTATTTTTATACTGTTCAGTGATTTCTGCCTACTATTTTGGGTGTTCTTTGTTAGTTACCATGTAACAAGCTGCCAGAATATGTTCACTGAGATTTTACTGTCTCTGTCTAGATCTAGCAGTTGGAGAATTTTAAGTATACCTTCCAAAGCTAAATCTGCTACGGGATAAGTAAGGCTGGTTTCTCATCAGTTGTAATTCTCTGAAAGTTGCATTGTTAGGAGGAGTCAGCTATTATTCCACATACTGTATTCCAGAAGCAGCTACAGCAAGTGCTTAATACGTGCTTTCCAACACACAATACTCCAAGGTCCCTAGAGTGGGATGACTTGGTACAGCTGCCCCAAGTCAATATTCAGGGGACCTAGCCGTTCTGGCAGCTTGTCAGTGACTCAAGGAGCACCAGCTGTTGCCTGTAACATGCTTGTACCACCCTTGCTGAAAACAGTCTTAACCTGCCTCCCCTTCCTGGACTCACCAGAATCAGTAAGTCTCTATTCCCTTTGTATTGTAATGCTCCCTGACACAAAACAAAATCAGTAGGCTACTTACTCTCTGATATGAATTATGTGCTCCCTGAGAAGCAGTTGTTATTTCCTAAATCTGTTTATGACAGTTGTATTTTATTATAATAATGATGTGATTTCATTAAATATTATATAAATCGATAAAATATGAAAACAAAAGAGCTGTTTCTATGAAAACAAGTTGAAAGCATCACAAAGTGTGAGTAATAAAGCTGCAAAAGATTGTAGAAAAAAATCTAGAAGGATATTGTGCTCAGATCTCTTCTCATTTCTCTATAAGCTCTCACTCTCCTTTAAAGAAATCCATACTTTAAATCTTAGTTAATATGTAAGAGGTGTGCTTTATTCAAGGGTGATGTCCTGCGATGTCCTGTGCTCAAAGAAAAGGCCTTGCTGGCCAGGCCTGGTAATTCGGGCCTGTGATTCCAGCACTCTGGGAGGGTGAAGCAAGAAAATCACTTAATCCCAGGAGTTTGAGGCCAGTCTGGGCAATATAATGAGCCTCTGTCTACAAAAAATTTTAAAAATTAGCCAGATGTGGTGGCATGTGCCTGTAGTCCCAGCTACTTGGGGGGCTAAGTGGGAAGGTCGTTTGAGTCCTGGAGGTCAAGGCTGCAGACAACTATGATCACACCATTGCACTCCAGCCTGGGTGATAGAGTAAGACCCTGTCCCTGTCTCAATTAAAAAAAAAAAAGTAAAAGGCCTTGCCCCTATGTCAAATGTTTGGAAAATTGATGACATACATTTTTTTCCAGTTAAAATGTTTGTGGAAAATTGCATTTTTTGACTTGTTGCTTTAACCTGCTTTTTAACAGACCAATTCCTGGTCCCACTCCTGAGGGATAAGTTGGCTTGGACTATATATATATTTGGCTCATCTCTATTTGCTGTTTCACCACAACAAATAAAGAGCTGCAGGGATGGCCCTTTCCTGCAGCCAAGCTACACACTGCCTCTTTGTGACTTTGTTTCCATATTGAGCTTACTCTTGACATGAGCTTTGGCCTCATCTCCCCAACTCATTCCCCCCTTCACCTCTCAAATTAATTCTAGAGGAATGTGATTTATTCCAGGTTCCATAAACCTCAATGGGATAGCTCCATATAAGCTCATTTACCTTGGGAATTCTCTACTATCTACCCGTATCTAGGAAAGATCCTCTGCTTCTTGCTCCAAGCAATCCTCCAGTACAGCAGCTGGTACCTTTCCTTCCTTGATTTAAACAAGATGTGTTGGACACCTACCATGTGTCAGGCTCAGCACCAGGTACTGGGTATGTAGTGGTGACTACAGTGGACTAATTTCTATTGTCAACAACAGCTATAAGTTTATTATCGACAGAAGAGCAAAGTCAGTCTTTTTGTCTTTTTTGTTGATAAATTGGTAAACTAACTAGAGAGAATTTCCATAGCACCTTTGCCTTGGGAAACAGATTCTTTATTTGGTTTATGTGCTTATGCATGCATTTATATACGTATGTACTTATTTGCGTTTCCTGGGGGAAATTAAATGGGCAAGGTCATGTAATATTTTAGCTTAATCCAGAGATTGGCAAACTTTTTCTATAAAGAGCCAGAGAGTAAACATTTTTGTTTTGTGGGCCATAGGTCTCTGTCACAACTATTAAACTATGCCCTTGTAGCACAAAAGCAGTCATAGACAACACATAATTGAATGAGAGTGGCTGTCTTCTAATTTTCCTTACAAAAATAGACAGGAGCCCTAGTTTGCACACCCCTAGAATCTATCGAACTACCTTAATGGCTCCCCCACTTGCAATTAAACTTGCTCAAGTCCCTCCCCTAAATAAAAATCAAAGAAGCCCACATCACTGCAAAAAGTTGTTTTGTACTCACCATCTCTCTTTCTCCACTGCTCATTTACCTTCAACTCTAGACAATCCAACTTCTGTGATCACCACCCACTAAAATTGTCCTTATCAAGGTCACTGACGATCTCCACGTTGCTAAATCCCTCAGAGACTCCAGTCTTCTCTTTCTTACTCAATCTCTACACAGCTTTCAACACAGCCAGCCACTCCCTCCTCCTTCCGGAAATACTCTCCACTCAGCTTCTGAAACCTTCCAAGACTGATTTCCTTCCTTCATCAGGAACACTTGTTAATCATCAAAGGCTCCTTCTCCTCTTCACAAACTACATGATGGAGTTGCTCAGGACTCTGTCCCGGGTTCTATTGTTTCTCTCCCTACGGGACTTCATCTATTTTGTAGCTTTAAATGATATCTTTATGCTGGAAGCTCCCAAATTTACTTTTTCAGCCCAGATCATTCCCCCAGTTCCTTACTCATATATCCAATTGCCCACTTGATATTGCAAATCTCTCAGATAGATGTCTTAAATGTAAAGTGCTGAGCAAATGTGATTGAATAAATACATACATGAGTTTACCTGGTTTCCCAAGCAGAAACCAGAGCCTAATCATTAACTCCTCCCTTTGGCATTCTTTCGCATTACCAAAACGTAAGCCTTCTGTTTCCTAATCATCTCCTGGATCTTTCCCTGGCTCTCTATACCTAATTCTTAGGCTGGTATAGCAGCATTTGTTGCTAAAATACTGAAATACTTCCATATACATTTTAAAGAACTGCTGGCCTAAGCTTTTGTTGTGCTGGTTCCACCTCTGGGGTCCACCTGCCCCATCCAGCCTGGTATAGCAGATGCTTGAAGACTCTGCTCTAGTGCTAAGACTTGCATCCATTCTGATTCATCAATGTTTATGCCAAAATAGCTAAGTATTTGAATATTATCCCTGCCTAATACCACAGTAACTAAAATATTCTAGCACTAGGAAATTATCTTTCACCCAGATTTCTGGAAAAGCTATCTGATATAGTTTGGATGTTTGTCCCCTCCAAATCTCATGTTGAAATGTGATCTCCAATGTTGAAGGTGGGTGTAGTGAAAAGTGTTTGGATCATGGGAGTAGATCCTGTATGAATGGCTTTATGCTGTCCTCACCATAACGGGTGAGTTTTCACTATGTGAGTTCACATGCGATTTGGCTGTTTAAAAGAGCCTGGCACCTCCGCCTTCCCTCTCTTGCTCCCTCTCTCACTATGTGATATGCCGGCTTCCCCCTTGCCTTCCACCATGATTGTAAGCTTCCTGTGGCCTCACAAGAAGCTGAACAGATGCTGGCATTATGCCTGTACAGCCTGCAGAACTGTGAGTCAAATAAACCTTGTTTCTTTATTAATCACCCAGTCTCAGGCATTCGTTCATAGCAATGAAACAAATACACCATCCAACTTGTTTCCCTACCTCCTGCCTTATTCATCTCCAGACTCTGCAGCCAGGGTGATTTGTGTAAAATGCAAATTGATGACATCTCTTCCCTGCTTAAAATCTTTAAACATGGGTAACTCAAGATAAAGCCATAGCTCCTTAATAAGGTTCCCCAGAATTTTATGATCTGACTCCTTCTCATTCTTCAAATCTCACCTCCTCAGAGACATCATCCTAATCCCATTTAAAGTTCTTGCTATTCTCTCTTAGCAACTTGTTTGTTTTCTTCCGTTGCATTCATTACAATTTGACATTATTATGGTGATTATTTTTATGTTTCCCCAACAAAACAATAAGCTCCCTGAGAGAAGATACCATGTCTATCTTGCGTATTGATATTTCCCTAGCTCCTGAATATAGTTAAGTGAATAAATCTGGACCCCTGAATACCTTCTAGCTTCATCTCTCGCTATATTTTTTCTTGGGATTTATGGTTTAGTTGTATGCAGTCAACATTTATTCAACAATTATTTGATAATGACTATTCTCAGTTCCCTAAACATTCCACATGGAATACTGCCCTTTGCCTGGAATAGTTCTGTTTGCACCCTCATGCCCTTTCACCTGGCAAACTCCTGCTTACCTTCCAGGTATCAACACTGTCCTTGCACCTGGATGCCTTGCTTGTTAGTTCCTCCATGATAAAAATCTTTATCCTATAATTTAAATGTCTGTTTCTCTTTCTGCTTTTCTTACTAGATGGTAAGGCAATGGCAATTAAGGCAACTACTATGTTTGTCATTTTTCACTGTTGCCTCTGAAGCATCTTGCTCAGTGCCTGGCACTCCATAAACAATATTTAGCAGACAAATTCAATCCTAAAACAGACATCCCAAAGTTCTGAGAGGGGACCAGTGAACTCATATCCATTGGATGGCAAGATTTTTTTTTTTATTTGTCAGTGGCTACAAAGAAAAAAGTGTTTTTGTTTTTGTTTTTTTTTGTTTTTTCCCCTAAGAATACATTTCCTTTAGCTGTGTGCTTCTGCAATATGCAGTGACTCCACCTATAACTCATTGTTTGGCTTTAAGGGCAGAAACTTGTTCATAAATTGCTAAATTTACTTATGGCCTAAGTGCAAAGTACAAAGTGTAGATGACAAAAAAAGATCTATGATGAGAATGCGTTTTGTAACGTCCCAAAAGGACACAACACAATAGCAAGATCCCTTCCCCTTAAAATAATTTTTTAAAAATATATTCATTATGAATTCATGTAATTTAGTTAAAAACAGAACCTCTTTCCTGTACTCATTAATGGCAGTTTTATGGTTTCATTCTGCTGGGCACATAAATATGTTATAATATAAACAAGCCAGTGGTGTAATGAATCATTTCAGTCTTATTGTGCATATGTTTTTACTACAAATCTTGGGGAAAAAAGCTATTCACGCTCTGCATTTTTAAATTATGCTAATGTGATTAGTCATTATGGTCCTACTTATTCTTTATGATGGATGCAAGATGTTTAAGCCTCTCATAGTACTTGTGAGGGGCCTGATTAATGCTTGAGACCCAATCAAGAAGCTGTTGATGAAGTTCAAATAACATATTAAAAAGTTATATACAACAGAAGAGTTGATCCTTGCTCATATAAGATTACACAAACTAATAAAATAAGTGTAAATTGTATTAATGTACATTTTTATTCTTCTACTAAAATTTTAGCTGCTACCATAACCATTCAATGTATTTTGCCAGGATCTGTCCACGCCACTGTTTTTGAAACAAAAATGTAAAAATGACAGAGAAATCTGCTATTAATGTTAAATATAAAAATGCACACACATCCACACCAGTAAACAAGTGTTTTCAAAACCTAGACTTCAAAACAGTTCACCCATTCTTGCATTTTGATGTTGTCATGATCAAGCAAAATGAAAAACAGAAGAGACATATTTTGGTTGGTTATTATGCTGCCAGATCAGATTGTTCCTGTTATTGTCTTACATAAATCCCAAGCTCAGAGGGAGAAGTGGGGAGCCAGCAGAAGAATATGGATATGTGTGTGAAGAGAGCAAAAGAACAATTTTAGAATTTTAAACAAGTCCAATAAATTGAAGACCTGATTAACAATCTGACAAATAAATTTCAGGAGAAATAAATGTAATATATACTTTATATTCAGTGTTTTTAAAACTTTTTAATAAGTAGAACCCCTTTCCAAACGAAAACTTATAAATAATCACAACCCATGTACGATGGTGTGTAAGGCTGTTCTCGCGTTGAAATAAAAGAGAGACCTGAGGCTAGGTGATTTATAAAGAAAAGAGATGTAATTAGCTCATGATTCTGCAAACTGTACAGGAGGCATGGTGACGGCACCTGCCTGGCTTCTGAGGGGGCCTCAGGGAGCTTTTACTCAAAGCAGAAGGCAAATTGGGAGCAGGCATGTCACATGGTGAAAGCAGGAGCAGAGAGGGAATGGGCCCGGAAAGAACACACTCACTACCACGCAGACAGCGCCAAGCCATGAGGGATGTGCCCCCATGACCCAAACAGCTCCCACCAGGCCCCGCCTCCAACACTGGGGATTACATTTCAACATGAGATTTGGGCAGCAACAAATATCCAAACTATTAATATATCAGCTAGAATATGAGAAATAAATAAGAATATTTCGTAAACATTTCATTAGTTTAAATTTATTTTATTTATGCATATCAATGAATTGGAAAAGTAAGACTGTTTTGATATTTCTGTGATTTCTTGCTAGTTGCATAGTATTGAGATTTTCTTGATAACAAAAATAAGCTTTTGGAAATGGTAAAAATATGAGTTTTTAAACAAGTTGCCTTGTAATATCAGGACACTATTCCATTTATAAGTAATGAGAGGGAACTTCATTTGTTCTGAGAGCCACATTCTAGGTTCGTCTGAGACGAGTTGGCATGTTGTTGGTCTCTATTGTAATAACATTCAGGGCACGGCAGGCTTGAATGTGCCTGTTTTTTTTTGGAGATGGAGTCTCGCTCTGTCACCCAGGCTGGAGTGCAGTGGCACCATCTCGGCTCACTGCAACCACCACCTTCCAGGTTCAAGTGATTCTCTCACCTCAGCCTCCCAAATAGCTGGGATTATAGGTGCTTGCCACCACGCCCGGCTGATTTTTGTATTTTTAGTAGAGATGGGCTTTCGCCATGTTGGCCAGGCTGGTCTCAAACTCCTGATCTCAGGTGATCCTCCTGCCTCGGCCTCCCAAAGTGCTGGGATTACAGGCGTGAGCCACCGCGCCCGGCCAAATGTGCCTGTTTTTAAAAACAGCATTTTGTGGCCCGGCACAGTGGCCCACGCCTGTAATCCCGGCACTTAGGGAGACTGAGGTGGGCAGATCACCTGAGGTTGGGAGTTCAAGACCAGCCTGACCAACATGGAGAAACCCCATCTCTACTAAAAATACAAAATTAGCCAGGCGTGGTGGTGCATGCCTGTAATCCCAGCTACTTGGGAGGCTGAGGCAGGAGAATTGCTTGAACCTGGGAGGCGGAGGTTGCGGTGAGCCAAGATCACACCATTGTACTCCAGCCTGGGTGGGCAAGAAGAGCGAAACTCCATCTCAAAATAAACAAACAAACAAATAAATAAATAAAATAGCATTTTGTAATAGACAAAAATTAGCAAAATTCCAACCAAATGTTTGACTCATGAGTCTCCTCAAGGACACAATAGGGTGGGGCATGGTGAGAACATCGTTCTGGCTGGTTCTCTCCGAGCTGCAGTCTCCTCCACTACACAGGAAGGATTTTAACAACCTATCTGCTAGCCTTCCCTGCACACCACCCCCCATACTGCCCTGCTGTAGACATAAATGATGTATTCCTTTTGCAGTGTTCTTTATTTCAGTTAATGGTATCACGATCTTAGGAGCTGGAAACCCCTTCAACTTTTCCCTTTCCTCACCCCTAACATTTAATAGCTCACGAAGGTCTACTCATACCATCTCCAAACTATCTATGGAATCTGATCTCTCATCTCCCCTTTGTCCCTGCTGCAACTGCCTCCTGACTGCTACCTGCGGACTTCAGCCTCATCTTTCCCCTCCCTGCCAGAGCTTCTGTTCTGAGACACATGTTCGATTGGGTCATTCCCTTGTTTTAAAGCTGGTAACGCTGTCTTGGACCTGCTCATTAGAGCTAAACCCCTCAGCAACTACAAAAGGCCCTCCATAGCCTAACCCCAGCAACCTCCGAACTCCTCTCCTGCTGACTCCTTCAACCCAGGCAACCCTGAACTGATCACACTGCATGCACCTTATCCTTTGCATCTGTCTTCTCTGTGCCTGAAGAACTCCTACTCATCCTCCAGGACCCAACTCAAACACTACCCCTTTTTCAAAGCATTTCTTGATTTTCCCAGGCAAAGCAAGTTGCAGCTCTTGAATTTCCTTTGTATTACATATCCTTGTAGCATCTGCTCCAATGTTTTGACTGCAATCATCCTCTTGTATGTCTCTCTTTTCTCCCAAATACTATGAACTTTTAGAGCACAGATATTGTATCTCATCAACCTTTTTAATCCCAAGCATGTATCATCGCGCTTGATATATGCCTGAAACATGGTACACTTTCAGTGAATATTTTTGAACTCTTTGTTACAGCATTTCATGTGGAGTTTGTTCTTGATTCTTACAGTGATACATAAACAGAAACCACAATGGCATCCTGTAGGCTCCCTGTTGCAAAGAGCACACAGTTAATTGTCAGTTTCTTTTCTCCTTACTCTAATTTCTCCATTACATTGGGCACTTAAATCCTTTCTCTTCCTTTGAGTTCATTAACATATTTCAGAATTGAATTTTGAAACATCTCTTCTTTATGGTGTTTTCTTTCCAAAATGTACTTATCCTGTCCCCTCTCAGGTTATATGAAACTTTTCTGGTGTTTAGAACCTCAAACAGAACTAATTTCTCTTCCTAATTTCAGGTCAGATTTTGGGGAATGTGCTCCGTTATCATGCTCCAAGATACAGACTCCCTTTCATTGCTTTTTTCCTACTACATTTTCCTTCCCCAAAGAGGTCATATTCAAGTGATTTGCAAATCTTAGGTCCTCTGCCCCCATAGCCCTTGAACCCGGAAGATGCTAAAGTAAAGCTGGAATTTTAATTACTTTTGTGCATTAATGCTACATGCTACATTCAATAAAAATCATGAGTAAATTTTTACTGAATCGTGGGATAGATTCAATCAAAATCTATCCCATGATATTATTACTTCTTTACAAACTCAGTTGTTTATTATTCCTGACCATTTGGATATTTTACAGATTTTGTCATCATTTATTTGCTCCATGATTTTACTTGAAGAGAATTTAATCACACTTACTAGGATGACTGTTCTTCCTCATCCATTCAACCATTCCCACCCCTTTTCAAGGCATAACATTTCCTATTTCCAATCCTCCTCGGGTTTGTAAAAAAATTGCTTGGCAATGGTTCACTAAGAATTGCAATTTAATCCTTTGGAATAACAGGCTTTTCATCTGTGCTCCCTGCAATGATCCGACGACAATCAGTTCCTTAGAAAAGAACAATGCAGTTCCAAAGAAAAGAAAGTGCTGGCAACATGGTAAAGAACATGAGGCCTGTTATAAAATTTGTAAATATAAATTAACCTTGGGAGTAAATGGCATCAAAATATGAATTATTGCTCCCTTTCAAAAGAAGAATTAGGACATTTTTGGCAGCAAATGCAAATGAACCTGAGTGTCTGTGCTTTTGATCCGGACTGTGTAAACACAGGCTCATAACTAGGTAGTTTAGTGTTTATATTGGTGGAGTCTCTAAAGTTATGCTTACCCACCCAGGAACAATGCAACATTCAAGAAAGAGCAAACACAACCTTAATTCTTACCTCCCATGGCCCTTGACCTAAGGAGTGTTTATCTAAGTTGTTCTGCATCTTGAATTTTATGGAGTTGGTTATTATTAAAAATATACAGATACAGTCCTATATATCTAAAATGCTACACACACATTTATTTAAATGGGATTAGTCTGTTATAAAATATCCCCCTTTTAAGACAATTATAGGCCGTCAACAATCTGCATAGTAATTTATCACCTCGTTTTCAGTCATTATCACTGTTAGTCAACTATGTGTTCCACAGCCTAAACATCACTGAGAGTTCACTGGGATTAGTTAGGTGTTTTAAGAGTCATTATCATCACCATTATTACTACAAATCACACCATTTATTTAGCACCAACAATCTGCTGAAGAAAGCAAGTTGGCAAAATTTACAGTGGATAATAGGTGCCACCTACAAAAGGAACATGGGAGTGCGCTCCAGCAGGAATGAGTGAGGGAAGATGACTTAGTACGATCTTTAGGAAAATGTGTGGGGGTTATATATTTTCATATCTAGAATGCAGTCTCCTGGAAAGACAAATATTTTGTAAAAATCCTTATGTTTCTCCAATGGCCTGATCAATAGAAAACTCAGAGAAGTGACCAGAAGATATATTTAAAATGACAGAATTTAGAAAAACTACCCGTCTATGGTACAAAATGAATTTTTTTCTGCAAAGCCCATGGAGACTATTACTCTCTCAAGTCAGTCTGAGCCTAAAGTTGGCGTGTGAGTCCCCTTCTCTACCAGGATAGGCTATTTATGTAACACCCAGAGGAGTGAGCTATCTAGTCAACCAAAGCAGGGTACAGAGAGGTTGGCAGTCTGAGCTCAACCAACAGATTACCACATAATAAAAAAGGATGCATTTCCTTCTGATCATTATGAGAAATTTAAGGCTCTACTATGCCTTATTTGGAATCTACCAGAAACCAACTTGAATACTCCTTTTTCTTTCTATAAAATGTAAACATTAAAAGTCAAGTGACTTTAATGTGATTATAAACTTCAACTTGGAAACTAAGTTTTAAGGACAAAGCAGAGACAGTTTTTATTTTTTATTTTTTTGGGCTTTCATAGAATTGGCCAAAACTTTGAACAAAGCTTAAAGGTGAAAGGAACCATCTGGTGAAAATGTCTGTGTTCCTGCTTTATATTTTTTATTTAAGGATTGTGAAAATTTGGAGTAAAGCAATAATTCATATCAATAAAAGTTTAATTTATTTTATATTTATTGAGAAGGAATTAAGTTCAAAATCATCTTAAATTTGGTGGCTAGTGACATCTGAATAATTAATGAAATTAGTTTTCATATTTTCTTTATATGAGATGTGATATGAGTTTTGACATTTTAAAAGAGTTATAGAATAATAATCTATTATTATTGGGGTCAGATTTGTACACATGATAAGTATTTGACCTTTTATATATCTTTAGGACTTATGGTTACAACAATACTTAATAAAGGTTAAGGGCACTTCATATTTTAACAAGCCCAGATTTTCTATAATGTGATTTTACCCCAATTAGCATCTGTACACATAAATAGAACTGAGCAAAAAAGAAAAACATTTCCACCTGAGTATTTCAGTTTGGTGTTCTGGGTCTGAGACAAGCATATATTACAGAAAATGATTGCAAGAGAAAATAAAAAGCAGTGGCTGAGAGGATATAGAGTCCAGGAATTCTTAAGTATCTGGGAAGATTTTAAAAGTAAATACAAAAAAGAAATTTTGGTGGGCTTTTCCAGAAAAGTAAGCCAATACATTTTATTACATATTTATGGCTTTGGAAAATTTTTGTTTTCTACAAACCTATACCAGCTAGAAAAATAATTGCCAACCCTTCCCACAATGACTGATGCTGTTCGTGACATTGCTACTGGCAGACAGATTTTCTCAGAAGACTTAAAAAAATAAAGTATAAATATTATGGTTTTTTATTGTCTTTATGAAAAACTATTTTTTGGCCCTTGGACCTGAGAGATAATTTACATAGCTGATTATAAAAGCTCTCACAGAATGACTGCACACCTGCATTGGGTGAAATCGAAAGAAAAACTCTCTTGTTCAGTAACACACCATATGCAAATTGGGGGAATAAAAGGAGCACAACAGCTGGCATGAAAAGAATATTTTACAGATTCTTAGGGAGCACTGGTCTGGAGGCATTCAGAAGTGCCATCATGCTGGCAAAAGTGCACTATGCAACTAGGGTAACCTTCAGTATGAAAAAAAAAACAGCTTTTAAAGAAACAGATAAATGTTATTATGATCAAAGTCCAAAACTCACTGGCATTGATAACCGAGCATTGAGCAAAATGGAAAGAGCCATTAACAAATTCATTAAGAGCCTCTTTACATTCCCACCATCAACTGAAAACATATGTTTAATCTGTACTCTCTTTAATTTATTTCAATTATTATTGGTAGAAAAAAGGTAACCTGCTTGAATATCATAAAGATATGTCAATGACATACTTCTTATATTTCCAGATCAGGTTGTGCATACCTTCAGTCAACATTTATATAAAATGACAGCAACTTTTGAAGACCTAGTTCTTCCTTGAGCAAAGAAGTGATTATTCATCACAAAGGGACAACCAACAGGATCTTAAGAGGCAATGTTGCCTATAGAAAGAGCTCTGGACCATTCATAAGTTCAACTCACTCATCTATTAAATGGGGCTAATAATACCTGTCCTGCGCATTTGCACTTACTGTGAACATCAAACGAAATCGTAACAGGTGAAAGCATTTTGTGATGTGTAAGATGACAAATAAATGTAAAGGACTGTGATTCATAAGTGAATTCAATAATAGCTATTCTTAGTTTATAGATATGAGAAAAGTCTCAAATCCCTAAAGAGTTTAATGCAATTATAATTATTTGATCCTTATATTTATTTTGATTAATAATTATATGCATCCCTTATTCAGCAAGAAAGCTGAATTTCCTTTTCAGGCCACCCTCTGCCAGTATTTAAGCTTGCTTTTTATGTGTTTGTGAAACTCACTGAACTCAGCCAAGATTTTAACAGGGAAGTCCCAGTGTTGATCAAAATGGCCTATTTTGGCACTTATGTCCTAAATCTAATCACCAATGACAAGATAAAACAAAACAAACAAAACCAATGTCCCATTCCATGCAATCCCAGAACACTAAGCTGCTCTCATTCTTGGTCTACTGACCAAAAGACTACCATTTTAGGCAAGAAATTACACAGATCATTGCTCTTCTATGTAAACTTTATAATAACACAGTCATAATACATTAGGAAGCATCATCAAAAATATTCAAGGTTCAATTGTGCTTACAGAGTACATTTTGCTATTGTAGCTTTTCTTTCTTTTCTTTCTGTTAGCCATGCAAGTAAGCTTTGAGGTTAGAGGTGGATAAGCCCTGGAATAGAACTTCTTTGCCTCAAGTTTTACATGCTTATCATTTGGTAACTAATTTTTCTTTATGTATGTAGGTGAGTGTGTATGTGTGTGTGTACGTGTGTGTGTGTGTTGTCTTTTCCTTTTGAGGGAAGAGGCCGAAGAATTGGTGGGCCTTTTTACGATAAATCTGGATAATATTAACGACCATGTAGAATGCTTTCTTCCCCTTTCTGTGGCCACTAGTCTTCACGTCCTGGGAGTCCCTGACCCCCACTCTGTGTTGCCTTTAGGTAAACGGGTTTTCTTACTTTGCAAGCTTAAGGCAAAAGGCCTGGCTGGGCCACTTTAGAGACAATTTTTTCATTTGTAAAATAAGCCCTCTTGAGTTAAGCCTTTCAAGGCCCCCTTCAGCTCTGAAACACTCATGGCTTTTTAAGCAACATCTCCAAAGATGACCCAATGTATTCAGTGTATGAGCTTAATGAACTTGCTCACAAATTTTGAGACCTA
Source organism: Colobus angolensis palliatus (assembly GCF_000951035.1). Taxonomy (NCBI): domain Eukaryota; kingdom Metazoa; phylum Chordata; class Mammalia; order Primates; family Cercopithecidae; genus Colobus; species Colobus angolensis. Next base: position 8,883,215 of record NW_012111364.1, read on the forward strand.
CTTCCAGAATCTATCATAAAAAGTTTTCCTATCTTCCTTATTGACTTGAGTTTTCATTTCTATTTCTACAATTGACAAACATCTAACAACAACAAAAAGCCACAACCAAAATAAAACTTTTGCAAAAGGACATTCAAGTCAATCTTATTGGAGCTAATTGTCTACTCCGTGGGGAATGAATATGGAGTATTTTACTGTGAACAGTTACACTTCGAATGACAAATATTTGCTGAGATGATCACTGGAATACCTTTTGGTGTCAGAGCAGCAATGCTAATTATTAGCTGGCCACTTAAGCTGGCTAGTATCTACTCTAAACTGTTACTAACTGGCCTAGAATGAACTTCAATTTCCCTATCTGTAAAGTGGGAATTGGGCCACTGATAGAGCTCTTGAAAAGTGCTTGTAATCATTTTAAATCTCAGAGGGTAAATGACCACCTGTGAACATCTGAGACTTTGGGGGATGCATTTACTTTTGGGGCCATTAGAGAAACCACTTAGTACTGCAGCAATGATTTACTACTCTTGCCCCAAGGGCCCCAAAGAGTTAATGCACTTCCCATAAAGCTCCTGCCTTCTCTGTAAATCAACCAATTTATCAGATGGTGCTTTTGACAAATCAATCTGCTTGACACAGGTGGGCATTTTACTTCCAACATCTATTATAGAGAGAGCACATTGACTCTTCCTGGCTCAAAGGAATCAGGGGCCAAACCCCAACAGGCATCTACACAGCACTCTGCATCACAGAGTATTTTGAAATTATTTATGAAACAGAGTTGTTAACTGCTGGGGCCTTTCACTGCCATTATTGTAGTCTCCAATCTTTAGAAGAACAATGCCAAATGGTGGTGGCACTTACTTGATAGAGTTGTGATTTTAACATTTCATTATTAATGATAGCTATAGGATGTGAGCATCTATCCACCACCTGTTCTTACCTCCTTCCATCTGGACTCAGACAAACAGGGATATTAAAGAAGGTGAATCCTTCTTATGTTCTAGATCTGTTCTTCTTGTCTCCTTAAGCAGCATTTTGATCAAATATTACTATTCTCTCCTGAGTCATTAATTTTTTTTTGCTACATTTTTCTTCTAAGCCATGTGAGAAACTCCAATCTTAAATAAATCATGTCCTACCTGGATTTTACGGCCCTCTTTGCTCTCTCCATCTCTTTCTTTTCTTTCCTTGCTATGTCTGGGAAAGAGAAGTTCATACTTACTGTCTTGGCTCCATCAGTCATTCACTCCATGGCCCCTGTAGCCTTCTCTGAATGTGGTTCTATCTGTTTTGTTTGTTTTATTTTGAGACGGAGTCTTGCTCTATTGCCCAGGCTGTAGTGCAGTGGTGCGATCTCGGCTCACTGCAGGTTCTGCCTCCTGGGTTCAAGAGATTCTCCAGACAGCCTCCCCAGTAGCTGGAGTTACAGGCAGCACCCACCACACCTGGCTAATTTTTTGTATTCTTAGTAGAGACAGGGTTTCACCATTTTGACCAGACTGGTCTCAAACTCCTGACCTCAAGTGATCTGCCCACCCTGGCCTCCCAAAATGCTGGGATTAAAGGCATAAGCCACCGTGCCCAGCCTGAATATGGTCACTATTGATGACAGCCTAGGTCTTCTACATTTTCAAGAACCTACAAAATGTTTGAGATCTAAAGAAAAATTGACTGACTCAAATACAGAAGAAAATAGAACATTTTAATTTGTAATAATTTCAAAGGGAAAAAGGTTAATGTCCTAAATGTTTATGACATAGATTTAATATGGAATTAGGTGCATTTTAATGTTTGCTGTAATATGTGGTTGCATCTTCAGAAACCAGCATGTTTGGGATCTAGAAGAGTTTTAAATGACCCT
>NW_012111364.1:8885283-8887201 GCF_000951035.1 Colobus angolensis palliatus
CTTCAGAAACCAGCATGTTTGGGATCTAGAAGAGTTTTAAATGACCCTGATAAAAGATCTAATTGCCAAATCCACTGGGCCATTTTTAATCCTTACAGAAGAAAATAGAACATTTTAATTTGTAATAATTTCAAAGGGAAAAAGGTTAATGTCCTAAATGTTTATGACATAAATTTAATATGGAATTAGGTGCATTTTAATGTTTGCTGTAATATGTGGTTGCATCTTCAGAAACCAGCATGTTTGGGATCTAGAAGAGTTTTAAATGACCCTGATAAAAGATCTAATTGCCAAATCCACTGGGCCATTTTTAATCCTTATTGAAAAATGAAGCAGCATTGGATAATGTTGACCATGCCCTCCTTTTTTCTCCCTTGGTTTCTATCATATCATCATCTCCTAGTTTTTAAACCAACCTCTTTGAATACTGCTGCTCAGTCTCCTCTGGAATTTTCTTCTACACCCAGAATTCCATCTTGGTTGTCTTTTCTTGTTATATATTTTCCTTGACAATCTCATCCACATCCAGGTTCCATGCCCATTTATATTCTGAGCTCCATCGCCATCTGCACTGGCAGTTCAACTTCAACTGTCCCTGAAAGTCTGTTCCTCCTTTCATAGATCCTGAGTAAATGGCACACTATTAATTCAATGGCTCAATCCAGAAATCTGGGAGTCATTTTACATTCGTTTTTTTCCCTCTCCTCTTATGGTCAATCAATCACCAATTCCTGTCAATTTGATTCCTGCAATCTCTTACATCTGTCCACTTCTCTTCATCTCTTAACAGCACAACTCTGGGCCAAGCATGGTGGCTCACATATATAATTCTAGCACTCTGGAAGGTCAAGGCAGGAGGATTGCTTGAGCTCAGGAGTTCAAGATTAGTCTGAGCAAAACAGCAAGACATCATCTCTCCAAAAAATTTTAAAAATTAGCCAAGTGCAGTGGCATGCACCTGTAGTCTCAGCTACTTAGATGGCTGATGCAGGAGGACTGCTTGAGTCCAGGAGGTCAAGGCTACAGAGAGCTTTAATCATGCCAATGCCCTCTAGCATGGGTGGCAGAGAGAGATCCTGTGTCAAAAACAAAAAAATTCACAACTCTGATTTTGTCATTCCCATGCTTAATCTCTTCAGTGGCTCTCAATGGCCCTGGAACAAAGTCCAAAATCTGACCCTGACCTTCTCCAAGAGCTGGCTGCTGCCTCCTCTCCAGCCTCATTTCCACCCATTCTTCCACTAGAGAGTACTTCTTTGAATCTCCAGATCATTTCCACGGCATACCACCACCTGCCACCATTACATTGTCTTTGCACTGTGGGCCTCATCTTCTGCAATTCCCCATCACACTTTTAATTACTTGCTTAAGGTCCATTTTCCCCAGTAAAAAGAGTGCTTAATATTTGTTGGGTACTTTCTATGTGCCAGGAAGTTTTACATACATTATCTCATTTTAATCACAACAGTAACTATGAGGTAGGTTCTATTATTACTCCAATTTTAAAGATAAGGAAACTGAAGCATTGAGAAATTGAAGACCACACAGCTAGTATAGAGTAAATTAAAACCGAAACCCAGGCAGTCTACATCCAGGGCCCATATCCTATCCACAGTTAATATTGCTTCAGTGGCCAGGCGCCATGGCTCATGCCTGTAATCCCAGCACTTTGGGAGGCCGAGGTGGGCAGATCACCTGAGGTTGGGAGTTCAAGACCAGCCTGACCAACATGGAGAAACCTTGTCTCTACTAAAAATACAAAATTAGCCTGGCATGGTGGCGCATGCCTGTAATCCCAGCTACTTGGGAGGGTGAGGCAGGATAATCGCTTGAACCAGGGAGGCAGAGGTTGTGGTGAGCCAAGATGGCACCATTGCACTCCAGCCTGGGTAAAAAGAGCAAAACTCTGTCTCAAAAA
>NW_012111364.1:8887251-8906756 GCF_000951035.1 Colobus angolensis palliatus
TGTGTGTGTGTGTGTGTGTGTGTATGTGTATACATATATATAGCTTCAGTGAAACAGTAAGGTCTACAAGGGGAGGGGCTGAATCTTGTGTCTCCAGAGCCTAACACAAGATTGGCACAGAATGAGGGCCAACATGAAATTGCTGAAATAATAAATACAATTCAATCCTTAGATTGGCATATAGGGTCCTCCACAATCTTACCCTGACCTACCCTCTCCAGGCTCATATCCCAGTACACCTGTCCCTCCTTCCCCATGCCCTATCTTCTAGCCATATATGCAGTTCCAAGAATAGGCCATAGTGGTTCACACCTCTGACTTTTGTATATTCATAATTCACTCACTCACTCATTCATGTGTTCATTCACTCACTCATTATTCATTTATTTGCTAGACACCTACTGAATGCTAGGCGGACAGAAAAGTCCTATGATAGATAGATTCTATAGGAACACAGAATAGGGACATTTAAGGGGTTTGGACTAAGCAGTCAAGAACATCTCCCAGGAGAATTAACATTAAAAGTGAGCTTCATTTCCCTGGCATGTGCAAACCCTTATTCATCTTTTGGACTTCACTCAAATGTCTCTTCCAGGGCTCTCTCCATGGCAGAACTTGCAGACATTGTGTTGCATGTGACCTCCCCCATCAGACTACCAGATTCCCTTAGTCTCTTGGTGTGTATCATGTCAGTACAGTGGGTTCCTGGCACAGAGGAGGTACCCAATAAAGAACTGATGAGTGACCAAATAAAATAATGCTCCTTTTTGTGAAAACACTCCATTTTAACTCATTGTACATATCTTTGCACTTACCCGAAACCATGGAATTGGGGCTTCTGTTCATGTACAGAATAGATAAATTTTTAACATATAAATGAGAGAGATTAGGGAACACCTAGCACTACTATATCATCTTATTTTAGATGTGGATATGTAAATTGTGTAAAATAGCAATGTAAACATATACTCACACACTCATATACTTTTGTCAATTCAGTGACTAATAACTTGAAGAAATAAGAATTCCCACAATAAGGCACATTCTCCTGAAAGCTTTGGGCACTATGGAGAATACTACATAACAGAATGCTAGTATATTTTCTGAAAGACAAGATGATCCTAATGACTTCCTCATCAATGAAAAATAACTTTTTCATTATTAGAAATGAGCCCCAAAGGTTAGGCTGCTAATGTGCTTTTGTATACGTGTGCAAATAAATGCCATAAATAACACTGTGGACTAACATCAAGGCACACTTCTGTCTCACTGCTCTTCTTTTTGGGGTTGACATTTGAAGAGGTTCTTTGAAAATTATAATGAGATACAAACTTACTCCAATGTCCCCTTCTCTACTAATACATGAAGGGCAGCTGTGACTGGCTTTCAGTGGACCAAAGGTCTTATAGGAGTTGCTTAGGGAGAAGCCTCACATTCTGCAATACTGTTTCTGTTTGAATGTGTAAACCTACCTTTCCCTCCATTCTCTCCTGCCCTCCCCAGCTCTCTCCCTCTAGATAGGTTTCTAATCTGTACAGTGAGTAGCTGGAACTATAGCAGGAGTCAGTAAACTTTTTTGGTAAAGGTCAAGATAGTAAATATTTTCAGCTTTGGACCACATGGTCTGTGTTGCAACTATTTAACTCTGTTATTATAGTGCAAAAGCAGCCACACAGAATATGTAAACAACGGGTATGGCTGTTTCCCAATAAAAATGGGCATGTCTATTTTCCAATAAAAATTTATTTACGAAAACAGGTGGTGGGCCAGATTTGGCCAGTAGATCATAGTTACAGACTCCTGGACTAGAAATATTCTAGGATCCCTGTTAGCTTTTCTTTGCCTTAGTATTCAATTTTCATGAGCCTGTGAGAGTTCACAATTGGCAGACAGCTGGAAAAAAAGAGAAGCATACTTTGAAGAATCACTGGCTGTGTGAAATTACTATATTTGACTTATCTTTTCACTTGCAGTCTTTTAACTTTGTAGCATAATGCCCCTATTATATTTAGCAATTAGAGTGCCATCACAAAGTAAAATGTAAAACCATTATTCCCTGAAAAGAGAAAAGGCTGTGGTATGAAATGATGCATGTGAGGAGTGTGGGTGATAATTTACTCATATAATCATTTCTATTTCAGTTCTATGGCAAGTATTTCTGGAGATGCTCAGATGGCAAGGAGATCTTTAAGATGTGCATGCCATAATTAACCTTTTTATGTGCTCTGATAGAAATATCAATAGTCTTTTCTTCTTTAGCACTTTTAACTTTACTTATGGTCTACAGAAATGATTTGAAGAATAATCATTATAAGGGAAATAAGCCTTTATATCTTGGGTTTAAAACAAAACATGTATATTCTTCCTATTATTTTTACTTTATGGCTAAGTTCTAGACACTGAACATCTGCATTTCTTTTTCCCTCCTTGCAGAGGGAACTAGACCAGCCAGTGCTTCTGTAGAGCATAGATCCATGATGTATGAAGTATAGTCTCTGGACTAGCAGCGTCAGTATTTGCATCAGCATCTACTGGAAACTTGTTAAAGATGCAAATTCTCCAGTGCCATCCCAGACCTACTAAATAAGAAACTCTAGGAATGGGCCCAGCAGTCTGTTTTAGCAAGCCCTCCAGGTGATTCTAATGCCCACTAGAGTTTCAGAACCACTGGTATAGATTACATTATTACCTTATAGAAGCACAAGTTAAAGGGAAGACCTGGCCTCATATAAACAGCAGAATAACTGTACAACCTGGACATTCAGAAGGCACAGAATATAGGCAATAAGCCTATAACTACATTATAATAAGAAAAAGGGGCTGAGAAAGAAAAACAATAGGTAGAAGGGAGACATAGAACTTGAATGAGTAAGAGCAACTGGAAAACCCAGGGTTCCATTTGCAGCTGTGGCTACAATCCTCTACGATTTGATGGGTGAGGACTGTGCTAGGTGAAGGGAAACAGAAATGAAGAGAACAGTCTCTCCATCTGCAAAGAATTCACAGTATTAGGGTGGAAAAGGAAAAAAAAGGCTCCCTTGAGAATTTACAATAGACCTAATATGTTAAGTCAAAGGAGGCTGGGTGCTGTGGCTCATTCCTGTAACCACAGCATTTTGGGAGGCCAAGACAGGAGAATCACTTGAGCCTAGAGGAGTTCTGGACCAGCCTGGGCAACAGGGCAAAACAATGTCTCTAAAAAAAAATACAAAAATTAGCCGGTCTTGGTGGTGTGTGCCTGTGGTCCCAGCTGCTTGAGAGGCTGAGGTGGGAGGAAGGCTTGAGTGCAGGAAGTTGAGGTTGCGGTGAGCCATCATGTCGCCACTGCACTCCAGCCTGGGAGACACAGTGAGACCCTGACTCAAAAGAAAAAAGGATCCAAAAGAGAGAGGTTGGACATCAGGAGACATAGAGGTAAGATGAACAGAACAAAGAAAATAGAGAATATGAGGATAAACAGAGTATTAAAAAATTTTATTTGTACTAGAACATAGAACATTTAGGAAATTTGTTCTTTTAATTCCTCCAATTACTAAAAGGTGAGCTCTGCTTTGATTTGGAGATAAAAATCCCTGACTTTCTTTATTCTCTTATTGCTTCACTGGGCAGAGCCACAGGAGAATTGCAACCAAAAGCCTTTCATTTCCTCATGATGCTTATCGCTAGCAAATAGCCATAGTAACACACTGACATAAACCATTAAGCTATGTATGGGTCGGTGCTATTTAAAGAATGTTTGCTTCCCCACCCAACCCCATTCTTATGTTGAAATCCTAACCCACAATGTGATGGTATTAGGAGACATGGCCTTTGAGAGGTGATTAGGCTATGAGGGTAAGAGCCCTCATGAAGGGGATTAGTGTCCTTATAAATAAGAGACCCCAGATAATTCATTTGCCCCTTCCACCATGTAAGGGTGAGAATACAGCCATCTATAAACCAGGGAATAGGCCCTCACCAGACACTGAATCTGCTGGTGCCTTGATGTTGGCCTTTCCAGCCTTCAGAACTGTAAGAAATAGATTTCTGTTGTTTTTAAGCCACCCAGTTTATGGTATTCTGTTATAGCAGCCTTAATGAACTAGAAAAAGAAAAAGAAGAAGAAGAAGAAGAAACAAAACAAAACAGGAACAACATGTTCTTATGGTAACACAACCTGGTAATTTTTCAAGTCCTACCACAGAATATCAATCTTGGAGCCTCATCATAAAATCATTTTTGGGTTCCTAAGGAGAATGTTATAGGTAAGACCATGCTACTAAAAAAATAACACCAAATCAAAGATCATAGTGTTTTCTGCAAGATTTTTAGAAGTCATCTTTTCAAAACATCCTCAAATGTTTTAAAAAATGACTTCACTGTTTTAGTAAAACATATATATATATATTTTTTAAATTCAAACAATACAGAAAAGCACAAAGAAACAAGTAAATAATTTCCCAAAGTAAAGATTACTAACATTTGGTTAGTAATACAAATACAAATAGAAAGCTAGACAATTAGGAACGGTTTCACAGAGAGAGATCATATGGTACATGCTACTTTTTAAAACAAAATTTTTATTTTTGAATAATTTTAGGTTTATGGAAAGGTTGCAAAGATAATACAGAGTGTTCTATACCCCTCAACCAACTTCCTCTATTGCTAACATCTTAGATTACTATGGTACATTCATTACAACTAAGAAACCAATACTGGTACATTACTATTAACTAAATTCCAGACTCTTTTTAAATTTTACCAGTTTTTCTACTAATGTCCTCTTTCTGTCCCAAGATCCACATTGCATTTAGTAGTCAGGTATTCTATTAGGGCTCTCCAAAGAGACAGAACCAATAGGATAAATGGGTATATGCAGAGAGAGAGAGAGACAGGAGTTAATTCTAAACCTAAGACTCATGTGACTATTAGGCATACCATTTTAGAAGAAATTGGAAATAGAGTTACAAACCAGAGCAGCACAAATAGTTAAGACAGCTCAGAACACCAAAGTACCAGTTCAGCCCAGGAAAACAACAAATGTCAACAAACAACTGAAACCTACTGCTTCTGTGAAACAGTACAGATGGAAATGTTGGTTCCAAACGGTCCTTCTCCCATACCTGAGGATGCCTCCATGAAAGAAGAGAACATCTGCCAAGCTTTTTCTGATGCCTTGGTCTGCAAAATTGAGGATATTGATAATGAAGATTGGAATAACCCTCAGCTCTGCAGTGACTACGTTAAGGGTATCTATCAGTACCTCAGGCAGCTGGAGATTTTGCAGTTCATAAATCCACATTTCTTAGATGGATGAGATATAAATGGACATAAGTGTACCATCCTGGTAGACTGGCTGGTGCAAATCCACTCCAAGTTTAGGCTTCTTCAGGAGACTCTGTATGTGTGTGTTGCCACGATGGATTGATTTTTACTGGCTCAGCCAGTTTCCCATAGGAAGCTTCAACTAGTTTGGATTACTGTTCTGTTCTTGGCCTCCAAGTATGAGGAGATGTTTTCTCCAAATATTGAAGGCTTCGTTTACATCACAGACAATGCTTATACTATTTCCCAAATCCAAGAAATGGAAACTAATTTTGAAAGAACCGAAATTTGAGTTGGGTGGACCCTTGCCACTACACTTCTTAAGGCAAGCACCACAAGCCGGAAAGGATGATGCTGAACAGAGCACTTTAGCCAAATATTTGATGGAGCTGACTCTCATTGACTACGATATGATGCATTATCATCCTTCTAAGGCAGCAGCAGCTGCTTCCTGCTTGTCTCAGAAGGTTCTGGGCCAAGGAAAATGGAACTTAAAGCAGCAGTGTTATACAGGATACACAGAGAATGAAGTATTGGAAGTCATGCAGCACATGGCCAAAAATGTGCTGAAAGTAAATGAAAACTTAACTAAATTCATCGCCATCAAGAATAAGTATGCAAACAGCAAATTCCTGAAGATCAGCACAATCCCTCAACTGAACTCAAAAACCATCAAAGACCTTGCCTCCCCTCTGATGGGAGGGTCCTAGGCTGCAGTGGCCCCTGGGGATGTGTGCTTTGTTTGTGCACTTTTTCTTACTGGTTTAGAACTCTTAATTTTATACATAGTTCTCTGGGCTGTTTCATGAAACTTCTTCTCAGACCAATTTTCTAAATGTATATTGAGGAAAAATAAAGCTACTGATTTTTCTTAAGGTTAAAAAAAAAAAAAGAAGAAGAAGAAAACAGAATATACCCATTTATCCTACTAGAGAGATCCTAAAAGAGATTTATTATAAGGAATTGGCTCATGCAATTATGGAGGCCGAGAAATCCCAAGATCTGCAGTTGGCAGGCTGGAGACCCAGGGAAGTTGACATGTATTTCCAATCTGAAACTTAGCAGGCTGGAGACTGAAAAAACAGCCAATGTTTCAGTTTCAAGTCCAAAAGCCAGAAAGGAACTGGTGTCCCATCTCAAAGCAGTCAGGTGGGAGGAGTTCCCCCTTAGTGAGTCTTTTTGTTTTATTCATGTTGTCTTCAAAGGATAGGATGAGGCCCACCCATATTATGGAAGGCAGTTTGCTTTACTCAGTCTACCTATTCAAATATTAACCTCATCAAGAAACATTGTCACAGACACAGAAGATTAATGTTTAACCAAATGTCTGGGTACCCCATGGCCTAGCTAAACTGACAAAAAATTAACCATCCCAAGTGTACATGCTATTTTCAATCTCTTATGTTAATATAATATCTGATTTGCCAGATCATGCCGTGTCACCCTCCACTTTAAATGTGCAAGCAGATAGCTCTCTAGATGCCCTATACTTCTGTCCCAACCAGTACAGCTGGAAGCTTTCCAAGAGTCAATTTGGGTGTTTGAACCCAAACCTTTTTTAATTATATAATTTAAATAAATGTTAAGAAAACTGACAAGATATAAATGCAAAAAGAACACATTTTTGTTTCCATAAAAACTAGGTTGAGTATGTTAGAAAAACTGGATAAATATAGAGTGATTAAAAATTTGCTTTCAGGGTGGGTGCAGTGACTCATGCCTGTAATCCCAGCATTTTGGGAGGCCAAGGCAGGAGGACTGCTTGAGCCCAGAAGTTTGAGATCAGCCTGGGCAACACAGCGAGACTCCTTCTCAATTTTTTTTTTTTTTTTTTAGTTTGCTTTCAAAATAGGTGTGAGCATGAAACATAGGGGGCCGGGGGAATCTAGGAGGATTCTACACTCAGTTCCTTTCCAAGTGTCTTTCAATTCTTGTTTTGTTTTTTAAAAATTGAAACTGAAAGTCTTAGAGAGTGGTAATTCATGCAAAAAAGATGGTGAGGGGGAATTCCAATCAGGGGACCACTCTCAAAGAAAAGATCTTGGCCCCAAATTTAGAGACTGGCAAATGGCGAATGACTATATATAATTTATGTTAAATATGCCATTGGGGAATATATTACTCTGTTTTCACACTGCTAATAAAGACATAGCCAAGACTGGGTAATTTACAAAGGAAAGAGGTTTAATTGACTCATGTTTCACATGACTGGGGAGGCCTCACAATCATGGTGGAAGGCAAAGGAGGAGCTAAATCGTGTCTTACACAGCAGCAGGCAAGAAAGCTTGTGCAGGGGAACTCTCATTTATAAAACCATCAGATCTCGTGAGACTTATTCACCACCATGAGAACAGTATGAGGGAACAGCTCCCATGATTCAATGATCTCCACCTGGCCCCACCCTTGACACATGGGGATTATTACAATTCAAGGTGAGATTTGGGTGAGGACACAGCCAAACCGTATCAGGGAAGATGAAGAAGTTCTGGCGATGGAAAGTGGTGATGATTGCACAACAATGTGAATGTAAGTAATCCCGTGGAACTGTATACTTTAAAATGGTTAAAATGGTAAATTGTGTGTTACACATATATTATCACAATAAAAGTATGCAAAGTAACTGTATTTTTTCGTATTCCTTGTTTCAACAAATACTTTTTTATTAATGAAAATTTTTGCATTCACTAAGCAGGCTTATTCTGTAGTAAGATTATTTTTTATTTTAGTTTAATAGAAGAAAAGGACACCAACATGAAGCTGAATGAATTTCAGGTAAATGATTCCCTTTTGAGATTTTAAGAGATTTTAACTCTCTAACATTGCTCTAAATTTAATAGGAAAGATATGAAAACCTGTAAGAGGTTACAGCAGTGGTTCTCAATCTATGGCAGTGCCAATTCCCTAGGGTGCATCTAGAAATGCATGGACATGTTTTTGATTGTCACAATTATGAGGATCCTGGCATTCTCCAGAGATGTCAAACATCTTATTAAGTACCTGACAGATGACATCAAAACATACCCAACCCAAATGTCAATAGCTCCCGCAGTGACAAACATTGGGGAAGACTCAATGTATGTTTTATTTTTATTTTTTTCTAATAAAATCCAATCTGGAATTCAAAAGTTTATTAGAATAAAAATACATGTACATTACAATTATTTCACATAATTTGTAAATTTTACTGCCATTCATTTTTAAATGATTTCGAAATTCGTACTGTAAAAATCTGCACATTTGTAAACAAATCTTAAATTACCAAATTTGCAACGTATCTATTAGATATTGAATATGAAAATTTAGGATTGGCAACTGATAGTTATATCCTACTGTGCTTACGATTTCTATGACATTTTAGAGGGGAAAAAGATTAATTCATTTTAAATGAAAAATATGTAATATTTCACAAATTTGTGTATCATCCTGTGTGTGCAGGAGCTATACTAGTCTTCTCTGTATCATTTCAATTTTAGTATATATGCTGTAAAACCAATCAACATATTTTAAAAATTATATTTCAAATTTTTACAATATCTGACAACTTCCTTATGAAAATTGATAAAAGAGACATCATTTCACTTTATTCCTCCTCTCACCCTCTTCCAAATGCATTTAGTTACTTATATTATTCTCCATAAGGTCTGGGTTTTTAATATTTACACGTTGTTCTGAAACCATAATTCAAAACCACTGTTTACTCTTCATTTCTATTTTAAATAATTTGGTGCCCATCATTTAACTTTTCTGTGCCTGTCTTCTCCATTTCTATACTCTTTGATTCATCTGCTTAGCTGCCTAGATTTTATTATAAAAGAGTTTTAAATTTACTTATTTTTATTCTATAAAAGGCTCATGGATTCTTATTTCTTTACGTTCTTTCATGCTTACTATCCATCTGTTGCACTTATCCTTAGGAGGATAATTTGGGCTTAAACTTTTAAAGTCATTCACTGTCTTCCTCAGAACGTTGTAGATACTGCTGCATTGTCTTCGGCTTGGAAGATGGTGTGGAGACGTCAGGGGTCAATCTTATTTTCTCTTTCATAAGTGACTTGTTTTTTGCTAGTCTACCCATATTATTACTATTTTAAAGCATTTTATTTTACTATATCACATGTAATATATTTGATACCTATACATAATTAAATATAAAATATGCAAATTATAATCAAAATAAGATTTAAGCTTTTAAATAATCATTCAATTGAAGAACTAAAAGAATCTCCAATAGCATTGCATCTACCTATGGATTCCTCCTCTGTCTCATGTGCCTCTTTGCCCCCTGAGACAGCAACTTTCCTGTATGGTTATCCTTCCTTTCAATATTCATAATGGTTTCGTCATGTAGGAATGTATCCCTAAACAATATACAATATTATTTCATTTTGCTTATTTTTAAGTATATAATAATACTATACATTGTCTTTTGGAACTTTTTTCATTCAACTGACTATTTAAATTTGTAAAGACTCATGTTGCAGTGTCTTTTTTAATACTCATACTATACTCATTTTTAATAGCATTGTTGATACATAATTTGCATCATCAAGTTCACCTGTTTCAAGTATATATTCTAATGGCTTTCAGTGTATTTACAGAGTGGTATACCCATCATTATCTTGTAACCTCAGAGTATTTTCATCACCCCCAAAAGAAATCTTGTGCCAATTGGCGGTCATTCCCAGTCTCCCTCTCCCCTGCTACCCTATCCCCTGGCCTGACTGTCTTTATTGATTTGCTTCTTTTTAGGCATTTCATATAAATGGAAACATTCAATATGTGGTTTTCTTTCATTTAAAATAACGTTTTTAGCTGGGCGCGGTGGCTCACGCCTGTAATCCCAGCACTTTGGGAGGCCGAGGCGGGCGGATCACAAGGTCAGGAGATCAAGATCATCCTGGTTAACATAGTGGAACCCCGTCCCAACTAAAAACAGAAAAATTAGCCGGGCATGGTGGTGGAGGCCTGTAGTCCCAGCTACTCAGGAGGCTGAGTCAGGAGAATGGCGTGAACCCGGGAGGCGGAGTTTGCAGTGAGCCGAGATCGTGCCACTGCACTCCAGTGTGGGCAACAGAGACAGATCCCCATCTCAAAAATAAAGAAAGAAAGAAATAAACATAAAATAACATTTTTGAGGTTCTTCCATGTTGTTGCATGTATCAGTACAATCATGCATCACTTAAGAACAAGGATATGTGCTGGGAAATAAATTGTTAGGCAATTTTGTTGTTGTGCAAGTATCATAGAGTATACTTATAAAAACCTACTACACATGTAGGCTATATGGTATAGCCTAAGCTACAAACCTGTATAGCATATTACTGTACTGAATACCGTAGGCAACTGTAACACAATGGTAAGTATTTGTGTATCTAAACATAGAAAAAGTACAGCAAAAGTATGGTACTATAATCCTACCGGATCACTGTTGCATATGCAGTCCATTGTGACAGAAACGTCATTATGTAGCACATGACTATACTTCATTAGTTTTTGTTGCTGAATATGATTCTATTGTATGGCTATACCACATTTTGCTTATCCATTCATCAAAAACATTCATTTTCACTACTGTATAATATTCCACCAAGTAAATATTCTAATTTATTTATTTTGTCTCCTATCAAAGGATGGATATTTTAGTCTTTCCAGTTTTTTTTTTTCTTTTGTGAATTGTGCTGCTCTGAACAAGTTCCTAGGTAACCATGGGAAATAGTTTCTCTAGGATATATATCTAGGAGTAAGTTACACTCATTCTCGAATTTATTGGATAATGCCAAATTGTTTTCCGAAGCAATTATACAAGTTTACATTCCCAACAAAGGTATATAAGAGATCTTGTTAACCCCCATCCTTTCCAACATTTGACATTGTCCAATTTCTTAATTTTTGCCAATTCTGGGTATAAAAAATGGTGTTTCACCTCAGTTTCATTTGTATTTCCTTTATTACTATTCAGAATGAGCATCCTGTTATATACCGTTCATTCACTTTTCTCCTTTGATATGCTTGTTATGGTGTTTTGATCATTTTCTATTTGTTTTTCTCAATTGATGTGTACATTTTTGTTGTAACTATAAACTGTACCTTTTTTGTATTACATTTTAAAACTGTTCATGACCACTGTTTAGAAAAGCAGTTGGGGAATGCACCTTCATTTTACACTGAAGGTTGCATCTCCTTAGTTTGCAAACTGTTCACTGGAATATAGTCTCTTTCTTCCACATTCCTTTTCAGAGAACTCTTGTGCAGGGGCTGTATCTCATATACAATGGTGACAGCATGTTACAGACTAATACTTATATTATGATATAGTTTCTATAAAGTTTAGAAAAATGCAAAACATTGCAATTAGTATAGCAATGTTTTGTTGTTTAGCAATGTACATCTCTGTAGCAGAATTTTGTAGAAAGTCATGGCAATTAGAAGTATCAGTGTAATGTAGGGGTTACTTCTGGGAAGGGAAGGGGAAGTGGTATCAGGGAAGTGGGATCAGGTATATGTAGGGGGATACAATGGTATCTTTAATATTTTATTCATTAAACTGGATGATGTTATGAGTGTTGGTTATATTTCTCTTTCTATATTTTCTCTCTTTTTTTTTGAGACAGAGTCTCACTCTGTCACCCAGACTGGAGTGCACTGGCACGATCTCGGCTCACTGTCACCTCTGCCTCCCAGTTTCAAGTGATTCTCCTGCCTCAGCTTTCCGAGTGACTGGGATTACAGGTATGTGCCATCATGCCCGGCTAATTTTTGTATTTTCAGTAGAGACAGAGTTCGCCATGTTGGCCAGGCTGGTCTTGAACTCCCGACCTCAAATGATCTACCCGCCTCAACCTCCCAAAGTGCTAGAATTACAGGCAGGAGCCACCATGCCCAGCCTATATTTTCATTTAGCCAACATGTTGTCTAACATTTTTCTGAAGGGCAGAGATCATTGTCAACTCTTGTCTATCACTCCCTCATCCAGTCAGTCACTCTACAAATTTTGTCTCTTAAGTAGTCCTTAGGACTGTCCCCTCCACTCCATCTCTGCATGCAGCCCCTTAGGGTGGGCCTTCATCATCTTTACTTGGACTATAGCAACCACCTCCTACTTCCAGCCTGAGCCCCTTCAAATCCAGCCTCTACACTATTGCTGAAGTAGTCTACTAAAATGCAAATTGTCACTGTCACATACCTCCCTGCTTAAAATCTTTCAACAGCTTGCCGCTGCCTGGAGAACAAGGTACAAGTTCCTTTAATATGGAACACCAGGCCCTTTGTGATCTGGTCCCTGCTTTTCTCCCCAATCTTGTCTGCCACTACTTCCTGCCCTGCATTTTAAGTTGCAGTGACACGGGACTACTTACAGTTCTCCCACGGAGTAACCAGCTCCTCCTGGTTTGTGCAGGACTCTTCTGGTCTTAGCACTGACAGTCCTGCATCGTGGGAGCCCCTCAGTCCCAGGCAAACTGGGACAGTCATGGTATTGAACCTGAAAGTCCTGCATCCTAGGAAACCATCAGTACCAAGCAAGCTGGGAGAAGAGTTTCCCAGCTTCTGTGCTGTTTCTGCAGATGTCTCAGCAACTTACTATGTCTCCCTAACCTCCTGCTTCCTACTTATTCTGAAACTATTACCCAAAGCAAACAGGAAACAAAATATAAAATAAAACATAACAGGCACAAAAAATAGGCAACTAATTTCTGTATATGGGTTTTAGGGCCTGACACCTTACTAAGTTAATTACTATCACATTGTTTTTAGATTCTTTGTGATTTTCTTTGTATATTATCACATTATCTGCAAATACTTATGGGTTTGTTTGTTCCTTTCTCTTTTTTCTTAAAACAAACTTGGAATAGAACAAATGTTTGCACCTTTCTAATCATAATGCCTTTATTTATTTTCCTCATGTTATTATCTGGCTAGAAACTTCAGTTTTAATGGTGATTAAAAACATGATAGCGAGCAAACGTGTCCCATTTGTGATTTTACATGGAATGTTTTTACATTTTCATCAAGAATGATGTTTACTGAGGTTTTTGCTGATAACTTCATTCATGTAAAGAGAATTCTCTTTTATTCATACTTTGCTAAGACTTTTAATACTAAATCAGTGGTTAACTTTATCCAAAGTTTTTTCTATTCCTATTCAGATTATATGTGGGGTTTCCCTTTTAATCTATTATGTAGATCATAATTCTAGATTTCTAAATGTTAAACTACCCTTGCATTCCTAGGATAAAGCCAAGTTGGTCATGACAAATACACCTTTTTTTTTTTTTTTTTTTTTTTTAACTCCACTGGATTCCATTTGGTATAATTTATTTAGGCTCTTGAGTGAGACTGACCTATAATTTATTTTCTCAAACTGTATTTGTCTATTTTTGGTGTCCAAGTTATATGGAATGATTTAGAGACTATTTATTCTTTTCCATTTTGCTGTATAAGTTTGTAAAAGACAGAAATTAACTCTTGAATGCTTAGTAATTTCACCTATAAAATTAAATGGCTTGGTCTTTCCTGTAGGAAATTTTGAACTACTAATTCAGTTGTTTTAATAGTTATAGAATGGGTTGGGGGTAGTGGCTCATGCCTGTAATCCCAGCACTTTGGGAGGCCGAGGCAGGTGGATCACGAGGTCAGGAGTTCGAGACCAGCCTGACCAACATGGTGAAACCCTATCTCTACTAAAAATAAAAAACTAGCTGGGCATGGTGGCATGCATCTGTAATCCCAACTACTCAGGAGGCTGAGGCAGGAGAATCACTTGAACCCAGAAGGCAGAGGTTGCAGTGAGCTGAAATTGTGCCACTGCACTCTAGCCTGGATGACAGAGCGAGACTCTGTCTCAAAAAAAAAAAAAAAAAGTTATAGAATCATTAAAGCTTCTTAATTCCAAATTCAGCTTTGGTAAGTTCTATTTTTCTAAAGATTATTTCACTTCACCTTCAATGTATTGGCCTAACATTGCCCATAGTATTTTCTTTTTAATCTGTGCTATAGCTATATTTAGATTCTCTTTTAATCCTTATATTATGTGTACTCTTTTCTCAGTCTTCTCAAAAAACTATTTTATGAGTCTTTTCAAAAAGCTAACTTTTATCTTCATAATTTTTCTTTTGTAATATTGTTTTCAACTAATGGGATTCTGCTTCTTTTTATTTTCTTTTATTCTTTTCCAAATACTTATGATGGTGCTTAGTTCATTTTCAGACTTCTTTCTTTCTAATGTAAGTATTTATGGTTGATAGACTGCCCTCAAAAATACTGGTTTTGACATGTTACATTTTCATTACAATTTGGCTTTAAATATTTTTTAAAATTCATTATGATTTCTTAATTGAGCAATGAATAATTAAGTATTCTATTTCCAAAGATGTGAGGACTGTAAAAATATAATTTTGCTATTGACTTTTACCTTAACTGAATTTTTGTCAAAAATATCATCTTTCCTTTTATTTTATATTTTTTGAGGTGGAGTCTCACTCTTATTGCCCAGACTGGAGTGCAGTGGTGCGATCTCAGCTCACAGCAACCTCCACCTCCTGAGTTCAAGAGATTCTCCTGCCTCAGCCTCCCAAGTAGCTGGGATTACAGGCACATGCTACCACACCTGGCTAATTTTTGTGCTTTTAGTAGAGAGAGGGTTTCATCATGTTGGCCAGACTGGTCTCGAACTTCTGACCTCAAGTGATCCACCCGCCTCAGCCTCCAAAAGTGCTGGAATTACAGGTGTGAGCCACTGTGCCCAGCTCCAAAATACCATCTTTCTAAGGAATAACCTCTAGTGTGTGATATGGTTTGGCTTGTCCCCATCCAAATCTCATCTTGAATTGTAGCTCCCATAATTCTTACATGTCATGGGAGGGACCTGGTGGGAGATAACTGAATCATGGGGGCAGGTCGTTCCTGTGCTTTTCTCATGATAGTGACTAAGTCTCACAAGATCTGATGGTTTTATAAAGGCAGTTCCCCTGCACACATCCTCTTGACTGCCGCTATGTGAGACACGCCTTTGCTCTTCCTTCGCCTTCTGCCATGATGATGAGGCCTCCCCGCCCGTGTGGAACTGTAAGTCCATGAAACCTATGTTTCTTTATAGAATACTCAGTCTCAGGTATGTCTTTATTAGCAGCATCAGAATAGACTATTAACACAGTGTGAGTCTACTGATGATAAATTCTCAATTTCTATTTAATGGCAAATGCCTTTTACTCTCATGATTGTTTACTCTCATGATTGATAGATAATAGCTATTTGCTCTCAACACTTTATTATTCCACTGTTTTCTGTTTTCTGGTATCACTGTTGGGCACTCAGCTGCCAATGAAATGATCATTTCTTGGTATGTGATGTGTCTTTACTTTCTGGCTTTGTAAAAATTTTTTGCCTTGTTTCTCTAGAGAGCCACCACTACGCTAGCCATTGGTTTTCTTTTTCATCTTGCTTGGAAATACTGTCCTTTATGAACTGGGGATTCATAGCTTTCAGCATTTCTGAACATTTCTCCTTGATTAATTTTATTATCACTTCTTGGTTGACTTATTCTTTTCTTCTGTGACTCTGATTTGACTTGTGTTAGAGCTTCTCATTTTATCCTCAACATTTTAAATTATTCTAACATCTTCTGGCCCTTTCCCTTTCAAGATTTATTCTGGTTAATTTATTCACTTCAACCTACAAGTTCATTAATTCTCTTTCATCTGTAGCTAATCTGCTTTTTAACATGTCTTGTGTTTTCATTCAATGTTTACATATTTTATGTAGACATTCCACTGGGTTATTTGTAAGAATTGCCTGATTATTCCTGATAATTTTCTGTTGCTTGCTCACTATTTTGATCCTATATTTTACTTTTTAAGTACTTCATAAACAGCATTTCTGTGTCGAACAGTTCTACTATAGATGCCTTACTTCCTCTTGTTGCTTCGTGTCTTTGGTTGTGAACTAATTAATGCTTGTCTGATTATACATTGTAGGAATCTGATGAGATATTCTTAAATTTCTTTCCTATGGTGATTTGGTGTGTTTCTGCGAGTAGGTGGGAGGACTACTAACCTGGGGCCATTTACTACTCTTTGAGGGACCTGGGTTGATGCAAAATCTCAGATTCAGTTCCTTTTCCTTGCTGTTGACCCCAGGCTCAGTATCCCGGTTGCAATTTACAGTGCTTCTATTGGCATTTTCCCTCAGCATAAACACAGTTTCTCTCCCTTGCTTCTTGCTCAGGACATTTATCTGTTCATGGCTCTAAGCTCCAACATTGGCTCAGCTTGTTCCTTTTCATTTTTTGGAGGGGAGGAGAGGCTGGACTTACAGATGGTTTTACCCACTTCCAGGAAGTCCAGCAGCAAACCAAAATGTTTTATTTAGGATATAGTTGGTTTCAAGTAGAGAGTGTCTTGTCTGCCATTGCTGCTGTAAGTGAACACACTATTCTTAATCCGTGAAATTCAAGAAATAAAATACATGTGCTGACCATTCTGCCTGTTTTCTCAGCACATTATCATTTAAAGGGTCAAGTATCTACAATTATTTTTGTATTTTCAATTTAAAAATAAGTAAACTGGGGCCCAAATTGGCTAAATGACTCACTCATTTCATAACAAAGAAAGACTAGAAACCATGTTTTATGTACAGTCTGGTAGTTTTCTCAACAAATCCTTCTTGGTAGTTTTCTCAACAAATCCTTCTAATAATCTTTAGACCTGATTTTAAAAGACATGTTATGTTAAATTCCATCTGTAATTGTTTAAGTTATGACAGGGTCTATAATTTTATTTTTAAGTCTATGCATTCCCAAGTCTAGATACATATATCCATGTACAATCATATACATACATAAACTCAAGCCTATATAGAAACTATTAAAAATATAATTTAATATATAGATAAGTATGACTATAAAGAAGATACCTTGAAAGCACTAAGGGAAACTACAGAATCCTAACCTTCTCTTTTTCTACTAAGCATGGCCTTTAACATCAAAATAATTGTACACAACACAGAACATTTGTTTTCAATTATGCACAAGAGCAAATAACTTCTGGTAAAGATTATGAGGACCTGGATTAGCTATATACTATGTCTCAGGTAGTCTTTTAAATAATCTCTGCATTGAATTAACTCATGGGTTAGAATTATAAATTACACAAATATGTCAATGAAAAGGAAAAGTGAGATTTCTTGTGGGCAGTATTCATTAGCAGTTCTCTAGAAAATCTGTCAATATACACAGTCACTAACATAGCACAAAGTTAATATAGTTCAGGGAGAACAAGAGGGAAAACTAGAGGCAATCAGTAAAGCAGTCATTTCAATTTAGAGAATCTTGCTATCAGAGAACCTGAGAGGAAAGGATTACAAACACACCGTTGGATATGCCAGCATTTCATGAAGTTATAAATAGCTGCTAGTAGCGACCTTGGGTTTTCTTAAATACTATCTGGTAATTTCTATTTTATTAGCTTTGCTTAGATATATTTTATTTTGATTATTTATTTTAACACACAAAAATTATATAAATTTATCATGTACAATATAATGTTCTGAAATACATATATACTGTGAATTGGCTGCATGGAGCTAAATAACATATGTATTACCTTACATACCATTTTTTTGTGGTGAGAACACTTAAACTTTACAGCTTAAACCTAGGAAATGTATTTTTAAAGTAATTGGGTTTACGTCCTAAAATTAATTTTAGATATTTTGAGGGTCGAGGGTGGAGACAGATATTTCTTAAAGTTCTTTTCAGGTGACTTGGCCATATGTACCCCCTTTTTTTTTTTTTTTTTTTTTTTTTTTTTTTTTTTTTTTTTGAGACGGAGTCTCGCTCTGTCGCCCAGGCTGGAGTGCAGTGGCCGGATCTCAGCTCACTGCAAGCTCCGCCTCCCGGGTTTACGCCATTCTCCTGCCTCAGCCTCCCCAGTAGCTGGGACTACAGGCGCCCGCCACCTCGCCCGGCTAGTTTTTTGTATTTTTTTTTTAGTAGAGATGGGGTTTCACCATGTTAGCCAGGATAGTCTCGATCTCCTGACCTCGTGATCCGCCCGTCTCGGCCTCCCAAAGTGCTGGGATTACAGGTTTGAGCCACCGCGCCCGGCCGTGTACCCCTTCTTAAAAATTTTCATAGATATTTTCCCCCCGGGGGGGAAATTCTCCAAGAATATTTCAGTGTCTTTGTTGTTTCCATGTTAACATGCAAGGGAAGATAATGTAGTTCCTTTTTTTTTTCCTCCTTTGATTTTCTCTCCTGTTCAGTTTTCATTCTCCATCCCTTTCACCCCAGCCTCTACCCCCAAAAAACTTCCAGCATGTAGCTCCACTTCTCAAAAGCAGATAATGTTTTAGTCTAATGTAACATTAGTTTGAATATAGTTGTGCTTAGGCATTTGTGAACCTTTAACAAATCTGTATTGCTGAGATTATTACAGCATGGTCCACATATGTTACTATTCTTGAAAACCACTAACAGATGAAGCTGTTTAGGAATTTTACGGGTGAGGGTCAAAGTGAGCTTTGAGTGGCAGAACCTGTATTACCCTGTGAAGGGTGGAAGACACTAAGATATGTCAATCTGAGTGGAGGGTAACATGGACGAGGGTGGTTTCAACAAGCCAAGCCTGTACAATGGCATTCCCAAATCAACTTCTAATTTTTCAATAAATGATTATACACTAAAGATATTGCTCAGGACCTTTGTTTTTTCTAACTTTTAGCTTGTATATGATAATGTGTTACATTATACACAATGAATAATTAAATTGCTTATATTACACATACCTGCAAATCTACTATACAATTTAAAAGTGCAATTATTGATATTTCATAGGCCCTAGGTGACCTCTGAAATTTTCAACAAACCCACCCCCTCAGAGACTACTCCCTGTATGTGGGTGTAAATGGATACTTCATCATGTTTGCCCCTATGGAGGGTCGTAAAATACACATCATCAACTTAAACACCCTCTGTACTCCACAGTGCCTTGCTTTGCTATTATGTTTTAATAACAATGACAGTTTTACTTAATAGGGAAATTGGCCAATTCTGAGTGATTTGACCATAAGAGATGTTGGTGTTTAACAACACAATAGAGTGTTTCTTTTTCTTTTTTTTTTTTTTTGAGACAGAGTTTCGCTCTTATCGCCCAGGCTGGAGTGCAGTGGTGCAATCTTGGCTAACTGCAACCTCTGCCTCCCAGGTT
>NW_012111364.1:8907111-9027767 GCF_000951035.1 Colobus angolensis palliatus
GTCAGGCTGGTTTTGAACTCCTGACCTTAAGTGATCTGCCCACCTTTCCCTCCCAAAGTACTGGGATTTCAAGTATGAGCCACCGCACTTAGCCATGTTGGCCAAGCTGGTCTCGAACTCCTGACCTCAGGTGATCTGCCCACCTTTCCCTCCCAAAGTGCTGGGATTACAGGCGTGAGCCACCGCGCCTGACCCACAATAGATTGTTTCTAATTGCTTGAAAAAAATGTCCTTCAGAAAAGTCTCCTGACACAGAGTCAGAAGTTAGGGCAGGGAGCAAGGCTCGTTAGACCTGGAGCCCAGTGGGAGGCAGCAGGTGACAGCTGGCATTTTCTCAGGAGAGACAGTTTACTCATTATTTTAGTGTTTGTGCTAGTGAACGCCTTCAAAGTGAAAGTTAATTTCCCTTTTGGATTACTTCGGATATTATTTTTAATGCTGAGGTTTTCCACATCTTTGGACAGATTTTTTTTCCCAGAATGAAGATTTTTTTTTTTATTATTATATGGTTATTTCCAACAACACGTAAAAAATCAATTTGGGGGAGATTTTGTTATTTTCCATGATTTCCTTGTAGACATTCTTAATGACAATCTTTGAAGAAAGAAAAACACAAAAGCATTTAGTGTTATGGATTAAAATGAAAGTTCAGTATTTTACTGGGTGGGGGTTAGGTGGTAAAGAGAGGAGCGAAGCCCTCCTTAAAACATACAAAGGATGAAATTCCACCTAGTCTGTCTAAATATTCAAAACAATTAAAACACAAAGTTTGAATAAGAATAAGCTTCAGGATATTAAGACCATTCTGAACCTGTCTAAAGTCATGCCTGTTTATTTTGCATCTGTCATCTCAAATATGGTCTGTTAGAGAATCTAAGGGACAAAAGGCCTTTCTTAATCTATCCAGCTGCCTCCCACCCCTGCCACAGCATCTCTGGGCTGTGCCTAGGGTAAGAGAGGCAAGCCAGAGGAGCATGAAATCAACCACAGTTTATGCTTCCTTTTCTCACCGCTCCCCCCAACTCCACCCCCAATCCCATCAAGACCTCCAATTCTGAGTGGCTGGAGCTGCTTCTAACGCTTGTCCATGTCCCTCTCTGCCAGCTATGCATATGGGGCAGCCTCTAGAAAGGAGCACAGTCTAAACTGAGAAACATTCAATGTCAACTTCCTCACAACTAAACTTTTAGGTAACTTTCCAAGCAGGCAACATTTTGGGGAATTTTGCTGTCACTTCCTTTGGAAGGGCTTACTAGGATAGGTTTTAGTGTGCTTACAAGAAGCTGTGTTTAAGAGAGTATTAAGTTATTAGATTACTCTAGTAGATAAAATGTACTATAAACATGACAATACGCTGTGGAAAAAAACTCATATTTCTGCTTTAATACTATGTAATGTTATGAAAGAATGAGTTATTTGAAGTAGATGGATCTTGAATTATAAGGCAGACTGAATTTAGAGCAGATACAGAAGATGTAGGGATTTTAGAAGTGGCAGGGAAATTCCTCTTTGATTAGGTTTAGTGGTATCACCTTTTATAGACTTTCTGTATGTTTCAAGTTAGATGAGAGAATAACAACTTTAGGAAAGCAAATATATCTTTAGTCTTGGAATGGCAAATAGGTTTCTTTCCCCTTTTGAATTGAAAACCAGCAGGCAAAGATCATTGTTATTAGAGAGAAATGAAAGGCTTACTAGAAATGTACCCACAGAGCTTCAATTGGACAAGCCCTGGAAAGTTCTATATACAAGTCAGGATCTGCTTAAGCCCAGGGAAATACTGGGTTTGGATTACAGTGACTGAGAATGGCTGAATGTTAGTGAGGCATTTAACTACACCTAGACATATGAATTTCTTGAGTTTGAGCTCTCTATTGTGTCTTTTATTTTTTATTTATTCATGTTTGAGATGGAGTTTCACTCTTGTTGCCCAGGCTGGAATGCAATGGCATGATCTCGGCTCACCGCAACTTCTGCCTCCCAGGTTCAAGCGATTCTCCTGCCTCAGCCTCCCTAGTAGCTGGGATTATAGGCATGTGCCACCATGCCCGGCTAATTTTGTATTTTTAGTAGAGATGGGGTTTCTCCATGTTGGTCAGGCTGGTCTTGGACTCCCGACCTCAGGTGATTCGCCCGCCTTGGCCTCCCAAAGTGCTGGGATTACAGGTGTGAGCCACCGCACCCGGCCTGTGTCTCTTAATTACACAGAATGTTCCTTTATGTCTGTATTTATGTGCTTAAATGAAGTTCTATTTTATTGGAGAAAACAATTGTGCTTTGGCTCTGTTGATACATGCCTATAGGAAATCCTAACCGGAACGATATCACCTAGGCCCTAGCATCCATCTCACAGAACCCAAATTGTGTGGTTCTGTCAAATGATATAAGACATGGGAATAAAATAAACACTTTGAGGAACATTTATTAGTACACCCACTTAAAAGATATTTACTGAGCATCTCTCCATTTATTTTACTGGATACCAAAGGCCAGTACCAGAGATGTAAGAATTCCTTAACATATTTAAGAAGTGAAAAGGGATGGATAAATCGAGACAAAGAGTTTTATCCCTGGTTCTAAAGGAAACTAACTTAAATCCCAGGGAATTTCAGAGACTATATGTTTTTCTATTTTTCTTCCTCAATACATATCATCTCCAACTTCACCCTGCCTTAGAATAAAGGGGATAAAGTGGAAGGAAAAAGATGAGCCAAATACTCAAAAGTGAAATAAACATTTGAACACAATCATGCAAAAGCCAGGGAACCAGAAATTAATGTTTCCTTACAAAGGATGGACGATGACTGGTTAGGGCACTGAGTACTGAGGTTTGCAGAAAGGGCCACAGTGGGTGCTTATTGTCAGGAGAGCCTTAGCCCAGCATTTCATGACTTTTGTGCTTTTTACTTTGTCATCAGACAATTCCCTTCCTACAGTTTAGAGAAAAAAAGCTGATGTATGGGCCGGGCGCGGTGGCTCAAGCCTGTAATCCCAGCACTTTGGGAGGCCGAGACGGGCGGATCACGAGGTCAGGTGAAACCCCGTCTCTACTTAAAAATACAAAAATCTAGCTGGGCGAGGTGGCGGGCGCCTGTAGTCCCAGCTACTCGGGAGGGTGAGGCAGGAGATTGGTGTAAACCCGGGAGGCGGAGCTTGCAGTGAGCTGAGATGCGGCCACTGCACTCCCGCCCAGGCGACAGAGCGAGACTCCGTCTCAAAAAAAAAAAAAAAAAAAGCTGATGTATGATAAAATGAATACTGCAACGAATTGGGGGGAAGAGGCATATTTAGTTGATTTGAAGGAAAAAGATGTTTCAGTAGAGATGAAAATACATATTCAATTATGTTTTTGCGAGAATGGCTAACAGGTAGAGAGACTTGCAAGTCAAATATCTGGGACCAGAAACAATTAAGTCAAATGCGGGGAGGCTTTATCCCAGCCACATCTAAGCAAGAAGGAATTTGTTACGGAATTTGTTACAGTGTCAGAGAAGACAAAAATCCAATGCTTAGCTATGAATATTTTCTAAAAGTATCCCATGACTCCTCATATATTTGAATTAATAACAGTTCCCTAGGCCAAAATGTAGTCTGGATGTGCCTTTCTAGCAAATACAGTAGTTGTTACAATGATTTTTAAACCACAACTATCAATGTAAGAGTGGCTGCTGTATTCTGTGAGCCATCTGCTTCACAGCCAGATGAAGTCATAGATATAAAATGCAGTTATGAGTTATTTTATTGTATCTCCATAATGTTAGTATCTCACATATATTTTAAAACCTAGAAAAAGTGTCAAAAAGATAGGGTCCAGAAAGAATTACATGTCCGCTCTTCCAACCCCCAACTACAATTTTAGTGACTCAAAGAAATCTTAACTAAATAGTACAGTTATTTTTAGATAAGATATTTAAAAAGTAGACACAGTTACTCTCAAAAGTGATCTAGTGTCCATGTCTACTTCATCCTTTATAAAAAGCAAGTATTCTCTGAACATCTCATTCATGAATAGAGAGAATGAAATTGAATTAACTGGGATGAATAGTGACTTTAACAACAGCTAAAGGGATGCATCTAATGAAAATACCCAGCAGGACTTTGAAAATTCACTCACTGCCAGGCATGGTGGCTCATGCCTATAATCCCAGCACTTTGGGAGGCTGAGGTGGATTACTTGAGCCCAGGAGTTCAAGACCAGCCTGGGGAACATAGTGAGACCCTGTCTCTGTAAAAAATAAAGGAAACTACCTGGGCGTGGTGTCACTTGCCTGTAATCCCAGCTACTCAGGAGGTGGGAGGATCACTTGAGCCCAGGAGGTTGAGGCTGCAGTGAGACACGATGGGGCCACTGCACTCCAGCCTGAGTGACAGAGCAAGACCGTGTCTCAGAAAAACAAACAAAAAAAAATCACTCACCATTTATACTCTAGAGAACTGTATCATCTCATTTTAGGAAACAGTACTTCTCACCTTCTCTAAAAAATATCCCTTGCTCCACTTACTTCCTTAGGCTACAAAAGTATTTCTCAATTTTTTTTCATTACTGTTCTCCAAAAGAGACAAAAGAATTTAATTTAAATACTCCCTTATGACAGAATTAAATACTAAGGGATAAGATTTCGTGGGTAGGGACAAGCTTTGGATGGCCACAAACCATTTAATATTTAAGATATTTTTGGTCTCCCCAAAACCAGTGTTCCCATTGAGAATACTTGGGTTACAGTGACTTGATCCCTGTTCCTCCATCATATACTCTCTATTCCTTCTAAATTGTAGGAGGTTATTACTAAATAATAAGCACTCAGGAATGGCCTGTAGATGGTCAGTATACTATTTCATGGGTGCCTAATTAACTCAGTCAATGGTAACTTAGTTCAGCTGATCTGTGATTCCTGTTAGCTACAAGACCATTTGTTCAACTGCACAGGCTGGTCAAAGAAGGACTAAGGCTGTAAAGTCAGATGTCCTGGTGCAAACCTCAGATTTACCACGTATCAGCAATGAAACTTCAGCTAATCATCTAACCCCGTGGTCCTCAATTTGGGGCAATCCCCCACCACTCAACCAATACATTTGCAAATGTCTGGAGACATTTTCGATTGTCACAGCTTGGAAATGGGAGACTACCAGCATTTAGTGGGTAGAGGACAGGGATGCTGCAAACCATCCTGCAATGCACAGGACAGCCTGTCATGACAAAGAATTACCCAGTCTAAAATGTCAACTCTCAGGCTGAGAAACTGATTTCACCTCTCGGTGTCTCTTGTCACTGTGCCAGATGGTGTTCATTCCTCAACAGACATTTCCAACCCACGTCCTTGCTGCCTCCATTACAGACACTGGAAAAGCCAAGCACTCATTCTGCTGGCCTCCCTTGCCTTGCAGTTTGGGATAGCCCTGAGGCACAGTTCTACCTGGTAAGACATTGAGGGAAATTTATTAGAGGCTTTAGGAAAGCTTTTATTTTGTGTGTGTGATAAAAGAAAAGATTTGACTGGTATCACTCCTTTCTTCTCCTCTTCCTACCTTAAACACGGATGCAATATACAGAGTTGCAGTAGCCGTCATGCTGTCACTAGGGAAAGCCAAGAGATTCGAGGAGAGGATGACCCTGAACCAATGCCACAGCACCCTCCTAGACTTCTTATTATGTTAGTATATACAACTCCTATTTGTTTAAACATTCCAGCTATACTCAAATTAAAATTAGGTTAGGAATAGGGTTTTACAAAACTGTTTTTTACTGTGGTAAAATATATATAACAAAATCTGCCATTTTAACCATTTTTAAGTGTTACAGATCAGTGGCATTAATTACATTCACAATGTTGTGCAACCATCACCACTATTTCCAAAATTTTTCATCGCCCCAAATGGAAACTCTATACTCATAAAGTAGTAACTGCCATCCCTCCCACTAAAGTCCTTGGTAATTTATAATCAAATTACCATCTTTATGAATATGCATAGAGGTGCAAATTCCAGATATTTCATATAAGTTGAATAACACAATATTTGTCCTTTTATGTCTGGCTTATTTCACTTAGTATAATGTTTTAAAGATTCATCCATGTTGTAGCATGTATTCTAACTTTCTTTCTTTTTTGGGGCTGAATAATATTCCATTGTATAAACATTTCACATTTTATGTAGCCATTCATCAACTGATGGACAAGGGTTATTTCTACTTTGGGCAATAATAGAGTTTTAAAAGATAAGTAATACATGTAAAGCATTTAGAACAGTGCTTGGTACCTAAGAACTCAGCAAATGTAAGCTAAAAAAAACTATTATTACTATCACTAAATACCAACCCATCACATCCACTTTGTCAACTGTCTTTCGTTTCAAGGGGAAATGGAGTAGTATGTGGAGACACTGAAAGTATCATCAAGACCTACCATACAATTAGGAGCAAATGATATGTTCATAGGTCTGTGGCCATCTGTGGTGCAGGTATAATGGATACAACTCTACTTGTATCTGTCTGCCCATCCATCCATCCAGATTTTATTAGGTACCTCCTATGGAAAAAATGCTATGCTTCAAACCTAAGCTGAAGTGACACATAATTAAATTGTTAAATGACAAAGAAGAAAAGGGGCAGCACTTAACCATTTCTAATGATGATGAAATAGTTCTACAATCAATCACGAGCTTCAGAACTCTTCCCAGGACTGGGACTATGTTGTTTCTACAAAGTTATCAATGAACCAAGCACCTGCCTTATGAAGTCTTCATGCTGCTACTTTTTACATTCATTCATAAAGGCTGGGCACGGTGGCTCATGCCTGTAATCCGAGCATTTTGGGAGGCCAAAGTGGGTGGATCACTTGAGCCCAGTAATTTGAGACCAGCCTGGGTAATGTGGGGAAACCCCGTATCTAGTGAAAATACAAAAATTAGCCGGGCATGGTGACACATGTCTGTGGTCCCAGCTACTCAGGAGGCTGAGGTAGGAGGATCACTTGACTGGGGAGGTAGAGTTTGCAGTGAGCCAAGATTGAACCACTGCACAGCCTGGGTGACAGAGCGAGACTGTCTCAAAAATAAAATAAAATAAATGAGTAAATAAATAAATTCATTTATAAATGTTGTTGGCCTTTGCACCTAATGTTTCAATCACAAGGGCTCCACATGACTGGTTCCAGGAAGAGGACCATTTTTTAAGTGAGAAAAGCAAACTTCCATATCCAAGTAACAAGGATAGGCAATACTGAGAGTACATCTGTTCATAGTAGAAGAGCATAGCAGGCCAACCTTTTAGCTGGCAGGAGGTGCATCTCTGGGAGAGGATCTGCTGTAGGGGAAGGAGCATATACTAAAGAACACATTTAATTAAATAGGGAGTGGGAAAGAGGTGGGGAGGAGGGAAAGTAATCACCCTCCGGTGACAGTGGTTATAACACATGTTACTTCGGCATTGAAGACCTTTGACACGAACGTAGGCGGTCAATCATTTGAGATCCAATAACTCCAATAATGTTTGGAAGTCAGGTATTCATTGAGCACCTACTGTATGCAATGTGTTTTATTACATAAAATAATCATCAGCTCGCCCTTATATATCTTACAATGTACTTAGAGAGTTAAGATTCATCACACAATATTGTGAGAAAACAAGTGGAAGAAACAGTGGGAAAATCCAAACGCCAGAGCCAGAGGGGATCTGAGATGACATGTGTCGGC
Source organism: Colobus angolensis palliatus (assembly GCF_000951035.1). Lineage (NCBI taxonomy): Eukaryota > Metazoa > Chordata > Mammalia > Primates > Cercopithecidae > Colobus > Colobus angolensis. Next base: position 8,914,801 of record NW_012111364.1, read on the forward strand.
CATTCCTGGAGAACACGTTCATGAGGGGGCTGGAAACAGAGCTGCAGTGAGCGTTTGTGTGTGCACAGGCAGGACGTAAGACCAAAAGAGGGAGAAATACCATCAACAGAGGAGTGACATGGCACCAGAAAGGAGGTAAGGAATGAGTAGGTGAAAAAGAGGTTGGCTTGACTGAGCCCTGTGGGAAATAAGTTTCAATAGTGAGAATGGGGCCAAAAAGGAGACATGTACTCAATAGTTCATTATTTCCAGGCTAGTCACAAGAGAATATGGCTTCATGTCTAGGTGCTGTAGCTTTGCATTGTTTTATCACCACCACCCCTGTCCATTTGTCCATTCTTTCTATATGTTGTTGCATTATAGATCACATATTGTAGGCAAGGTAATTAAAAAAAATAATACTAGCCCCAACAAATTTTCTTTGGATGCTCTGAATAACTATTGCTTGGCCTCTGAATCACCTCCTTCCCTGACTTTCATTTAAACTGGCTCACTTACTTGGCATTTCATGATGATCAAACCTGTCTTTAGTGGTCAACTTGATACTATTACTGCTACCTGTAATTTTAGACTCTAGAATGAAAAGTACTAAGGATAGAGAACTTGTCTTTTGTGTATTATGTTTTGTCATGCTCAGGGCACATTTCTGGCACTCTGTACTTAACAAGCATAACAAAGCACACCCAGGCTGGAGGATATCACATTTGCTGTACTTCAACACAACAAAAGCAGCAAGTCCAGTGGTCTCGCCCCCTAGGGTGGTTAGAAATTACACTGGGAAATGAGGCCCTTATCACAATCCACATAAAAAAGAAATCATGCCTCAAGTGTATCTCCACATATACTAGAAAAGCCCCAGTGGAAATAAGCATGAATAGAAATAACCTACACCCAGAAGACAATTGGTTGCTTAAAGGGGGTTTAATTCCTACAATCACTCTCTTATAGTTAAATATTGCCAACTGTAGAAACTTAGAGTCACTTAAAATTACTCAGGTGGGAAAACTAAGGTGGGTATAGAGAGTTTCAGCAGGTAGTCTTTCAATTTGGAAAAGAAGAAACTATTGACCCCTGGCACTAATTTAACCTAGCATTTTAATCAAAAGGCCGGGTGCGGTGGGGGAGGCCGAGGTGGGCGGATCACGAGGTCAGGAGATCAAGACCATCCTGGCTAACATGGTGAAACCCCGTCTCTATTAAAAATACAAAAAAAAAAAAAAATTAGCTGGGTGTGGTGGCGGGCACCTGTAGTCCCAGCTACTTGGGAGGCTGAGGCAGGAGAATGGCATGAACCCGGGAGGCAGAGCTTGCAGTGAGCAGAGATCATACCACTGTACTCCAGCCTGGGTGACAGTAGGAGACTCCATCTCAAATAAAGAAAAAACAAAAAAAAAAAAGAATTTGCTTTTAAGTTCTGGAGACTATTTTTGCTGAAACTCTTTCTAATGAAAGACTTCTTGATGTTACAAAGTATTTGCAACTTGTTATTTATTTAACAGAAATGAGAATTTTGTTAACCAACAACAGGATTGTTTTTTGTTTTTTCTTTTTATAGGCTAAATCATAGTTTTAAGAGATTGGCTACTATTCTCCATTTGTTGAAAATGATGTATTGTATACCTGCACTTGCATCTTGGGAGAGAAGAGGAGCCATGAAAATGTGGAAGCTTAGAGGCTGCAATAATTAACGTGGTAACCAAACTCGTTAGAAATTCAGTTAACTAATGTTGCACAAAATCCTTATAATCCATTACAGAAATTAAAAAGTTAAATTCAGTCGGTAAACTGTCTATCAAATAAATGGACCAGTTAAAGAATATTTTAGAACCTGTTTTGATTGCATGAAAAATCGAAATTATGGTTTTCCTTCTTCAAGTAATTTTTATTTTTCCTCAAAAGCAAAATGAGCTTATCTTTCAATATGGGCCATCACCAAAAGGGTTAACATTTCCAAATCCTTCAGTAAGATTAGATTACATAAAAACAAAATGCTACAGTCCATTAAAAAATCAGGCATTCCATTTTATGGTACATATTTAAATCTACTCAAGTCCATGCTTTGAAAAGAGCCATGTAATTTAATTGGCATTAAATAATGTTAATTTAATAGAAGGAGGAAGAAAGTTCTTCCCAGGTAGATATTAAAATAAGCCAAAAAAAGGCCAGGCACCGTGGCTCACACCTATAATCCCAGCACTCTGGGAGGCTGAGGTGGGTGGATCACTTGTCAGGAGTTTGAGACCACCTTGGCCAACATGGGGAAACCCCGTCTATGCTAAAAATACACACAAAAAATTAGCTAGTTGTGGTGGCTCACACCTGTAATCCCAGCACTTTGGGAGGCTGAGGTGGGAGAATCACTTGAACCTGGGAAGCAGAGGTTGCAGTGAGCTGAGATTGCACCACTGCACTCTAGCCTGTGCTACACAGTAAGTGAGACTCCGTTTCAAAAAAATAAAATAAAATAAAACATAAAGTAAACCCAAAAATAAAACTGAAGTTATAGTAGATAGATCCAGCCAGCCATGGTGGCTCAGTGCCTATAATCCTAGTACTTTGGGAGGCTAAAGCAGGAGGATTGCTTAAAGCCAGGAGTTCATGACCAGCCTGGGCAATAAAGTGAGATCTCATCTCTACAAAAATTGAAAAATTAGCCAGGCATGGTGGCATGTGCCTATAGTCTCAGCTACTGGGGAAGCTGAGGTAGGAGGATCACTTGAACCCAGGAATTTGGACACTGCAGTGAGCTATGATCGCACCACTGCACTCCAGCCTGGGAGCAACAGAGCAAGACCCTGTCTCTAAAATAATAATAATAATAATAATAATAATACACAGATTCATAGTAACTTACATCCCAAAAATTTAATCTGAAGATTTAACACTGTCTGAAAGATTATAATAAATGTAAAATGTCTTTATTGTATTAACGCTGATACAGGTCACCAAACAAAAGGGGTAGAAATGTAAGAAGTTAATTTATTTAGAATACAAGATATGTTTGGGAGCATTAAGGAAATGTAGCATATTCTAATATGGATATCTGAAAGGTTTCCTAAAGGCTTCCAACACAGACACAAAGGCAACATCTACTAGTCTAATATAGATGATACAAAATTCATATATTTCCTTGAATCAGTAGTGACTCAACTTTTACCAAGCACATGCTGTACATCAGGCATCATGTTAATCAAGGAAGTCTATGTTGGTATCAATTCAGAGTTATGAAGCAGACAGGGAACAAACAATTACAACACTATGGATCAAGAACCTTGAAAGAGGGGAGCACAGGCTAGCACAAAAACATGCGAAGACATCAGTGCAGCTCAGCAAAAATAAAGGAAGACTCCTAGAGGAGATGATACAGGAAAAAAAGTCTTGTAATAGGATTTAGCTGGGTGAAGAAGGGAAGGTCAGGGCATTCCAGAGAAAGGAAATAGAATATAAGGATAATTAAATAAGGTATGGCATATTAAATAGTGCAGGGCATTGCTCAATAGGCAAGAACACAGAATATAGGAGTTGCAATACCATTTGCAGAGGCTGGAGGGGCAGGTGGGGGGCTCTTGTTTGCCTTAAAATGCCTCAATTTTCCAGAGACACCACAGAGCCCCTGAGGAATTTATCTGTATTTCTTAACATATTTCCTCTGGCTTTAGTGTAGAGGATGGATGGGAGGGAGGCTTAACTGGAAGTAGGGAGATCAGCTGGGTGAAGTGATAAAGACCCGGACTGAAGTAGGAGTAGTAGTAGGTCTGGAGTACACATTTGATAGACAAATCTTTCAGATGTATAATTAACAAAAGTTTATCATCAATTGAGTATGGAGGTAAGAAAGAAGAATGGATAGATTCTTAGTTTCTTGCTTGGGTAATCCAGGGCCTCAAATAATATGGTCAAGACTTTGAAACATGGAGGAAAGGATGGCTGTCAGTAGCAACCCAGCAAAATAGGTGCTTCTTTCTCCTAACATCTATGTATTGGTTGAAGGATGATAACTGGACTAGGCTAGGTTACGTGTTTATCACCTTGTGGTATAGAAATGGCTATAAGTATCATTGCTCCCACCAGGACTACATAAAGTGATGCAGAATTCCTCAAAGGAAAGTGGGTAGAGGGGAGGGAGATGAAAAAGAGTGTAGAGCAAATAAAAATAGCAGCTACTGTGATCTGTTATAGAAGCTGAGAGTAAAGGTCAAGGGAGACATTTGATGGCAAATTATGTATATGGATATGGAACTTGAGAGAGTTCTGGGCTGAAGATTGATTTGGCAGATAAGGCATGGATATGATTATGTAGGGAAAAGAAAAGGTAGAGAAGAGAGTCAGAGGCAGAATTCTGAAGAACACCAACATTTTACAAGTAGAAGTGAAAACAAGTCCCCAAAGGTCTAACATGGAATGGTTACAGAGAGGGAAGGAAAACCAGCAAAAGTGTCATAGACATCAAGGGTGGAAGACAATTTCAAGAAAGTTGGATTAATCAATAGTGATTAATTGCCTCAAAGAGAGATAGTTCAGGCATGGTGGCTCATGCCTGTAATCCTGGCACTTTGGGAGGCCAATGCGGGTGGATCACCCAAGGTCAGGAGTTCAAGACCAGCCTGACCAACATGGTGAAGCCCTGTCTCTACTACATACAAAAAAAAAAAAAAAAAAGCCAGGTGTGGTGGCGCATGCCTGTAATCCTAACTACTTGGGAGGCTGAGGCAGAAGAATCACTTGTACCTAGGAGGTGGAGATTGCAGTGAGCTGAGATCGTGTGACTGTGCCACTGCCATTGCACTCCAGCCTGGGTGACAGAGTGAAACTTCGTCTCAAAAAAAAAAAAGAGAGAGAGATAAAGGCATTTGGCAGGTTTTAAAGGTGGGCCGAGTATAAACCAGTTCAGGGGAGGTTCTAATGAGGGACGTGAAATCTGATTGCAGAAGTTGACGATGAATAGAAAGAAACTGGAGGCACAAATATAGACCACTCTCTCAAGAAGCTTGGCTCTAAAGAGAAGGAAAGAAGAGTTGGATAGTTGGAGTTAGAAAAGCGCTAAACATGCTTATATGCTGAAGGGATAGAACTGGCTGACTAGGAAATGTAGGACAGAGATACAGGAGACTACTGAAACAAAGGTGCACCACTGCTCCTGGAAAAATCTTTGTTTTAAAAAAAACAAGGTGTTTAAAAATACCCAAATGTGCTTGGAGGCAAGCAAATGAAAAAGGAAAACATTTTTCAAGGACCGGTCAGATAGGACTAATTCATTCTGGGACAGGAATACACACTACCATAACCAAGAACACACAAGGGAAACTTGGCAGCTAGATAAAACCTTGGACCAACATACACTGTATTGTCTAGAATCAGCTCTTACTCATCACGAAGACATACGTAGTCATTATGGACAGAGGAAAACACAACCTGAGAAACATGGAAAATACCCAAAACAGATAAAAGGCACAATTTGTAGAGGCCTGGTAAGCTAAACATTATTTTCAACTCCACAAATACAGTTCTTCCCAAGGCTGGAGAAATGACAAAAGTTTTTAAATTCTATTCCTTTGCTTTTGGGAAATCTCATGTATAAATAACTTGATGATTTATTTCATTGGTTCACTCATTTGTTCAACAAATCCTGACTGAGGAGTTATCACGTGCTAAGCACAAGCCCAGAGCACAGATTCTTAAGTGAAACAGGGGATGGGAGTTAATCTTTGAAAAAGCACATTCAATTTACCTTTGATCTTTGTAATAGAAAATACAAAGTATAACCTGTCAGAAATCTTGCCTGGTGGATTATATAGGGGATACAATGAAAAAACATTGCAGGTCACATTAGTTTTAAAAGCAGGACAGACATTGGCCCAAGGACTCAAGCATTTCTCTTTAGAAGGGATTCAATATGAAGATAAAATATGTAGATTCCTCCTCCTCCTTGAAGTTCAATTTCTAATTTCAGGATATGGAATAGGAAAAACATGGAAGAAATATCCAATTAATTTGTGGAGATATAGACCTGTATTTTTTTTTTCTAACCTAATGACCATCTGTTCTTTAAGGTTCTTACCAGGATCATTCCATTCTCTAAATCATCTTCATTTCTTCTACTGTTGCCTACATCTTTAGGGTTAGGAAACTCAAACAGCTACCTGAGGTAGAAACTTCCAGATTTGCTTTACAGACAGTAGCTAAGTTTCCTGCAAAAAGGAGAGGAAAGTTCAGTGTTCTTGTTTTAAGCTGTGTTAGTTGATGGCTACAAGTGGTATAGTGTGAGATAGAAGACTGCATACAGTCTGTTCCAGGCTCAAAAATATGTGTGGATAAACACAAATTCTCCTGAAGATCCAAAACAAAAATGAGGGGAGAAGACTACAGGAAGAGAATGAGTATTTAGGTTTCATCTTATACCAACTGCCTGTGTGCGTTTTGGCATCCATTTATTTATTTATTTTTGTCCTGAGAAGGCCTATTCAAATGACTAAGTTAACAATATCACACACAACATGTTAGCATACAATGTACCCTGTAGGTGTAAAAATTCAGCTTTGTTTTGCCCTTGTTCTTGAACAAAAGCTTCTTCTTTGCTAGTCTCCCAAATGTTCCCAGCCATTATGTAGAAATACACTCATTTTAAAACAAAATAAATTATGTACCTTTTGAAAAAATTAAAAGAAAAACCATACACATAAACACACATATGCACAATGACATTGACATTACCCTGTTCCTTCTCCCATGTGCCTCAGAGTTATAGCCAACACCTGTGGCCACACAAGGGGTAGATTTGGCAGCTGCAGAACCCAGATGTCAGACACTGAACTGTACATCCCTGGCAGCAGTCCTAAATTGGAACCTGTCTCCTTAACTGACCTCTGAAATGCTCTATTGTCTGACTCCCTTTCTGGCCTGGGCAGTGACTAGCAAGCTCTCTGCTGGGGCTGGTTCAGAGTCAGCCAACTGATGGTTTGTTCTGGATGCAATTACCCTTTGCTTTGCCTTTCATTGTAAGGAATGTATTTATTTATTTATTTTTGTAAGGGTGAAAATTGGGATTGGGTGAATTCTTGACAAGGAATTATATTCAAGTGTCTTGTAAAGACTACATAAGTTGTTTTTTGTTTTGATTGTGTCCTTCCCAAATGAAACTGAATGAGATCCACTCATCCAATTTATGTTTTAGCATGCAGTGAGCTTTCGCTAATGAGAAGTAAAACTATGAGATTCTTGGGCACTTTTCCCCTCCAAAAGAAGCTTGGTTTCCTTTTATTGCTGCTGTTGCTGCTGCTGCTTCTCCTTCTTCCTTCCTCCTCCTCTTCCTCCTCCTCCCCTTCTTCCTCTTCTTCTTCCTTTTATTGCTTCCTCTTCTTCTTCCTTTTATTGCTTCCTTCTCCTTTTCTTCTTTTTTTTTTTTTTTTGACAGGGTCTCATTCTGTCGACCAGGCTGGAGTAGCACAATCATGGCTCACTGCATCACTGCAGCCTCGACTTCCCTAGACTCAGATGATCTCTAACCTCAGCCTCCAGAGTAGCTGGGATTGCAGGTGCACACCACCAAGCCCAGCTAATTTTTTTGTAGAGATGGGATTTCACCATGTTGCCCAGGCTGACTTCTCCTGCTTCTTAAAACTACCTCTTAATGTTGAAAATGAAATCCATCTTTCTTTAGAAAATTAAGGAGGTACAATTTTATTTTTGCTATTACTAAAAAAAAAAGTCTCACCTTTTACAGAGAAGAGCTCTTTGTGTCATGAGTTTTCTTGATTCTTTAAAGAGGAAATAATGACATTACAATCTCATTTCCATACCACTTGCTGAAGAATGACATTATTTATAAGATGTAACCATCTTAGGAATAAGGTAAGAAAAGGCCAGTTATCTACGGGGGTTCCGCTTACAATGCAACACTGTTAGCCCTACAAGGAAGGTCTGTGGTATATATGGTTATTCATGATAAGCTAAGGAGATACATGCCTGACATTAACAGGAAGATAAATTTTGAGGAAACCATAGAATATACCATCATATCCAACATAAAATGGTATTCATCTGCACCATGTAAAATGTTCCAAATTTTATCGACTTTCATAAAAATGTAAATATGTTTCTTGGATAGCACTGATTAAGACTTGGAAAAAAGATTGAAGATTCCTGAGTTCATACTAATATAAATAAATAACTGATAAATAAATTGAGGAAAAGAGACAACTCTCTCATGCAGAAGAATTCCAAATAATTTATGTGATACTTGCCTTTCAAGGAGGTGGAGTTTAATTCCCCACTCCTTGAGTGTGGGTCATGCTTTGTGATTTAATTCCAAAGAGTAGAGTATAGAAAGGTTGGGAGGAATAACTTTTGCAGTGGAGAAACCTGAGAAGCACTACTTTGGCCAGGTATTCAAAGTCAGCGTCATCAGTAATAAGTCATGTTTATAGCATATACTACTCTCAATATGATATAATCTCACTGAAGGGCGTATCACCTTTTTAATATTTCTCCAAAAACTCATATCCCTAGTCTAACCATGTGAAAACATCAGATACACCCCACTTGAGAAATATTCTACAAAATACTCAACCAGTACTCCTCAAAACCGTCAAGGTCATCAAAAATAAAAAGTCTGAGAAACTGTTGAAGCCAAGAGGCGCTAAGGAGATATGACAACTAAATAAATGTAATGTACTATCCTAGATAGGCTGCTGGAGGAGAAAAAGGACATTAGAGGAAAACTATGAAATCTGAACAGGGTGTGCAGTGTAGTTAATTGCAGTGTACCAGTGTTGATTCCTTGGTTGTGATAAATGTCCTGTAGTTATGTAAGATGTCAACAACAGGGAAAACTAAGTGAAGGGTATATGGGAACTCTCTGTAGTATCTTCATAATTTTTCTGTAAATCTAAAACTATTCCAAAATAAAAAGTTTATTTAAAGTTTTAAAAGACTGACATATTGTCATATCGACTGAAACAGAGTTCCTTGTGTCAATCAATACATCTTTCTCTTTCTTACACACACCTATCTGCCAAACCATATGGCATGACGAGTCCTTTTCCTGAAACATAAGAATACTTAATCCTTCAAGCCAATGTAGTATGAATGGAAATGGACTTATTCTGAAAGTTTTAGATTTCCCAATAATACCTAGGTCATGCCCTCAGTAATATGGGACAAATGCTCAAAAGATAATGTCCATAAACCTGTATTTCCCAAAAACTTTAAAAGACAAAACATCCTTCAACTACATTTCCAATAAACTTACATTTTGTGTGAGTTATTGACACAATTAATAAGATAATGCATTAATCTCTGAAAGAAACATATTCTTTGCTAGATTACTGAGGGCAGTGTTCATTTGTTGATCAATTGTTACCACGGGAGGTACAGAGGTAGTCTGATGTACTATGGTTTCAGAACATGGGTGAGATTCTTTCCTTGCTTCTCCTCACCTGTCATTTAGAATTATGAGAAATGAAATCTCTGGGAATTTTAGAAGAATTTTTTCATACTGTTTTCAATTTACCATTTTTCTTTAAGAAAAGAAAAAAACAAGTGTTGATGTCCATGAATGTTTACCTTAAAAAACTATTATAGATTTGTTCTGCAATTGTTAATAAAAATTGTGCCTTTGCTAACGTTTTAATGGTACAATTTTGAAAGTTCAGTTGATCAAAATTTAATTAGCCAGGGTAATACATGGTCAGAATAGCCTCTCTCATTCTGTTTTTAGGAAAGAATGCAAATGTCTTTAAAGAAAGCTTGGGAAAAAAATACATGCAAGTCTTGAACATATTATAGGGCTAAAAATAAGATTCAAGGCTGGGCACAGTGGCTCATGCCTGTAATCCCAGCACTTTCGGAGGCCTAGGCGGGTGGATCATCTGAGGTCAGGAGTTCGAGACCAGCCTGGTCAACATGGTGAAGCCCCACATCCACTAAAAAAAAAAAAAAATTAGGCATGGTGGCAGGCAACTATAATTGCAGCTACTTGGGAGGCTGAGGCAGGAGAATCGCTTGAACCCAGGAGGAGGAGGCTGCAGTGAGCCTATGTCATGCCATTGCATTCCAGCCTGGGTGACAAGAGTAAAACTCCATCACAAATAAACAAAAAAATAAGATTCAGTAAAATCACCTGCACATTGTATACCTATAGTACTTTGCAATAATAACATATATTAGGAAAAAGACTGTAATAATGAGAAAAAGAACAAAATGTTCACTATGGAATTCTTAGCTAAGGCAGAACAGTCAACTAACATTTTAGGAATATTTCTCATAGTAAGGTATTTAATACGGAACAAAATACTGGGAAGGAGGGGGATCTACAGTTAATGTAGGTAGCTGTTTTTTTATGTTACTCTTCAAGAAGTTCAATTAATATATATTTTGCATTTCATTATAGTATTGTGTGTGTATGGTCAATAACGAGAATTATAACAATCCGTTTCCCAGAATACTGATGATGCGCTAGACTTTAGGCTGCCAGGCATTTGACGTACACCAACTATAACTTAGCATAACGCTGCAAGTTATGAGCAATTAGTGTTTAACAACTGAGAGAACTGAGGGCACCAGAAGTTAGGGGACTGATTGAAAGCTCCGCAGCTTATGAGGGAGGGAGCCATTATCAACTCTGTCTGGCTGCCTCAATTGCCTGAACTCTTTCCCACCATATCATAAGGCTTTGTTATCATATATTATAATTACTAACACTATTAAGGTAGGCATTTATTTATCACTAAGTGATTTAAGTCATTTAGTCTTTCTAGGCTTCAATTTTATCTTAGGTAAAATGAAGTTAGCTTATTGATTTCTAATGTTTCATAGAAACATTAATTTATATACTGAATAAAAAATTAAATGGTCATTTTCACAATATTTTTGCTTAAAAAAGAAGATCATTAACATTGGCCCTTACTAAATGTTGTGATGATGGGATCAATCTAGAAATGCTCATGTCGTCTCTCTCAAATCCCTCCAGTCCTATTAAGCCAGGACTACTGATCTTACCATTTTCAAAGTTATTCCTTAAAACTTACATGTAAGAGGAAATTGCATATTTTTCCAAGCACTATACAAACTATAAACTTAAACTTTTTGGCTCCTAAAGAATTAACAACTTGCATTCAGATATAAATGATTCAAAAAAACCCATTTTTCTGGATCTGAAAATAATAAAATATTTTATTTTAATTCACATTTATTTAAATATAACATTTTTATAGACACATGAAGGTACTATAAACATTGATAACATGGTAGACATAAATATAGATGAAATGTTTAGGTATTTTAGACAAAATTTCACACATAAACTAGACAAACTGACTATGTGCTTGCATTTAGTTTCAAGGGTACATTAACATAGGTATTTGAAAAGGATGTGCTTTTACAAAACTACTACAAAATGTTCACATTTGCATCAGCAATAAGTCATATTTCCTAGACTGATGCTTTATAAAAACTATGTAAAGATCTAATTTAATCATTAACATCATATGGTAACATAATATGTAAAGGAAGCATATTTTTGTCAATAGAAATGTTCCTGCAACTTTTAAATAACATAGCATTTGTATTAAAACCATGCCACATTTATTAAAACAAACACGCATAATAATACTTTAAAACTGGAATAATTCATGTACCTTTATGCACAGTGTTTAGTTTCACTATGGTACTCTTCGTGAAAAAATATACTTAAAACTTGGCACAGAGTTAATAAATCATATTGCTGATCATCAAAATAAATGTGATTTCAATTTCCCATGGCATAGAAAATTCTCTATCACAATTTGCCTCTTCCCTTTACAGTTTATTGACCAATGGCAGTTCTGTTTTCATTAAAGTGAACAATGGATATTCAAGAACTAAAAGTCATATGTAGGTGTTTTGCCTATACTCTAATTGGAAATAAGTTGATTTTAGTTTTTCCAGGAGTAAAACATTTCCATCTGTATTGTGGCCAACAAATTTCTAAATAAGCGTGTTATCAGCAATAATATGTATCATCATGGGATGTTTTCCTTCAGGAGGCAGAGAGGTTGAAAGGAAATGTGGATCTCTTCAGAAACTGGGAACATATGTGGTAAGGAGAGCAAATGCCAACCGAGGCAGAAGCAGGGAAAGTTCTTTGGAAAGCTGGTCAGAGAGCACACTGAAGTAGCAAAAAGGCAGAGAACAAAGGTGGGAACATAAAAATTATTCACAATGGAAAGGGCTGCCATGGGTTTCAGAAAACGGAAATGGGCCACTCCAGAAACAGCACGCAGAGCAGGTCTAGCATTCTCGTATCAGCAAACTAGCACTGTTGTTTAGGACAAGTTTTAAACTTCCACATCAATGCGTCTGAAGAAATTAAGCTAACTGGTAACTTTTTTTCTGAATTCATTCATAAACACTGTGGAAGAAAAAAATTCAGGAATAACACTAATTCAACTTCCTACAAACCAGAGAGGAGACTTCACACCCACTTCTAGCTCAGACTTCGGAGCTGTGGTAACTAAAAAATGCCACAATTCTTTTTCACAGTTCTTCTAAGATAAATTTGAGGTGTTATATTTTGAGAGACCATCTGAAGGAATTGACTCCTTTCATAAAACCTTCATAGCCTAATTTTTATATTTATTATATGGGAGAAAGGAAGTAGAACTTAAGTTCAATTTGTACACAAATGTACATTTTTCTTAAAAATAGAGTAATTAACATAATGCTATTTTCTTTGCTTTATGATCCTTACTTTGCTGAGGGCCTTAAACAGTGAAACGGCAAAGAACATCAAACAGGTCAAATAAAATAGGTGAACATATTTTAAAGCTGTTAAGGTGCAAACAGACATAAAGATTATGAATCACAGAGCACTGAATTTTCAAGAGTGAAATCATACCAAAACCGTGATAAGTTTTCGCTGACATCATAGGAGAGTAAGTGGTCAGGAAGGTCAGTGATGGTGCCCTGCACTGCCAGCACATGCGGGGCCAGGGTGAAGGGTACATCGCTCAGGAGCTCTGCCATTAATGAGCTGTTCTCCAGAGTCTGGCCTGCCTTATTTTCCGTCTCAGGGTCTGATACAGTCACACTGGATGAATTTTCTTTGTTGGTCTAAAAATACATATATTTAAAACATTTAGGCCTTGTGAACTTTGAGGTTTAATAACAGTAAATGTGGCATTAATACATCAAAATGATTGAGAAATGTGGACTAGATCAATATTCCCAGATTTGAATGCAGCTCTTTACTTTAGAATTACATTTATCCAAATTTCTGTTAGGCTTTAAAGTGAATCCTAAACTTTAACTCAGACTGACCACCCACAGACCCCTTAAACACAAACTGGCCTTCCTGTTATTTCCCTTGCTCAGATAATGTCTGTAAAGTCTGTCTCCGCTTTTCCAAATCCTATGTACGTTTTTAGGCTCTGCTAAATTTTCAGCTGCCCGATAAATGTTGTATCACTGGAGTCCAAAGTGATCTTGCCCATTTCAGAATGCTTATGGAGCAAATTGCCTAAGACGTTATTTGGTGTTGCCTATATGTGTCCTTGTTAATTGCTGTTCCATATGCATATATATCTTATCTCCAACTAGACTATAGGGTCTTTGAAGGCAAGCAATCTACCTGGCATATCTTTGTATTTTCTTTTTTTTTTTTGAGATGGAGTCTCGCTCTATCGCCCAGGCTGGAGTGCAGTGGCCGGATCTCAGCTCACTGCAAGCTACGCTTCCCGGGTTCACGCCATTCTCCTGCCTCAGCCTCCCGAGTAGCTGGGATTACAGGCGCCCGCCACCTCGCCCGGCTAGTTTTTTGTATTTTTTAGTAGAGACGGGGTTTCACAGTGTTAGCCAGGATGGTCTCGATCTCCTGACCTCGTGATCCACCCGTCTCGGCCTCCCAAAGTGCTGGGATTACAGGCTTGAGCCACCGCGCCCGGCCTTATCTTTGTATTTTCAACCTTGCACACTTTACTGTTTGACACTAATATACATGTACTCATAATTTATCTCTAATGTATACCATGAGTATTGATTGATTGCCTGACTGTCATTGGAACTAACCTGTTATGTCACAAAAGTTATCTAATTTTTTAAAAAAGGATATGTCTTCTTCAGTTTCCTTACAATTAATATCTCTTGCAAATCACCTAGATATCAATCAATAGAAGAATGGATAATAAATTGAAATGTATTTACAGCAATGAAGATGAATGGCCTGCCACTACGAGCACCTGAAACCTAACTCAAACCAGCCTGGGCAAAACAATGACTCCCCGCTCAACCCTCAATCTCAGGCAGAATAAAATTCCCAAGTCTTTACAGAGGCCTACTAGCTCCTTCACGATCTGGCTCCAGGGGTGCCTCTGACCTCATCTCCAGCTCGTGTGCCCTGGCCTACTCCTCTTCAGTCCCACTGTCTCCTTGCTAGTGCAAGGGCTTGCTTGTGTACACCGAGCCTGCTTCTGCCTCAGGGCCTTTGCTTTCCATTCCCTCTGTCCAGGACACTCTTCTCCCAGACATACACAGGGCTACTTCCCTTATCTCCTTCCAAGTGTTAGTCCAGATGCCATCTCAATGAGGCCTTTTCTCACTTATATAAAACTTACTTTTACGTAGTTTTTGTTTGTTTGTTTGTTTGTTACTTTTTTGAGACGGAGTCTTGCTCTGTCACCAAGGCTAGGGTGCAGTGCGTGATCCTGGCTCACTGCACCCTCCCTGTCTCAGCCTCTCAAGTAGCTAGCTGGGACTGTAGGAGCACGCCACCATGCTTGGCTAATTTTTGTATTTTTTTCACTACATTGCTCAGGCTGGTATTGAACTCCTGGGCTCAAGCGATCTGCCTGCCTCAGTCTCCCAAAATGCTGGGATTACAGGCATGACCTACTGCGCCCAGCCAAGGAGCTTTTGTAGCTCATGTTCACTGCTGTATCCCACATGTCTAGATCAGTGCCTACTGCTCAGTAAAGATTTATTGGGTTTTTTTTTTTTGGTTGGTAGGCTATTAATTACTGCCGCAATTTCACAGCTTGTTATTGGTCTATTCAGGGATTCAGCTTCTTCCTGGTTTAGTCTTGGGAGGGTGTATGTGTCCAGGAATTTATCAATTTCTTCTAGATTTTCTAGTTTATTTGACATCATCCTGGTTTAGTCTTGGGAGGGTGTATGTGTCCAGGAATTTATCAATTTCTTCTAGATTTTCTAGTTTATTTGCATAGAGTTGTGTATAGTATTCTCTGATGGTAGTTTGTATTTCTGTGGGATCAGTGGTGATCTCCTCTTTATCATTTTTTATTGTGTCTATTTGATTCTTCTCTCTTTTCTTCTTGACTAGTCTGACTAGCAGTCTATCTATTTTGTTAATCTTTCAAAAAACCAGCTCCTGGATTCATTGATTGTTTGAAGGGTTTTTCGGGTCTCTAGGTTCTTCGCTTCTGCTCTGATCTTAGTTATTTCTTGCCTTCTGCTAGCTTTTGAATTTGTTTGCTCTTGCTTCTCTAGTTCTTTTAATTGTTATGTTAGGGTGTCGATTTTAGATCTTTCCTACTTTCTCCTGTGGACATTTAAGTGCTATAAATTTCTCTCCAAACACTGCTTTAGCTGTGTCCCAGAGATTCTGGTATGTTGTGTCTTTGGTTATAAATGCTAATGGTTATAAATGCTGACAAACTATTTGACTCTAAGTCTAAATGAGAAGAATAATTTTCTGGGCCGGGTACGGTGGCTCATGCCTATAATCCCAGCACTTTGGGAGGTTAAGGTGGGCAGATCACCTGAGGTCGGGAGTTTGAGACCAGCCTGACCAACATGGAGAAACCCCATCTCTACTAAAAATACAAAATTAGCCAGGCGTGGTGGCATATGCCTAGCTACTTGGGAGACTGAGGCAGGAGAATCACTTGAACCTGGGAGGCGCAGGTTGTAGTGAGCCGAGACTGTGCCATTGCATTCCAGCCTGGGCAAGAAGAGCGAAACTCCATCTCAAAAAAAAAAAAAAAAGAATGATTTTTTTGTATGAGAAATAATTTTGTAAAACTTTTTATTAAAGTATAAAATATACACAGAAAAGGTTACCTCCTAAGCGTATAACTTGCGAAATTTTTACAAACTGAATACACATGAGCAACCAGCACCCAGATCAAGAAATATAAAAGACCAGCCCCCAGAAACCCTCCTGGTGTTCTCTTGCAGTCACAATCAACTCCCATCCCGTCAATCACGATCCTTATTTCTAACAACACAGAATTCGTTTTACCTGGTTTTGTATTTCAATTAATTAATTTATTTATTATTATGAGACGGAGTTTTGCTCTTGTCACCCAGGCTGGAGTGTAATGGCACAATCTCGGCTCATTGCAACCTCCACCTCCTGGGTTCAAGTGATTCTCCTACCTCAGCCTCCCGAGTAGCTGGGATTACAGGTGCCCACCACCACATCCAGCTAATTTTTGTATTTTTAGTACAGACAGGGTTTCACCATGTTGGCCAGGCTGGTCTCGAACTCTTGACCTCAGGTGATCCACCTGCCTCAGCCTCCCAAAGTGCTGGGATTACAGATGTGAGCCACCGTGCCCGGCCTAGTTTTGTATTTTAAATGAATGCAATCATACAGTACGAACTCTTGCTTCTCGCTTCTTTTACTCAACGTTATGTAGATAAGATTCATCCAAATTGTTTCATGTTAGATTAAAAAAAATCTTGAAGAACATGTTGTTGGAGAGGTGATATATTCTGACCGATATTTTAAAAGAATCATCCTGGTTGCTGGGTTGACAGCAGATAGTAGAGGTAGGGTGGCCAGGGAAAGAGGTGGGAAGATAGCTGGGAATGAGAGATTACTTACGAAGTGGATTAGAGCAGGGATAGCAAAGGTGAGATAAAATGGTTGGATTTTGGATAGACTTTAAGGGTAAAACGAACATGATTTGCTGATGGAATGGATGGTGGGGCTATAAGAACAAAAGCATAGTTAAGGATAAAGCCAAAGTTCTTGGCCTGAGCAATGAGACTGATGAAATCACCCTTTATAGGGATGGGAAAGAGTACCAGGGAGCAGGAATGGGTAGGAAGATCAAGAGCTCAGTTTTGGACGTTTCAGTGCCTAGCAGACATTAGGTGGAGCTGTTAGTAGGCAGGGGGATATAATTTGAATCTGGAGCTGGACGAGATCTGGTGGAGAAAGTGGAGAGAAAATTAGAATGGACAGTATTTTCTAGGTGTCATAATGTAAATGGGGAAACATATATGGGCCAGTAGTTAAAAAGGGATGTGTAGTCAAGAAAAGTTTCTTTTGATTTTTGTTTTTCTTTCCAAGTTGGGAGAAATAATGACAACTTATAAGCTGATAAGAAGCAGCTCACAAGAAAGGAAAAATCCATAGAGAATTTATAGAGAAGGAACTCATCACAAAGCATCTCCAATACCTAAAACAGGGGCCGTAAAGATATATTTTTCAGTGAATGACCTCGAATTAGTAAAGTTAAAAAGCACATGCCTATAAGAGTGATCTTATAATTTCATGTGAAAATAACACCAGAGTACTGTTTTAGGACTGCAACTAACAAATGTAATCATACTCTTGTTATGGTAAAGCTTGTTATAAAGTTGTATATCTGCAGTGGGCAGATTCTGTCTCCTGAACCCTAACTGGGACTCACAATGCTAATTATCCTCGAGTCAGCCAAGAGCGCAGGTATGAGTAATGACACCATCATTCTACTCTCTTTAAAGGGCTTCCCTGTACACTGGTTTATACAGAAAAACTGAAAGGGAAGCAACATTTGGGTGCACCATAAAACCTTAAGATTTCATCTGCACCAGGGTTTTGATCACCTGTGAGCAGGAGAACAAAGTGGTTAGGAGCACAGATTCCAGAACCATGCTGCTTGGTATAAATCCCAGGTCTCTTGTTTATTAATAAGCAAATGGCCTTGGGCAAATTATTTAACTTCTCCATGCCTCAGTTTCTTTAGCTGTATTATGAAATTGATAATAGTTAACTATTTCATAGGATTGTTAATTGCAAGGATTAAATGAAGTTATATTTAAAAGTAAGCAGAACAGTGCTCGGCACATGTTAAAGTAAGTGAATAAGTAACATTTTAGAAATGCTGGATCCCATTTGGGTTTAGATGAAGTTTAGAATTCAGTCATCTCTTCTGACACTCACTGGTAGTTCAAATAATACCTTTCCCTCTCCTTTTATTTCTTGCTTTCTCTCTTAATCTCATGTGTAAATGTTCCCTAGATCTGGTGGTCTCATCCCACTCAAGCTTTCTTTTCTTTTTTTGTTATGCATAGAATGTTCTAGAGTTTCATCAGACAAATCATCTCCTTTCTTAAACAAAAGCATTCCTGACATTCCACCTTCTCCACTAAAGCGGAGGTATAGGCATACATTCTTTTATTGCGCTTTGCTTTATGGTGCTTCACAGATACTCCATTTTTTACAAATTGAAGGTTTGTGGCAACCCTGCATCAAGTAAGTCTACTGGAGTCATTCATCCAGCAGCATGCGCTCACTTTGTGTGTCTATGACACATTATTATCATTCCCACAATATTTCAAATTATTTCATTATTGTCTCTGCTTTGGTAAGGCATGATCAGTGATCTTTGATGCTATTATTGTATTTGTTTTGCAGTGCCACGAACCATGCCCATGTAAGATGACAAAATTAACTGATATATGTTGTGTGTGTTCTGATTGTTCCACCAACTAGTTGGCCATTCCTCTATCTGCCTCTCCTCAGAATTCCCTGAGATAGCTCAGTATACTTTTAATTAAGACATGTACATTTGTTTAGACATACTGCTATTGTACACTTAATAGATGACAGTATAGTGTAAGCACAAGTTTTGTATGTAGTAGGAAACAAAAAATTCATGTGGCTCGCTTTAATGCAATTTTCACTTTATTGCAGTGGTGTAGAACTGAACCCGAAATATCTTCGAGGTATGCCTGTAATTACCTGTAGGATTTTGCTTTCTAAACACACAACTTCTTCTTTTTTTTTTTTTTTTTTATGGCTGAGTAGAGCAGACTTTACTGATGGGACATGAAGGCCCCCTCCTCTTTTGGAGGTCTGTGTGGAACTGAGGAGGGGAGATTCTTGATGTGGTGGGAGACTGAGTGTGGCAAGGGCGCCTCAGCAGCTGAGGGTCTCTCTCCTCCTCTCGAAACACACAGCTCCTAAGGCTTAACTCTCCAGCAGCAATATATATTCCCTTGTTCATATTTTTATTAATCCTTTTTTTGGCAAATCATTATTTATGAGAATGTAATTCCTTGAGGACAAGAATGTATCAAACTATATCTAGTACAGTAAAAAAATTGGGACATGGTTTCTTATTCAAGTTATCCTCATAAAACTGCCATCTGACCTGAAGCGAGCTGTTTTACCCATTTGAGTCTCAGTCCACTATTATGTAAAATGAGTGAAGAGGGACAAAAGATGAAGATGATGAAGACAACTAGGATGACAATGATGACAAGACAGCAACTAGCATACACGGAACACTTTGTGTCAGGCTGTATCTAAGCTGTTTAAATGTATTTGCTCATTTAAGTCTTACAACAGCCTTGTAACGGTGTGTGCTCCTATTAGTCCTGTATTAAAGAGGAAACTGAAGCACCGAGAGGGTAAGGAAGTTGTCCCAGGTTACACAGCTTGTTAGTGGTGAAACTGATAATCAAACCCAATGACCATTAAAGCTCTATATTCCAAGATCCTGCACATTTCAGACATGCTTTGGATAGAATGATTGACTGAATGAACAGTGCTTCAAAAATTTTAGGGTACAGTATCAGAAAATACAACAGTTACTAAAGTAGCATATCTTGGCTCAATTTAGAAAAAAAAATGCTAATAGTTTGTACCTTAAAGAAGAAAGGATTGAGAAAATCATTAAGGTGACAGATCTTGCAGAGAGGCTGAAGAAGGATGGAAAAGCAACTCTAATTTAAGATATATTTATCCTTGAAAATGAATCTACCAGCAGTCTGGATAAGACCATGGGAAAAACACCATGGACAGTGAAACAAAATTATCTGTGAGTTGAAAATTATTGAAACAGACATGAAGGCAAGTGGGAATGCACTATAGTATTCTTTCCACCTTAGGATAATCTTGAAATTTTTTCATAATTAAGTTTTTAAAAATTAGTTTAAAAATACGATGGGCAAAGTGTTCCACCAAATGCCTCCTAGAATGATGTGAATTTCAGCTGTGCTGTAAGTATTACTCCAGCATCTATCTCTTAACTGTTGGCTATAGTGCAGCATTACAGTCTCCAAGGAGGCTGCCTGCCCTCTTGGCAGCAGGGTGAGTGCCATGATGCAGCTGCTGTTGGCATGCTGAGAGCTGGAAGGAGAGAAATATAAGCCAAAACAAGAGTAAGTCACAAAGAAAATGTGAGTCAAAATTGAAGGACCCCACAGCCTATAAACCTGATCACTAAGTCTGGCAGCCAATGGAAGCAGTGGTGGGGGCTGGGGGTTTAAACAGGTGCATGAGTTCCCCTGCAAAAAAGCAGCTCTCACTTAGACACAAAGTCTTGTGATTTTTTTCATTTGCATAATAAAATGGGTCTTTAATGGGAAGAATTAGTATGTTAACCACAATAGAGCAAGAAGAAAAGACTCAATTAACCTTTTGGTTAATAGCCAAATTTTAGAAAATTAATTCAAACACTAAGTTCATAAAGCATAGTTGTTATTTTTGTGATGAATTCTGTTCACAGAAATGCTGCTATCATAAGGTTTCTGAGTACAGTTTCTTCATAAACCTAGCTTTAATACTTCTTTTTCAAATTAGTGGTTGCCCTTACTTAGTTTAAATATGAGCATACCACATCAGTTTGTTTAATCTTACAAAGAAAATTAATATTCTTATTTATATCATTACAACAAATAAAGCTTACTGTTATTAGCTGTTTTCATAGGTTTGTATAAAAACTATTTCTTGTTCATCAGTTAACCTGTTAAAAAATTCCCTGGCACAATTTATTTTCATTCCTTACATTCTACTATCTTTATTTCAAATAATTCAAAGAGGTTTACAGCCACTCTTCCTCCCTTTCTTGCAGAGGGGTGTAAAAATTCATGAGCTTCAATCTTAAAAATCTCCTCAGAGCTTAGGAAAAAACACACTCCAAGAATACAAGGCATATAACACTTTTCAGCAAAGGGTTGGAAAAATGAAGTCACTTCCCCAGAGCAACAGAAGGTTAGTGGCATCCCTGTGAACCTCGCTCTCGGGTGTTTGAAAGCAAGGAAATTCAGGTTTAAGAACAGACAACTACATTTTTCCTGGCACAAAATTCCAGTAACCACCATGAAGTCTATTAGGAGGCGCCAACTTTGCAGACACACTAACAATTGGAGACCTCATCTACTTAGCTATGTCCAACTAAATTATGAATATTTTATTAATATGAAAGTCATCTATATTTGGCTTCTTTTAAAACCTCCTGCTTTTTTCTGCAACCTATGCCTCAGATAAGTAGAGATAATATAGTATGCTATAAAAGCAAAATATTGATGCATTACAATTTAGAAGCCAGCCTTAACTAAAACAGCAATAGAATCTATTAAAAGAATGTGAACCCAGGTATAAAACACTCTTCTAACACATTCAATTTACATGCAAAGAAGGTAGCTATATCAAGCATATTTCTAGAAAATAAGTTACAAAAAAAAGAGGTAATATCAAGCTCTGGCTGTCTATGCCTTTAAATTCTAATGTCTATAAATAAAAGACATGCTTCTTTGAACAATAGCCTGAACAAGCAACACTGTCACTTTATCTCCCCAGATAACTATCCATTCTATTCTGGCTTCAGCTGGTATCTGCTTGCATTACATCAGCTTCTTGACTGTGGGGTGAGGTGGAGGGGCAAATCTGAGTTAGAAGCATCAGGGGACAGAGGTTAGGAGAAGGTGATATAAGCTATGGCAGTTAAGGCAGTACTCAAGCTTTTTATTTTTTATAAGAAGCTGGTCATTAATAAATGTCTGTCTAGCTATTAAAAGCCTGAGAGTTGGGGTCTTGCACCTCTGTAATTCCTAAGCAATAGTCTCCTTTCACTTGGGAGAAATCACATTGCAATGGCAAGGATTGTTTCCTATTTTTCTCCAAGTTCTCAGTACCCAGAATAGCACCTATACATACAAAGTGCTCATTAAATGTTTTTGAATGGCACTGGATCTGGTCCCCTTCTTTCTCAGATACTCTAGGCACTCAGACTTGATATTAACATTGAAGGGTTAGGTCAAAGAAATAAATAAAAACCCAGGACATGTTGTCACTGATACAGAAATTAGGTGGGAGAAGCTGAATTCACAGATTTCTATCTCCATGTGGCCTGGGTGTTAGTTTCCCCTAGAAGTGAGGGCTCCAGTTCAAGAATGCTGTATTTCAGTAGCAAACTAAGAGGCTAGGTTAGAAGGCAGATCTTTTCTCTGCTCCTTTCCTAGTCTCTGACATCATTTCGGCTTAGCTTCTGGCTCATGTTTTTTTTTTTTTTTTTCCAGTATTTGTTCCATTTTCTCTTCTTACTCTTTCCTTCAATATTTCCACCTGCTTGTGCTCCCTTGTTCTCCAATCTTTCTTTTAAAAAGAAAAAAAAAAATGTTCTCCTGACTTCCTCTTTTCGGAACTCCAGCTGAATGTATATACAAGTGCAGAAGGGGAAGTAAGCAGGCTGTTACTTGCTTCTGTAATCTGTTCCATGTATTCTTGGAAAAGTGGTTTGTCTGAAGCTGGAAAAATCTTCTGTGCTAGCCAACTAGAGTGGGGGTGCGGTGGAAAGAGGAAACAGAAGCATTTCAGGAAAGGAACCAGGCAAGAAATAGTGCCTTAAATGCAGGATCCTATTTAACACTGGTTTTGAAAACACAAAAGGCTGTTTCAGTGATTTTTTTAAAACTGTATTAAAGTTGGTTTACAGAAATTCATAAAGTCTAACCCGTAAGCTGTCCAGGCAGTTCATATTTTCCCAGCAGGCCTTCCCCCCTCGTGATTCACAGCACACATTTCACCTTTCTCTTCTCGCTTCTGGTTCTATATCACTACCTTCTTCCTTCCTGTTGGCAGGTGGGTCAGCCTCCTACTTCACAGATAAAACAGGAACCACCAAGTGAGGATCTCCTCTATCTGCCCCACCCAAAAAAAATGTATCTGCATTTGTACCCAACCTCTTCCCCAGAGCTTCCAGGGCTGCAGATCTACCCCAAGGCAAATTCTTCAAGAACATGGCTTCATCAATTAGGAGGTGTCTCTTAATTGCTAATCTTTCCTAGAAGCAATTAACCATTTTTTAAAATTTGACTCAACTCTATGTTACCTACTGGAATATCACCTACCTAACTCCCATACTATCTTTCCATGCTTTTTTCACAGCCAGGCTGAGACCATTGTTGGCACACACTGTCTGCCATTCCTCCCTCCCCCATGGCAACCTGCCTCCTGCCTGGGCCTCTCTACTGAGTGTGCTTTCACAAAGGTTACTAATAATCACTCTCTCCTAAATTCAGAAAATGTTTGGAAGTGCTAATCTGCAACGACCACTTTGTAGCACTTACTGCTATTGACTCTCTGAATTTTTATTTCTTGGCTTCGGTACACTTGTTAGTTTTGTTTTCTACATGTCTAGCTGGTTATTCTTTTTGTCTATTTCTCAAGAGATGGTGTTCTTTAGGGTTTCATTTCTGTTCCTTTACTCTTCCTAATCTCAACACACTTCTTTGGATGAGCTTATCTGATATGGATCATGCCTACTGCTCCACTCTTCTACCCCCCCAAAAGTAAATATGTATGTAGATTCATGCACATGTGTGTGCAGGCACATGCACACACATGCACATATACTAATCTCAAACTCGGATTTCTCTCTAGAGTTCCTGATCCATATGTTCAACTCCTATTACACATTTCCTTTTGGATATTCCACAGGACATCTTACACTCAACATGTTTTAAACCTGGCTCTTAGCTTAGTCCCTTCCTGACCTTAACCTTACCTCAAACTTAATGCTCTTCCAATCTTCCAACATTTTCTGTATCAGTGAAGAGAACCTACACAGTTGCCCAACACAGAAACCTGCGTTATCTTTGACATTTCCCTCCCTCTCACTTCCTCCATGCAATAAATCACTGAGTCCTATTGACTTTTCTGCTTTCAATATCTCCCCCAATTCATCCATTTCTCTTCAGGTTCATGTCATTCTCTTCATTCAGGATACTAAGATCTTCTTCCTTGAATGCTGCAAGAGTTTCCCATGTACACAGCCTTACTACCTTACACTACATTCTCCCTATCACTTGTAGCATGTAAAACACATTCTCTTCCTTAACATTCCTCAATGCCTTTGAAAAAAGACCAAACTCCGTGTCATGACACACAAGCATGACCTGGCCTTGCTTACCCCTCCAATTTCTTGTACTGTTATTCCTAAACTCTGCATCCATACCAAGCTATCTGCTATTCTCCAGACCTTCTCATGGTGCCTACTGCTTTCCTCTCCCCTCAAAAGTAGATATGTATGTAGATTCATGCATGTGCGTGTACACACGCTTTCTCTTTAGTTCTGAGCCTTGGCTCATTTAATTACTTTAATCTAAGTTAAGACATCCTCTCTTCTACTCCCTTCATCTTGCCTATTTCAGTTTGCCCTTCCAGGTACACACAAGCCTCTTTTAGAAAGACTTCCCCAACGAACTCCCCAAACCTGGGCCAAGTAACCATCCCTGTGTTCCCATAACAGCTTGTGCATACTTCTCTCAAAGCACATATCACACTCGACTAGAATTCCCTGTCACCCCCACAAACCTATGGGCTGTCCAAAGCCAAGGGCTATAGCTTTCATTTCCATTTCCTTCCCAGCCAGCACAACGTGGAGCTCATAACAGATAAACAATACATATTTACTGAATGACTGAATAATCTAAATTTCTTCATAAATTTTATATTCAAATTTCTTCTGAATAAGCTAGGAATTAGGATGTGGAGCCTCAATTCCTGCATTTGTTTCTTTGTTTTTCTAAGATTTTACCAAACCCATTTTGCCCGTTATCACCAACATGATAAACTATGGATGGTATTAAATGCAGAGATAAACTGGTTTGCGACTCCAGCTACATCCATTTCCTCAAGCATGAGACAGACTGTTCCTTGACTTGCCAAATGAACAGTTTCACAAACGTGTCTCCTAAAGGAAGTTTAATGGGATCCTGCTACAATGTAGATGAAACCGTTGGGGAAAGATTTTTCCTACAGACCCGTCTCCTCACTGAGCTAGCCTCATCTACTCCAAAGTCCCCTTAACCAACCTGCCTTATGCAGCTCTTCTCTCCCAGGAACCAGTGTTTCTCTCCAGCTACATGGTATAGTCTGGAGGGGCTGCGATGTAGCCTATGCTTGGGGACAGCAGACAGGAACAGCAACAGGGTGGCAGGACTAGATAGGCACTGAAAAGGAAGGAGAGCCTCAGAGATGAGAGCTGCAAAGGAGGGTAGGCAAGGGGATAGGCAGGTGAATTCCATTTATTTAATTGCTGTTCACCTCCGTTAGAGGGAAAAGCCTCATATCTACTTCTCTGGTTTCCATAAACAGAGATATTTTTCTGTACGGAACTCTGGCCTTCTGCTCCACCCCTTATTGCTCCCCAAGGAGGTACACTGAGTTACCTAGTTGGATCTATATTGTTTAGTCACAACACTTATGACACTAAATGTCTGGGCTTTTTCTTCATACCAACCAATTCTCCAACTCTCCGAGTAACAACTGAGTGTTCTACAATTCAATTCAATTCCAACGCTAACTTCCTGGAGGTAACCCAAATCCCACAGGTTCAGGGCTCAGTCTCACAAGGCTGCACCCATTTCAGATGCCAATCACAAACTCAGGTCACAAGTACTTTTGACTGACAAGCTATAAAGTCAGGGATTCCCACAACTCCCTCCTCCGGTTTGATAATTTGCTAGAGAACCTTACAAAACCCAGAAAAACAATTTTCTTCACATTATTTGTTTATTACAGAGGATACCCTCATGAACAAACACAAGAGATGCATAGGGCAAGATCAGGGGAAGGAGTATGGAGCTCCCACGCCCTTTCCAGGGACCTCGCCCTTCTAGAACCTCAATGTGTTCACCAATCCAGAAACTCTTGGAACCTACTATTTAGGGGTTCTTAAAGAGGTTTTATTACATAGGCATAAAAATCATTGGCCACTAGTGATTAACTCAATCTCTAGCTCTTCTTCCTTCCCAGAAGTTAAGGAGTGGGTCTGAGGGTTCCAACCCTCTAATTACATGGTTGGTTCCTCTTGCGAATGGTCCTTCATTCTGATGCGATCTGGAAACCACCAAGAGCCATCTCATTAGTACAGTACGTCCTCAGATAACATTGTTTTGTTCAATGTTACAACATGGATGAGAAAAACAATCAATTATTCAAAGGGCCACTATGTGTGTGGAGTTTTCATGTTCTCTTCACGTCTAGGTGGGTTTTCTTCAGGTACCCTGGTTTCCTCGCACATCGCAAAGCTGTGCATATTCGGAGAACTGGCGTGTCTGCGTTGTCCCCATCTGCTTGAGTGTGGGTGTGTATGAGTGTGCCCTGTGATGGGATGGTGCCCTGTTCAGTTCTGGGTACCCCCTCACACCCTGAGCTGCTGGGATATGCTCCGGCAACTCCAAACTCAAATAACTGGGTGAGTAATGTTCTTACTTGTCTTTATTAATATTTCTTAAATGTAGAGCTCACACTTATTTCAATGTTTACTATTAGAAGTGGTTTGATCTTTATTTAGAAGTTTGGTGATTTTTTGTGACCATAAATATACCATAGCAACTTAACTCATTTCTATCAATTAATCTATGGTAAAACTGGTTTTGTTATATGTCATTTTGCTTAAAGTTGTAGCTTCCAAGAACCTATCGAGAATGTCAATGGAGGGTTTACTGTATAAATTTGGGCATGATTGAAAGGAACTTGTTATGGATAACAAAAGATGCTCCTCTTACCCCTATCACTCAGGAAATTCAAAGGGTTCTAGAAGCTCAGTGTCAGGAACTAGAGACGAAAACCAAATATGTATTTCTTATTATCACAGTAGATGACAGACACAAGTCTATATTTCTAGGTGGGCTACACTAAACCCCAATATCCTAAGGCCCAGGGAGAGTCTCTTTCTCCTTATCTCTCTACCTGGACTGCGGAAAAAAGTGACCAAAGGGAGAGTCTGTTGTGGTGCCTTAAACTTCCCCACAGATGTAGACATGGAACAGTAGGAGTGCACAAGTCCATCTTAGCTATTACACTATCCACCCACAGCTGTATGTATCTTGTTTCTCTGTCTGGTGGCTCTTTGGTCTTATTTCTCCATTGGCTCTGGATATAAGAAGGAACAAGAGTGCCCTTTATTAGGACTTAAGACCCCCACCAACTTCTACTGCTCAAAGCAACTCCATTTAGATAAAAAAAGCATATTAACCACACCAAAACAAAGCAAAACACAAAACAAAAACCAAAGTAAAGCAAATGTTAAATGATCTATAAATTTAAAATATAACAAACTAAGAGTTTAAAAAACTTGTATGACCTATAGTACTATATGAAACAACATATTGGTACAATTTTATCAAAGTTTCATAATTCAGTTAGATCTAAGAGATCAGAAAAGTTCTCATCAGAAACTTGGAGAAATAACAAATAACATTTGTATGGTGCCTTATATGGTTTTCAAAGTAGTTTCACATGTATTGAATTTGAACCTCACAACTCACTAAATTTGATAGGGAAGCTATTATTTCATTCTCATCTTCTGAGGCTCAGAGGTTAGTGACCATCACACCACCACTAACTGGCAGAGACTTACACTTTGGGTCTTCTGACTTAAAATCCAGTGCTCCCTGTCCCATACTCCAAATCAATGGCAGTCACATATAGATTATAAAACAAGTATGTATCCCCTGTGTCCAGATTGTAACAATGTCGATGTAACCTACATAAGCAATCTCTAACAATATAATCCAACTTGGCCAAGCTGATTTCTTTTTTTGTTTTTTACATTAAATCAGCAATATTTCAATTTTATGTACTATAGTATAATTTCACAAAAAATGTTCTACTGAAGTTTACCTAGACATTATCATAATTTTCTTTATAAGTCTAAGCAAACTGAATTGGTTAAAGTCTTCCAGTAAAGACTACTATCAAGGGAAATAATTTTAAATGTTACTGGTCTGGAGTTATTTTGTTTTTATTTTGTTTTTAGGTCTCAAGTTTAACAATTTCTTTATGGACAAGTGTCATCTGGATTGGAAAGTGAAGGTTCAAAAATAAAGACTGTGCCACTATAGAAACCAAGTTTAAACTAACAGTTCAACTAAGCATCTTATTACTAGGTTAAATCTACCAAGCTGGCTACAACACGTAGTAGCTTAGAAAACTACAGCATCTAATCACAATCAAGGTTGCAAAACGGTTAAGGCTTCTGTGCACAAATTCTTCAAGCTTATTATGTATCCCACAGGTCTGAAGAACTTGATATCCCTTGTTAGTCACAATGGATTCTATTAAAACTTAACTTCCCATTTATATAGCCTTATTTATTGTAAGTATGTATTCAACTTCTTCAGAATGTAATGCAACAAGATCATATTTTTTTCTAGATAATTTAAAAGGAAAACAGGCCGGGCGCGGTGGCTCAAGCCTGTAATCCCAGCACTTTGGGAGGTCGAGACGGGCGGATCACGAGGTCAGGAGATCGAAACCATCCTGGCTAACACGGTGAAACCCCGTCTCTACTAAAAATACAAAAAAATTAGCCGGGCGAGGTGGCGGGCGCCTGTAGTCCCAGCTACTCGGGAAGCTGAGGCAGGAGAATGGCATGAACCCGGGAGGTGGAGCTTGCAGTGAGCTGAGATCCGGCCACTGCACTCCAGCCTGGGGGCAGAGCGAGACTCTGTCTCAAAAAAAAAAAAAAAAAAAAAAAAGGAAAACAATGAGAAATGATCTTGCCCATCTCCTTAGCATACTGAATATTAATTACACTGAAATGAATAATACTCATTTCAGTGAAACAATAAAATACACTCATCTACATATACAATAAGAAAGAAAATGGAATAGTTTCCATTTTTAAACCTGGTAAGAAAATATATTATACTAATTTGTTTTTATATAATTAAATAAATTGACATCACTTATATGATATTGACTGAATGCAAATAAATGTCATAAGATACAGTCAGAAATACAAAAAGAAAGTAAATCTAAAAATATTAAGTAACAGCTACATGTTGGGTTTTTTGGTGTGTGCTTTGATAGAATGAACATTTGCCATTCTCATAATCTAAGTATGATATATACTTTTAAGAACAATCAATTAAATGTTATGACAAAAATGAATATAGTTATTTCATGTTAAGGCTGTTGTCTGAGCACAAAAAACTAATCTGTTCTGTTGCTCTTAACATATGCTGAAAAATTTATGCTTTGCCACTGTTTCTACCATTATCATACAAAAACATAAATATATAATACTTGGTATGTACTTAGAATTGCTCAGGTTTACTGAAAAATTTATGCTTTGCCACTGTTTCTACCATTATCATACAAAAACATAAATATATAATACTTGGTATGTACTTAGAATTGCTCATGTTCACCCTATGTATAAACATCTCTCTAATCTCAAAAAGTAAATAATTCTTCAAGAAATGGGAACATATTGGAGAAGAAAAGCCTTATTTTCTGTGTAATTTGAATTTGATATACAGAGTAATCCACATACTTGGAACCACTATAGTTGGTGAATACACAACTGTGTGTTTTCATACACAGATGAAAGTAAAAGGAAATGTGTCATACCAAATCGAGTACAGAAATTATGAGGGTAGGCTAATTAAATTCCACTGGGCGTATGAGTGATAGTGTAACTCACACTTGCTGCACCTAACCCAGAATTCCACTAGAAAAACAATGTTTGGCAAACTGAAGAGGTGAGCAGAAAGCTGTGTCACTTGACCTTGGCTCTCAATTGCAAAAGGTTATATTTCAAAATAGAAGATGGGGTTGGAAAAGTAAATACAGCTGTGTTTTCTTCGCCCCAGTATGAGGATGAAGTGGCCATTCAGAATGGCAGGAGGCTGAGTCCCTTCTTGGTGCACACACATAGCCCAAAAGAGTGTGCTATTATTTCATTCCATGGCTAACTCAGGACAGTAGTTTGTTATTGTGGTAAAATATACAAAAATAAAATTTACCATCTTAACCATTTTTAAGCGTATAATTCAGTGGCATAAGTAAATTCACAATGTTGTGCAACCATCACTACTATCCCTCTGCAGAACTTTTTCACCACCCTAAACAGAAACTCTATACCCATTAAGCAACTCCCCATCCCTCCTCTCCCCAAGCTCTGGGTAAGCTTTTTGTAAACACTTTTTGTCTCTATCAATTTGCCTATTATAGGCACTTTATATAAATGGAATCATACAATGTATATCCTTTTGTGTCTGGTCACTTTACTTAATAAAATGTTTTTGAGGTCCACATATGTTGTAGCATATATCAGAATTTCATTCCTTTTTAAGGCTGAATAAGATTTCATTGTACGTATATGCCACATTTTGTTCATTCATTCATCTATTAATGGACATTTGGTTGTTTCCATCTTTTGTCTAATGTAGGACAATTATTATTATTTTTTTTTTTTTGAGACGGAGTCTTGCTTTGTCGCCCCAGGCTGGAGTGCAGTGGCGAGATTTTGGCTCACAGCAAGCTCTGCCTCCCAGGTTCACGCCATTCTCCTGCCTCAGCCTCCAGTAGCTGGGACTACAGGCGCCCGTCACCATGCCCGGCTAATTTTTTTGTGTTTTTTAGTAGAGACGGTGTTTCAACGTGTTAGCCAGGATGGTCTCGATCTCCTGACCTCGTGATCCACCCGCCTCAGCCTCCCAAAGTGCTGGGATTACAGGTGTAAGCCACTGCACCCGGCCAGGACAATATTTTTAAGTAAAAGGTGGAAAAGTTGAGAAACAAGTCTAACAGATTCATTAGGATTTGATGAACATAGGAATACAGAATATTTAAGTAGATGGATGACAATTAGCAAGGGCCTGAAGTGAGAGAAACACAAACTGTGGTTCCTGCTTATTTTGAATTATAAATTTATTAAGGTAAAATAAATTTGTACATTTTTATAATACTCTCTTTGCTTGTCTTTAAAAGTCATAACTAAAGTAATTCTTGTCAACTTAGTATTTTATAAATTAAAATCTTAATATCATTGAGACTATTTCAATCTTGTTTGAAACAGCTCCACAATCCCTAAGACCTTCCACACACACTGGAACTCTACACTACAGTTCTTTTCTGTGGTTATTATACGGGTACAAGATGTCCTCACCCGCTCTTGGAGAAAGTTGACCCAATAAAACAGAGTAAATAATACTAAGAAGTGATTAGAAATGAGAAGCCACAATGGTGTCTAAAAATCATGAGTGGAAAATTTAAAGTTTACATAGCTTAATAAATTTCAAAAATTATAATGCTTCAACAAAGTAACAAACTTTACATAAGCAACCTGGAATTTCTTAAAGGAAAATACAGTCTAGTGAAAAAATGCTTTCAGATCAACAACAGAAAAGTTGATTAATGTATAATCAATTCTTAAGGTCATCTTTTTCCAGGATTCCTAGATTTTTGGGAAAAAGAAGGTAATTATCAGAATATATGCTGTTACTTGTACATCAAGTTGAAAATTAATCTGCAAGAGTTAGCAGAAAGAGCACTAGACTCAAGTCTCAATGACCCCTGCCTCTCCCTAAACTGTGTGACCTTAAGCGAATCATTTAACCTTTCTGGGTTTCAATTTACACCTCTGAAACATGAGATAATTGAACCAGATGATCCAGCTCTCAAATGCCATGCTTCCAAGTAGACTTAGACCACAAATCTGCAATAGTAAAAATTCTTAAGGAAATAGTACTTAAATCAACATAAATGGTAACAATAGAAAGAAAGCAATTACTGAGAAGATACTGGTAATTCAGAAAGATATTCCAAAGGTTATTTGAAGGACTCATATAATGGAAGAACACCTAACTTCACATTGCTCTTGATTATGGTAAGAAACATAAACACTTAGGAGTCAAATAAGAAAAATACAGGTAAGTGCCAATCTTCTCATAAGTATGGCCTAAAAATAATCTTTATAATTATTAAGAAGTCAGAATGTATTTTCTTAGGCTACTGAGTTCACAATAGAGACAAAAATCCTATATACTTGTAATACACAGATGTAGTAAAATTATTATAATATGCCTTGAAATCAGGAAAACAATAAATTAGATCAAATTAAAATTTATCCTGAATGCTAGTGCTTGAAAAGGCAATTTAGTTTGGAGGAGCTGAACTCTGGCAAAGGAACTTAGGAACACTTTCAAGATTGCTGGCCTCAGTGTGCTGGGAGG
Source organism: Colobus angolensis palliatus (assembly GCF_000951035.1). Classification (NCBI taxonomy): domain Eukaryota; kingdom Metazoa; phylum Chordata; class Mammalia; order Primates; family Cercopithecidae; genus Colobus; species Colobus angolensis. The sequence goes on from NW_012111364.1 coordinate 8,947,261, forward strand.
TATTTTCATTAGAAATATCTCTAGGAAATATATGAGTTGTGTTCTTTATAATTTTTTGTTTTATTACCATAAAGAGCAAGGTGATAAAGTAAAATTTTCCTGAGATTAGTGGCAAAATCTGGAGAGAGAAGGGTATTAAGAAAGATGTACATGTATGAAAGAAAGCAATTAGCTAGAGGTGGAAATGACTGGTTACAAGAAGTGAAAGTGTGAGCATAATCCATCTGCTAACTGTCAGAAATGGAAAATCGGATGCGATAGGGAAGAACCTCACATACTTCCTTCCTGGCCACCATGTGACTTTTCCATGGGTCAGCGTGGCTTTTCTGATGACCAAACTAGGGAAGAGAAAAGCTTGGAATGACTGAGAGGAAGAAGCAACATCACACAGTTCTCTAGGACCCAGATGATTATGTATTTCACCAAAGTTTCTAGGTAGTCAACTTTCAAAACCCAGTACCAGATTTTCCTTTAGCCTTCTAGAAATCATTGCTATGGTTTCAACTGCCAAAGTGATCTAAAAGTGAACACCTATAATTTCCCAAAGTGTTTTTAAGTGTATGGAAACTATGCTTACAGCCCAACAGAGCTTCTGTTTTTCCCTCCTCTGCCCTCTTTGCAGGTGAGTTAATAGTAAGAATTCTCTGAAGAAACTAAATAATTTATGGTTCACTTCTGAGGGTAAAAATAAGGTGGTTTAAAATATGAGCCCCGATACATACTAATAAATAAATTATATTAGCTGTTGTCGATTTTAGTTTCATTAGCTTTATGCTGAGTCAGTCTTAAGCTTCCGACAGTGTGCCTATTTCTACCACCTCAGTTATCAGTTCACACTGAATGAGCACTTACTTGCCACTCACTGTTTTAAGCTCTCTACCTGAGTCTAATTTAATTTTTCCTTTATGAGGTAGGTACTGTTTTAATCTCCACTTAACAAATGGGGAATACTGAAGTACAGAGAAGTTACACAGTTTAACTCTGGGGTCATAAGCTTAACCACTGTTTCATGCTGCTTCCCAAATCCAACAGAGTGTAAGGACATTTCACTTCATCACTTTTAAAATGCAAAGGTATTGTTTCTAGAGACCAAAGATTATCTTCTCTTTCAGAAAGGGTTATAGATTCTTTTCTAATAATCATACTTATGTTTTCTCCCAAAACAAACAAACAAAGCAGATGGAATATGGAGGATGCCATTTTTTTCAGAGGGGGAAAAACATTGGCTGTTGTATTATGTGTCATTTTTATATCCAGCTCGATATGCTAATTCCATGTGGATTTTAGAAACCCTAAAATTACAGGCTGTTTGGACTATTTTAATCCCTAAAAGCACTGTTGTGATCCCTGAATAATACATTTTAAAAATAACTGTTTACTTTAACCAAATGTATTCCAGTTAAATTTAAGAACTTAAAGTCACAACACACTGTCCTTTGTTCATGAGTACGACTCTTCCTGAGACAAGCCCTCTGTGGCCAATTGTCCAGTAACAGGGACTGACTGCATTCAACTGCCCACATTCTCTAGCCCATAGCACTTGGCAAGCAATGGCAAGAAGGTGCCAGATGGCTGGGACCTGGGCTGCAATCTGTTCTCAGGAAATGAAAATATACCTTGCCTTTAACAGGCTGAAACACATGATCTGGGCCCACTTAACATGATTCCTGAACCAATTATGCTAAGAGATTATATCAGAGGCTAGAAAAGAGAATGAGAACATTTCCGGGACTCAATATAGTTGTAAACTCCTGGGTGTACCCTTAAATGTGGAAAAAAAGGGGAAGTACATCATCAGTATTTATGCCCAAAGTAGTACAAAAAAAAAGTGGTGTTTTCATGCTCAAAGACTACAGTTGATTTTTTAAAAGACCCATATGTACATTTTACTTCCTATTTATTTAATTGCTTTGAACTAAAACCTAAACAAAACTGATTAATGTGATATAGTCCAAAATAGAATTTTTGTGGTGGTTGCTTGAAAAAGTATTGAAAATATCTGGGATCATCAACTATAAAAAGAAAAGCAAATCACAAGTTGAAAAGTTTTTAAAATTCTGAGTAGACAATCAGTGAGAAGGAAACATAAAAACTATTCTCACTTGCACAAGAATGTGCCCAACTGATGCTATTCCTTCAGTTTTACTTTTTATATCCAAAAGTTAATTTGTTTTTGAAAAGAGACCTGTATGGTCAATATATGTAAAGTATATGCTTTTCTGTAGCATGAGCTTTGTATTGTCCCCTAGTATGGTTTACTTGAGTTTAGGGAAACTCAATTAATGTAATATATCACATCAATAGAATAAAAAATTAAAACCACATGACCATCTCATATGGTCAACTCAATAGGCTTAGGAAAAAAACATGAAAAAAATCAAATACCCTTTCATAAAAAGAAAAAAAAAAAAACACCCAATGACATGGTTTGGCAGTGTCCCCATCCAAATCTCATCTTGAATTTTAATCGCCATAATCCCCACATGTTGTGGGAGAGACCTGGTGGGAGGTAATTGAATCATTGGGGTGGTTTTCCCCATGCTGTTCTCGTGATAGTGAGTTCTCACAAGATCTGAGGGTATAAGCATCTGGCATTTCCCCTGCTGGCACTCATTCTCTCTCTTGCTGCCTTGTGAGGAGGTGTCTTCTACTATGATTGTAAGTTTCCTGAGGCCCTCCCAGCTATGCAGAACTGTGAGTCAATTAAACCTCTTTTCTTTATTAATTACCCAGTCTCGGGTATTTCCTTGTAACAATGTGAGAAGACACTAATACAATAAATTGGTATCGAGGTAGTGGGGCATAGCTTAAGATACCTGAGAATGTGGAAGCAACTCTGGAATTGGGTAATGGGCAGAGGTTGGAACAGTTTGGAGGACTCAGAAGAAGACAAGAAGATGTGGAAAAGTCTGGAACTTCCTAGAGACTTATTGAATAGCTTTGACCAAAATGCTGATACTGATATGGACAATGAAGTCCAGGGTGAGGTGTTCTCAGGTGGAGATAAGAAACTTGATGGGAACTGGAGTAAAGGTCATTCCTGCTATGCTTTAGCAAAGAGACTGGCAGCATTTTTTCCCTGCTCCAGAGATCTGTGGAATTTTGAACTTGAGAGATGATTTAGGGTATCTGGTGGAAGAAATTTCCAGGCAGCAAAGCATTCAAGAGGTGACAGAGCATAAAGTTTGAAAAATATGCATACAGATGATATAGTAGAAAAGAAAAACCCATTTTCTGGAGAAAAATTCAAACCCTCTGTAGAAATTTGCATAAGTAATGAGAAGTCAAATGCAAATGCCCAACAAGGAAAATGTCTCCAGGGCATGTCAGAGAGCTTTGCACCAGCTCCTCCCATCACAGGCCTGGAGGCCTAGGAGGAAAAGATGGTTTCCTGGGCCAGATCTAGGGTCCCCCACTGTTGTGTGCAGCCTTGGGATTTGGTGCCCTATATCCTAGCCACTCCAGCTATGGCTAAAAGGGGCCAAGGTACAGCTCAGGCCGTTGCTTCAGAGGGTGCAAACCCCAGGCCTTGACAGCTTCCAGGTGGTGTTGGTCGTGGGGCACAAGGAAGACAAGAATTGATGTTTGGGAACCTTTGCCTACATTTCAAAGGATGTATGGAAACTCCTGGATGTCCAGACAGAAGTTTGCTGCAGGGGTGAAGCCCTCATGGAGAACCTCTGCTAGTGCAGCGCAGAAGGGAAATGTGGGGTTGGAGCCCCCACGCAAAGTCCACACATGGGCACTGCCTAGTGGAGCTGTGAGAAGAGAACCACGATCCTCCAGACCCCAAAATGGTAGATTCACTGACAGCTTGCACCATGCACCTGGAAAAGCCACAGACACTCAACGCCAGCCTTGAAAGCTGCTGCGAGGGGTTGTACCCTGCGAAGCCACAGAGGCAGAGTTAGTTGCCCAAGGCCTCAGGAGCCCACCTCTAGCATCAGCATAACCTGGATATGAGACATGGAGTCAAAGGAGAGCATTTTGGAACTCTAACGTTTAATGACTGCCTTATTGGATTTCAAACTTGCATGGGGCCTGTAGCCCTTTGTTTTGGCCAATTTCTCCTATGTGCAACAGGTATATTTACCCAATGCCTGTACCCCCATTGTATCTAGGAAGTAACTAACCTGTTTTCGATTTTACAGGCTCATAGGCAGAAGGGATTTGCCTTGCTTTAGATTAGACTTTGGACTTGGATTTCTGGCTTAATGCTGGAATGAGTTAAGACTTTTGGGGACTGTTTGGAGGGTATGATTGTGTTTTGAACGTGAAGACATGAGATCTGGGAGGGGGTGGGGTGGGATGGTATGGTTTGGCTCTGTGTCCCCACCCAAATCTCATCTTTAATTGTAACTCCCATAACATTCAGGTGTTGTGGGAGGGACACAATGGGAGGTAATTGAATCATGGGGGTGGCTTCCTCCATGTTGTTCATGTGACAGTGAGTTCTCATGAGACCCGAGGGTTTAATATGCATCTGGCATTACTCTTGCTGGCACTTATTCTCTCTTCTGCCACCTCATAAAGAGGTATCTTCCGCCATGATTATTAAGTTTCCTGAGGCCTCCTCAGCTACCTGGAACTGTGAGTCAATTAAACCTCTTATCTTTTTTTTTTTTTTGAGACGGAGTTTCACTCTTGTTGCCCAGGCTGGAGTGCAATGGTGCGATCTTGGCTCACCACAACCTCTGCCTCCTGGGTTCAAGTGATTCTCCTGCCTCAGCCTCCTGAGTAGCTGGGATTACAGGTATGCACCACCATGCCTGGGTAATTTTGTAGTTTTAGTAGAGACAGGGTTTCTCTATGTTGGTTAGGCTGATCTCAAACTCCTGACTTCAGGGGATCCGCCTGCCTTGGCCTCCCAAAGTGCTTGTATTACAGGTGTGGGCCACTGTGCTTGGCTAAACCTCTTTTCTTTATAAATTATCCAATCTCAGGTATTTCCTTATAGCAATGTGAGATCGGACTAATACACCCAAAAAAGTAAGACTAGAAAGGCTCTTCTGCAACCTGATAAAGTGTGTCTATAGAAAACCAAAGCTAACAACATAATTAATGGTGAAAGACTAGATGCTTTTCCCCTAAGACCAGGAACAAGACAAGGTATCCATTCTTGCTACTTCTATTCAACATTGTACCAGAGGTTCTAGTCAGGGCAATTAAGCAAAATATTGATGATAATAATAATAGTTATCTAAATTAGGAAGGAAGAAGTAAAACTATCTCTATGCACAGATGATATGATTTTCTATACAGAAAATCCTAAGGAATTCATTAAAATACTATTGGAACAAATAAGTTCAGCAGGTTGCAGAGTACAAGATCAATATACAAAAATCAGTTGTATTTCTATATACTTGGAATGAACAATCCAAATATGAAATTAAGATAATTTCATTTACAATACTATCAAAAATAATCAAATGACTAGGAATATATTTAATGAAAGAAGTACAAAACTCATACTCTGAAAACTACAAAGGATAATAGAAAAAAATTAAAGACCTAAATAAATGGAAAAAAAATCCCACATTCACGTATCAGAAGACAGTATTGTTCAGATGGCAATACTCCTCAAATTGAACTACAAAATCAATGCAATCCCTTTCAGAATGCCAACTGATTTCTTTGTAGAAAAGTGGATCCTAAAATTCATATGGAATTGTCAGGAAGCCAGAATTGCCGAAACAATCTTGAAAAAGAACAAAGTTGGAGGACTCACTCTCTGATTTCAAAATTTATTACAAAGCAATAGTAGTCATGAGACTGTGGTATTGACATTAGGAGAGAGATATAGATAAATGAAATGAATTAAATGTCCTGTGTGATATTATGATATATGTATATACTGGTTTCCATCCACAGTTTCTGGCGAATAACTCGCATAGCCTTTGTTATATAATGTTGGGGTGCTTTAGGCCTCAGAAAGAAGACTGTCTCTTTCTGACCTTCTCCCGCCCTCTTTTCATGGCCCAAGGCAGGACTCTACTCTGAATGTTGGGCTATATGACCCTCATTCCAGAGAGGGTCCTGCCTCATATCCTGGAGGAAGAAATGCTGCACAGAAAGGCCAGAGGAATGTGAGCGGACAGGTCTTGCTGGGTTTCCCCACTCAGTTTATTAATATTAGATCATATCCATTTTGTCCAGTCACATTTCTACATAGTTGTCAATCGTCTATCCAATGATGTCTGCATAAAAGCCTAGGAGGACAGGGTTCAGGGGGCATCTACAGAGCTGAGTATATGGAGGCTAACAGGAAGGAACTCATTCACGTGTTGGAAGGTTAGCACATGCCAGCTCCACAGGGTCAGAGTTCCTGCACTCATGACCCTTCCAGACGTTACCCCGTGTATCTCTTCATCTGGCTGCTTATTTGTATCCTGTGAAATATCCTTTGTGTTTCCCTGAGTTCTGTGAGCCACTCTAGTAAAGCAGTCAAACCCAAAGAGGGGTTCGTGGGAACCCCAACTTAAAGCTGGTCTGTCAGAAGATCCAGGGGCCTGGACTTGTGACTGTTGTCTGAGGTGTGGGGCAATCTTGGGGACTGAGCCCTCAATCTGTGGGATCTGACACTATCTCGAAAAAGATGAAGTAAAATTGAATTGTAGGACACCCAGCAGATGTCTTCTACAGAACTAATTGCCTGCTTGCTGGTAGGGTGATATTCCTACACATTTTGAGGTTACAGAAATCTTCTGTGTTGGCTGCTGTTATGTTGATGTGAGAGTGGAGGAAACAGTTTGAGTTTTTCCAAACATCCAGAAATAAACCCACGTATCTGTGGTCAACTGATTTTTAATAAAGGTGCCAAGACCTTTCAATGTGGAAAGAATAGTCTTTAACAAACATTGCTGGGATAACTGGATAGTCACAGCAAAATAATTAAATTGGACCCTTATCTCAAACCATATACAAAAATTAACTCAGAATGGATCTAAATCCTATAAAAGCTAACATATAAAACTCTTAGAAGAAAACACAAGGGTAAACCTTCAGGGCCTCACATTTTGAAATGGATTCATACGTATGACACCACAAGCAGGAGCAACAAAAGGAAAAGTAGATAAGACCTCATCAAAAATATAAACTTCTATGCTTCAAAGGACATTATCAAAAAGTAAAATGACAACCCACAGAATGAGAGAAAATATTTTAAAATTATATATTTGATAAAGGACTTGCATTTAGAATATATTTTTTAAAAACCTCAACAACTCAAAAGACAAAGAATTAAAAAGAATAAGCAAAGGATCTGAGTAGACATTTCTCCAAAGCAGATATACAAAAGTCCAATAAGCACAGTACTAGTCACCAAGGAAATGCAAATCAAAACCACAGTGAAATACCACTTCTCACCCAGCAGGATGGTTATAATCAAGAAGTCAGATAATAACTTCTGGTCAGGATGTGGAGAAACTGGAACACTCCCACACTTCTGGTGGGAGTGCAAATGGTGCGGCTACTTTGGAAAATGTTCTGGCAGTTTCTCAAAAGGTTAAAGAGAGTTATATAAGACCCAGCAATTCTACTCCTAGGTATGTATCAAAAAAATTGAAAACAGACATTTGAACAAATACTTGTAGATAAATATTCAGAATAGTATTATTTACAATAGTCAAAAGGTGAAAACAACTCAAACATTCATAGACTGATGAATAGGTAAACAAAATGTAGTACAGCCACACAATGGGACATTATACAGCAATAAAAGGAATGAGAAGGAAGGGAGTACTGCTTCAACAAGGACGGCCTTTGAAAACGTTACACTAAGTGAAAGAAGCCAGTCACAAAAGACCACATACTATATTATTCCATTTGTAAGCATCATTCAGAATAGGTCAATCTATAAGAGGCAGAGTAGATTAGTTGTGAAAATTTCACTTTTACTTCCAACATATCAAAGCTACATGTTCAAGTAAAAAGATACATACTGGTCATAGTTAGGTTTTATGTATCTTCAAGCACTTAATTAGACTCATAAAATAAGTATTTTCATTTTTCCCCAAATATTTTTGGATATCATAAATCCACATTCATTTTAAAATTTATTGTAACCCATCTATAGTATTTAGATGAACCTAAAAGAAATGTTGTATATTCTACTATATAAAGTGCTTAAAAATCACTAAATACACCTTTGTAAGACCCCCTTCCATCCTATAATCATTAGTGGCCCAAATCCTTCATTTTATTGTTAGCATTATTCTAGTAATAATTATCCTCAGATATATGAATTAATTGAAAAAAATCAAGCTCTTCCATCACATTAAGACATACCTTTCTTAAAAAATTACCTTCATGCTTAATAATTGTCAAAATTTGGAATTACTTATATTGTTTTGACTGATTATATACCAGAAATAATTAAAATAATAAGTCAGAAGAAATTTTATAACACTTGGCCTTATGGTCATGGTAAATATACACATATTTTAAATTAACTTCTATCAATTTTCTTTGTTGCCAAGAAATATTGTATCGTGATCAATAAAAGACTTTCAAGATAAAAGATACAATTCTTTGGGGGGAAGTAGATGGAAATCTGAGTTCAAGGAGAAAAAGGAATGATGTAAAATTTCTGAATTGAGAAAGAGCTTAGCTTGTTCATGTATTTTTTAAATGGATGATGTAATGTATCAAATTGCTATGGGATCTCAATTCCATTGGATACATTATTAAATATATTTCAAAGAATGATGTTAGAGTTTCATATTTAAATATCAATATTTATAATATGTAAAAAATTCTAACATTCCAATAATAGTAAGCTTGATTTGGCATATCCTCTATTGTCATTTTTGAGAACACTGTAAGTGTTACTTTGTAACTACTAAAGTTATAAAGGACAAGTTTTATGATAGCTTAAAAATGTCATGGGGGTACATAGTTTTTAAAACTTCTTTTAAGAATACTTGCTCTAGGATTTATACACAAAACTGTACCTTTACAATTACTAGCTATTGCCAAATTGGTCTCTAGTGTAGTTGTATAGACTTACACTGGGCATGAAGGTTTTCCTTTTCCCTACACACCATCAAAAATGGGTGTTTTCAGACTTTTTAAACTTTGCCAATCTGAATGTGAAAAGGCATCATATTTTAATTTGCCTTTGCTCCACAGTTCTATCTAAAACTCCTTGCTTCCCACTGAGCATATCCTCCTAACTCTTAAAAGTCTCAGCTTAAAAAACACTGAGAGAGGCCTGCTCTTTCCATTCCATCTTAAAGTAGATGATCCCTTCATCCCCATTCTCTACACTGCTCTCTATTTCACTCCATAGGTTATTTCATTTGCTCTACTTACCACGGTCTGATGTAATTTTATCTATTTGCCTATTTTTATTTTAGTTTAGTTTTTTATCTGAATCTCCTACTAAAAGGTAAACTCCATGAGGCAGGGTCCCTGTCCACTCTGTTGTATGTGCAGTACATGGCAGAATACCTGGTACACAGTAGACACTCAATAAATACTGTTGAATGAATGACCATTGCAGGGTTGGGTCATGGAGTGGTGTCATCCTCTATCCTTCCTTCAGAAGACCTCCCAGAATCCACCAGACCACAGTACCTGTCTTGCTCTTGGCCACACTCCTTAGCTTTACACTGGGTAAACTTCTATGTGCATAACCCTACAACTACTTTTATAGTGAACTGTGTTGAACTGTAGGACACAACATAAATACAGTAGTTAACAGCTCCCCATTTGTGTGACCTTAGAAAAGCTTCCTTATGTTTCTGTACTGCAGTTACTTTTTATTCTCGAACACAAGAAAAGCAACTGTGGGAAGTGTTATAAAGAGGAGCAGCATGCAATGAAAAGAAATGGGATGGGCAGTAAAAATGGGAATAAATGAATCTATTTGTAAGATGTGAGGATTGAATGAGATAATATTTGTAAAGATCCTCAATACAGAATGTGGAATGCAGTAAGAAATCAATAAATGTTAGTTACTATTACTTCACTCTTTATAATGAAATTTGAACATGTCCATCAAGTCCATCTTACTTAGCATTATCCCAAATTTCAACATAAGGGAAATATTTCATTATAAGAAGTGCAAGTAATATAAAATTGAATCATATACTTACACAATAGGTAGACCAATAACACTTTAAGAATGTGGCATACAGAGTTTTTCAAAGAACAAAAGAAATTATATTGCTATCCTTGCAAACTGAGAAAATAGTTTAAATAAAGTTGGCAGTAAAATATGAAAAAATTGCCAGCATATGGATAGCTTAAAAAAATTTTTTCCTTTAGAAATACTGATAATTGACCTAATAATCCTAAAAGCAAACTTGAGTTTCTGGTTGTCTTTTCCTTTAAGTTTGATGACTGAATAATAAATAATTACAATTTTTATAATGATTTACTGGCTTTCAAACCCCTGTGTCACCTTCCAGGCAAGATTTCATAAATCTCTCCCTTTCCTTTCCTTTAACAATGCTCACAAAAATAACTTCTTCAAGCAAACATCTCAATAATAGTAAGCTTGATTTGGCATATCCTCTATTGTCATTTTTGAGAACACTGTAAGTGTTATTTGACTCTACCCTCCTTGGTGGAAGTACTATCTTTGGTAGTGAGTATAATTTTAACCAAACTGTGAACACTTTAGACACCAGACCAACTGTTGATATAGAAACTGAAGACTTCCTGCAGGAAACCAACCAACACTTGTGTAACTTCAACCCAATTACCAATTTCAAGGCAATGTATTAAAAATTGCTAAAATGTGTTTTCTTTCTGAAAACATTAATCATGTGTCATTTTATTTTGAGATGGCAAACTGAAACACAGATTGGCCATAATGTATATCTTGAAACATTTAGTAGCATAACAGAGTCTGTTAAAATCAGTTATTTGACGGAAAAATGAAACAGAGACTAGTAAGTTGAAACAGGCTATACTTTAGTCAATTAATAATGTTAACAATTGTTAAAAATTATCATTTTTCAAAATGCTATGCCAGATAATACATCATTAGTTCAAAGGAGCTTCTACAGGTATCTTTCAACAACTCATTTCTTTAATAAGTTTAAAAATTCCTCATTGACTTAATTCATATTGGTTTGATACATCAAAAGATGACTGTCAACTAAAAATATCTTAAGAATTTTGAACTACATGTAAAAAAAACCAAGTGGCTTTAAGAAATTTGGCCAAATGGGTATAGATAATGGTTTTGGTTTTTACAGTTAAAAAATGTGCATCCTGGGTGGCTCACGCCTGTAATCCAGACATTTTGAAGGCTGAGGCAGAAGAATTGCTTTGAGCCAGGAGTTCAAAACCAGCCTGGGCAACATAGCAAGGCTTCATTTAGATTTGAGTCCCTATAATGTGTCTGGCACCAAACAGAGTGGGGAAGAGTGCATGATGCTGCCTTGGTGAGAATTACAGTCCAGTGCAGAACTTGGGAAAAACACTAGGAAACCAACTGTGGCAAGTGTTACAAGGGGTAGCAGCATGCAATGAAATGAAATGGGATGGGCAGTAGGGATGAAGACGGCAAAAGACAACTAATTTTGACTGCACATTCAGAGAAATGCTCACTGGGAAGGTGAGGTTTCAACTGAAATCTGGAGGAAAGGAGACAATGTCATAAAAAATAGAACCTGAAGCTAATTCAGACAGCCAGGGTAACTGAGCATGTGGCCTCTCCAATGAAATGGTGATGACAATACTGTCATTCCTATCTCACAGAGATCTAGTGAGAATATATATATATATAAATATATATATTTATATATATACACACACACACACACACACAAAGCTATGTAAACTGTGAAGCATCGGCTAGAGTGAAAACCATCTTGGTTTGCTCAGCACTAAACTGCTTCCTGGAATGCAGAACTTTCAATGCTAAAACTGGACAGTCTCAGGCAAATCATGCTCATTGGTCACCCTAAGCTGTATCACTTTAAAGCAATTATTATGATCAAATATATTTTTAAAATAGAATGAAAAGTCTTTTAAGTAAACTTGTGTGACTCAATTTCCATACTTCCATGTTAAAATATTTGAAATTTTGGAACAATTATTATTGAAAAGTATTGGTTTTAACAATCTAACTCTCAATACACATCAAGTTTTAAAATCCAATTCAGTGTTATAATAGCAGTATTTGGAATAGCCATCAAAGCATATCAAAATTTTACCATGATTTTGAAAATCCAATTAAAAAATATTACTACTCAGCTGAGCTTTTTAAGATAGTCTCATCTGTTTACATTTTACTTTATACATGTGATATTTTATGAACATCATATTTGTAATGAAAATATCTCCAGCTATTAGAGTTGTATGAATTGTAATATCTCTTCCAGGTAATAATTACAAATTTGTATATATCTATGGAAAATAAGATGTCACTATAACCAGATTTGACCAAGAACTCTTAGTTCAGTGGTGGAGGATTTCTAGGGAACAGAAGAAGACTAAAGATATTTTAAAGAAAAGATAAATATTTGATCTTTACCTTTTCTTTGAGATAAAATGGATACTATGAGATATGGAATATCATGCTATATATTCTTTGCACATGTGTCATTTAAATCTGCACAACTACCCTACAGATAAATAGTATTACCCCCAATTTACAGATAGGAAAGTGAGACACAGACACATTAAATAAATGGCCCAAGGTCACAGTTCATATATCACAGAGCACTACTTTACACTGTTCTTAAGAACTGAATTCTGGATTGCTTTACTATGCATGAGTAAATCTCTCACTCAAATATAGACTGTTCTCACAATACTAGCAAAGAGAGTGTTAAAGCTTAGCAAGAGAAAATAACTAGTTGCCTAGTATTAACGATTTACCAAGGAAATACATAGCCTAGAGGCTTTATTCTTACTGGTATCCCTTCCCAGTTATATGCTAACATGATAGCTGTTATTGGAAGATATCCAATAAAAATTTGTAATTTATGACATATTTGTATTACAAGTGTGCAAGGAAATTTGAAAACTCTACTACAGTATTAACTAGATCTATTTCCAAAATATTTCTGCTGCCATAACGGTTCTGTATGTAAGGTTTTCATAGGGAAATCCATCGCCATTTTTAGAATAGCTAATAACTGGTATTTCAAATTTATGAAACAAAAAGGAACATTTACCTACAGTATAAAGAGACTCTTTGCTTTAAAGAGTTCAGTGAAAAATTCTGAAGAATAGACATTTCCTCTTATAATAAAAGTATCAGAGTCACAAAAAGCTAGTTTCACTGAGAAGGGCACTGGTCTTAACATTTAAAAGAAATTTCTAGTCTCAAGCTTTACTACTATACTAAAATGCTATGTGACCTAAAGTAAGTCACTTAAATTCTCTAAATTCTATGAGGTTTCCTAAACTCTAAAATGACAGGGTTAGATGAGAAGATCTTTATCCCTATAGAGCAGCTCTGTTAAATAGAAATTAATAAGAACTACATATGTAATTTAAAATTTCCCAGTAGCCACAGTAAAAAAGGAAAAGGAAACAGCTAAAATTAATTTTAATAATATATTTTATTCAACCCAATATATCTAAAATGTCAGTTCAAAAAATAATCAGTATAAAAAATTATTAATGAAAATTTTAAATTCATTTTATGAAGACTTTGAAATCCAGTGTGTATTTTACACTTACAGCATGTTTCAATTCAGACTACCCACGTTACAAGTGTTCAACAGCCACATGTGACTGTGGCTACCATATTGGACAGTGCAGCCCTAGAAGTCTATTATGTAATAATTTATGTAAATTTTTTTATTTAAAAAAGTTCACCTTGGCTGGGGTTTCCTTTGTACTAAACAGAAATTACCCACGTTTTTTCTACTCTTTTAAAGTATAAATTGTAAAAAGATAAGTTCTTAATGCAAACTAAAAATCTTTTCAGAAGCATAAAGGCTGTACATAGTAAATTAAGGGGTCCCTAATATTTTATATGAATGTGTTTAACATATTAGTTGGATCACTAGCATCTTACATGGCATTGGAGGGTAGGGATGAGAAACCTGCGGATGGTAGATACCTAAGAAAAAAATTACCTACTTAATGAATCAGCCTTGTGTTCTTAGAGTCTACCTTTTTTTTCTTACAGTCTAACTTTGAACTAAAATGGAAAAAAGATAAGAAAAAAGAATCCAGATAATCATGTGTTAGGTGAAGTCATACCAAAAGAAGGGCTATCATTTTGACCTGAACGTCAATGAATACCAATTGCAACACGGTGATGTTGGGGAAGATACTACCAATGCCAGTCAATGCTGTAAAATCCCCCTGGGCTCCTTTAAGAGGACATACTAACAATACAAAATAGAAGTTAATAGCAGAGACATGGTTAAGTATGACACTTTAAAACAACCAGGACCTATGCGATAGATAGTATTCAAACATTTAGCTGCACCTTGAAAGGAGAAATGGTAAGTCTGCAGCACAGAGCCTGTTGAAAGAAAAAAGAAAAAAAAAAAATTCTGGACTGTGTCAGAATTTGTGCCTTCATGTCAACAAGTTTCCATTCTGAGATTCAGATTAAGGTTCTGCAATAATCACATCTGCAAGTGACCACATACAGGATATGTGGGAAATGCTGTGCCAGCCTCCTAAGAGAAAGAAGAAGAGGGGACCAGAGTGGTCCTCAAAATAATTTTGTCCATATATTTTTATTTAGTCAGGTAGAAGGTGGCTATAAATTTAGGATAAGTATTCAGGCATTATGTAAAAGCATTCATTCATTCCTACTGGCAAGCCAGAAAGAACGCTTTGTCATAAACCAAGAATTAGTATCTCCCTCAGTTTACTCTTGCAAGCAAATGTCAATTTTAAACAGAAAGCATGGCAGGCGAGGGTGCAGGGGCCATCGGGTGGGGGTTCCCTGTTAGTTTTTGCAATTATGGGGAGGGATGGTAGAATTGACATTACTTGGCCTGGGGCATGTTAGTTGTTCTGTCCGTTTGGTAAATTGTGGAAGTATAATTTTTCCTGGGTGGAAAGGATTTTATCTAAGAACCATGAAGTGACAAGGAATCCTCACTGCAGAAAACACAGCAACTCTTTCATTACATCTCTTTTTTTTACTAGGTCTTCAGTTTATTTCCAGCCTACTAGGTCCACGTTCATAAACAAGTTTGAACTCCATCCAAATATCCAGCACAATAAAATGTTAGGTAATAATAAATAAGACAACTCTAAGTAGTATACTTCATCTCCTTTCATACATTGTGTGTGTTAGAATACGAATATTATTCTTCATTGCCAATCCACTCAGAGACTAGTTTAAATAAATAGGGAGGTACATAAAACTCTCTAAGCAATCAGAACAGTACTCTAAGTTCTAACAACCTTTCACTTTAAAACAGGCTTACTATTCTTCACAGGAGAATCTACCAGTCTTTAGCAATCATTTTAGTTCTAGAACCACCCAATGAGCAACTGATTCAGCCAAGAAAGATGTTCAGCTTTGCAGTGAATCTCAGAACAGACAAGCCTGGACCCCGACAGGGACACCTGCGTGCTAAAGCAATGACCTTTCACAAACTTTGCAGTCAAATGCTCAGCTTTAAAAAGCAGTGAGCTTAAAATGGCATCTTCTGCTTTTCTTTCTTAAAGTGGCAGGGAGACTTTACTTATTTTCTGCAAAATCAGCTCACTAACTCTTAAATTTGTATGCCCAGAAAAATCCCTCTTTGAAGGGCTGGGAGTACTGGATGAACCATCTCAAACAGAGCCATATTATTTAAGAAATGGCAAGAGTATCCACTTGGCCCATGCCATCCCCCTTCACAGTCACAGGACAGACCCTATTGGGTTTTTGTAACTACCTTCGTCCCTTATAGACTGAGAGGTCTGGAAGGGCATGGACAGTGTCTACCTTTTTAACAATAACTGTAGTCTATCTTCAGCCCTGAGTACCATGGCTGGCATATCACAGGTGCTTAAATATTTATTGAATGGGGAGAAAAAGAATTTTCTCAGGATAGGCTAAAAGAAACAAGGATGGATCACCAGTGACCAACATTCTGAAGAATACATATTGAGTAAGGGATGCACTCTTTATTTTAATAATAGCTTTCTTCAGATAATAAGCTTTCTTAGTGAAATACCCATATAATATTAGTTTAAAAAAAAAAAAAGGTAACTTAATTTGCCTTGCCACATTTTACTCAATACCATCAGGGAACTGCCCACAGGTTATCAGAAAATACAGTACTATTTGTCTTTTAGACCTTAATAAATCATTCTAAAATTTGATGGATCACAATCACAAGTTGGAAATAAGATGTCTAAAGACCTTGTGTCATATTGGCAATGCCAAATCAGGATTTAAAGCTGTCTAGGTCTTGGTTGTGCTTATCAAAATAAGTTCCACTTTTTGGATTAGAAATACAACAACAGGCCGGGCGCGGTGGCTCAAGCCTGTAATCCCAGCACTTTGGGAGGCCGAGACGGGCGGATCACGAGGTCAGGAGATCGAGACCATCCTGGCTAACATGGTGAAACCCCGTCTCTACCAAAAAATACAAAAATCTAGCCGGGCGAGGTGGTGGGCGCCTGTAGTCCCAGCTACTCCGGAGGCTGAGGCAGGAGAATGGCGGGAACCCGGGAGGCGGAGTTTGCAGTGAGCTGAGATCCGGCCACTGCACTCCAGCTCCGGCGGCAGAGCGAGATTCCGTCTCAAAAAAAAAAAAAAAAAAAAAAAAAAAGAAAAAGAAATACAACAACAAAAAATAAACGATGATAAAAAACCATTATGTGTAGAAATTTCTAATTTGCAAAGCATTTTCACAATCATTTGCTTTTAACACCACCCCTGTGCAGAAGGCAGAGTTATCCTCATTTTACAGAGAAAGAACTGGGGCTCACAGAACTAAGCCACTCAGTGTCATGCAATTATAAATGAATAGTTGGGAATTTCAAGCTTGAAACGAGGACAAAGACATTGCTGAAAGTATCAAAAAATGATTGGTTTATAAAATATAAACTTTAGTTCA
The DNA here is from genome assembly GCF_000951035.1 of Colobus angolensis palliatus. Classification (NCBI taxonomy): domain Eukaryota; kingdom Metazoa; phylum Chordata; class Mammalia; order Primates; family Cercopithecidae; genus Colobus; species Colobus angolensis. The sequence continues at coordinate 8,964,252 of NW_012111364.1, forward strand.
CTGTTATTGCTTACCTAACATACCCAACAGAGACACTGTACAGAAATTACACTGTTTACTGCCTGGTGTCATTGTCCAATGTTGTCATCATTATTTTTGTTTCATACAGGGCCATGGAGAAAAGTGTATGGCATCCCATATCAGATGATAGGTTTTCAAATTAGATATTTTATTCACTTATAATACAAGCTGACATGAATTATTATGGAGTGTAAAGACAATTGGAAACAAAACACAGGAGGTATGTCTCTTTATAGCAAGCCAAAATCTCGCTGGATATAAGAGAGAGATGTATCTCATTACTCTTCAAATTAGAAGAGAACTATTCTAGAATGTTCCAGATGGGAATATTTTCTAATTCTTTCTTTGATACTGTCTTTTCTAAGCTGCTTGCATGCCAGCTTTCCCAGCAATTCAGTGAATGTATATTAACATATATTTTTGTATGCAATTGTACAAAAATGTGATCATTTGTGAGCCAGGTGTGGTGGTTCACACCTGTAATCATAGCACTCTGGGAGGCCAAGATGGGAGGAGGAATTCAAGACCTGCCTGAGCAACATAAGGAGAACCTGACTCTACAAAATATACAAACATTAGCCAAGTGTGGTGGTGCATGCCTGTGATCTCAGTTTACTTGGGAGGCTGAGGTGGGAGGATCGCTTAAGCCTGAAAGGTCAAGGCTGCAGTGAGCCATGATCGTGCCACTGCACTCCAGCCTTGGCAACAGAGCAACACTTGGCCTCAAAAAAAAAAAAAAAAAAGATCACTTGTTACATTGACAGTTTGTACCTATAATTCCTTGCATTCTTTAATGGAACCACAACTTCAGGAGTCACTAAAGTACCCACAAGTACACATTAGCTTTAAATAGTACTGTTCACCCTGACTAATACTCCTCCTCCTTTTGCAGAGAAGGGAGTAAGAGGGTATAAATGCTCACAAAGTAATTTGGGAATGTAAAATAAAATATTATAATGTTATATGTTTAATCCCTGTCTCCTCTTCCCAATCCCAACCCTGGCACAGGTACACTGAAATACAACTAAAAGGCTCTAAGGTTCCTATTAGTGGGAAAATAGCAATGAGTTGTCTTAGCCTTTAGGTTTTGACAAGAGTAAAGAAGGTACCCAACTCCTAACCTGTTAGCTTCTCACATCTGTAGACTGCTAAGCCAGGCTATGATGGGGTGCAACTCCTCCCAGCTTCACAACAACTGTGGAAGGTCAATTCAGAATACTGCCAACTTACTAGCTTTTTTGCCAAACTTTATTAGGAAGTTTCCTTGATGATCATCTAAAACTAGTGCTTTTTAACCTTCTGTGAAGAACCTTTGATAAAACATCTGGAGACTTTCCCCAGGATAACGTTGCTGCTGTTGCCACTGTCAATAATAATGATGATGATGACAATAATAACAAAAATAAAAAGAGCTACCATTAATTGAGTGCACACTATATACAATAAATTGTGCTAAGTACCATTCAAGTAGTCAGAGATCCTCGGAATCATTCCTCCTTCCTCTCATAGTTCCCAGTCTACAACCGTTCTGTCTACTGCTTCTTTTATTGGCTTAGCAATAAAAGAAGAATTGGCTTGGCAATGCTAACATTCACATAGACCTGTGGTATCTCAGGTCTATGTGAACCTAAATGCACACTATAATCACCTAGAGAGTTCTTTAAAAATATAAATTCCCCAGAAACCACATCCAGAGATCCTGATTTAATTGGTCTGGGGTGGGGCTGGGGCATCAATATTCTATGAAAGTCCCTCAGATTATTCTGATGTGTAGTCAGGGTTGAAGACCACGAGCATATACAACCCATCCAATACTTCATCCTCTCAGTTCCATGTCCTCCAAAATCCTTTTCTTTCTACTGAGCTGGATATTCCCATGATCATCTTAGACCCTGACACTAACAACTACACTAACCCAGAACTCTAATTACCTAACAATCTACCTCACATACTCTGGAAGCTATACTCTGCCAATTCTGTGACCTGCCCTGCCCCAAAAATGGGGGGTCCATTTTGGCACTGTCCAGGACACCATCATGTCTAGTCTTTCTTTATCCAGCTTGAATTCTTTGTTTCATCATTGTATACACCCCAATTCCATTGCCCTGTTTGTTCCTACCATGTTTTCAGCTAGCAAAACCTCAACCTCAGTTAAGCCCAATTTTCTGCCAACCGCAAACCTGCATGCACTTGAGCAGCTGGATATGAGTTGGAGGAAAGCACAGAATCATGATGACTAGTTTCATTTTAAATTTATGGTCATAAATCTCTAGATGTGATCTTCATCTTCCCACAAACAACTCTACCAACTTATGTACAACTGTACCATATATTCTTCCCCAATCCCCATTAAACTTGTCAAATTGACCCTAAGGCCAAACCACTCATTTGTAGATTGCATGGCTTCTTAAGAACTTTGTTCTTGAAACTACCTTCTCTTCTTCCTTATTATAACTTTCCCCCCATCTCCCGGATCATTCCTATTAGCATTCAAACATGTTAGTGTAAGTCCTATTTACAAAGAAATCCTTTTACTCATGTCTCCCTCCAACCTACTGCTCTATTGCTCTGCTCTCGTGTATAGCAAGAGTAAAAAGTCTCAAAAAAAGTGTTCATCTGGCTGGGTTTGGTGGCTGAGGCAAGAGACTGGCTTGAGCCTAGGAGTTCAAGATCAGTCTGGGAAACATAGGGGGACCCTATCTATACAAATAATTTTTTAAAACATTAGCCTGGCATGATGGCATGTGTCTGCTGTCCCAGCTTGGGGGAGGCTGAGGCAGGAGGATTGGCAGAGCCCAGGAGGTTGAAGCAGCAATGAACCATCATCATGCCCCTGCCTTCCAGAAGGGGTGATGACAGAGCACGACTCAGTCTCAAAAAACAAAAAAATTTCCCACCCTCGCTGTTTCCATACTTCCTTACTCCATCCCCACTGTGTAATTTATTTCATTTATTAAAACAATGAGGAGATACTATAATATGTGTAAGGCATAAAGAATAAAATACAACAATCAGCTGTGTTTTACTACACAATTTAAGGAACAGAACATTACCAGGAACTCTGGAGTTTGCTCTCACTCCCATCTATTCCTTTTCCTCCCCTACTAGAAAGTAAATGCTAGTATGAATTTTGTGTCTATTCTTGCTTTGCTCTTCTTTATTGCTACATGACAAATATATAGATTGATACATCTATATATACATCTCTAAATAATATATTGGATAGCATTGCATGTTTTGAATTTCATAATTGTATGTATTCTTCTGTGGTTTGCTTTATTCTCTTAAAACTATGTTAAGATTCATCCATACTGCCATGTGACAGTTTTAAATCTATTTTCATATCCTTAGAGTATTTCATTTGTGAATAAACATTATTTATTTATTCATTCTGTGGACGATGGATATTTGTGTTGTTTCCAGCTCCTACTACCACGAATAGCACTGTGATCATTCTTGTATGTCTATTAGTGTACAAGAGTTCATCTAGAGCACATGACCAGGAGTGAACTTGCTGGATCATGAAAGAATCACATATTTAATAAAGAAATGCCAAATTATTGTTAAAAGTAGTTTTTCTAATTGTATTAGTTGACTGGATAATGTTGATTGTAAGATAATAATCTTTTAATGTTTATTGATATTTGCTCTGTAGTCCTATATGCTTTTTATTTTCATAAACCTTCCATGCATCCTTGAGAAGAATGTCTCTTCTATACATGTATGGTCAACATGAACCTTATTAACTCTGTTGCTCAAATAATTTATTCTCTCACTGATTTTTACTATTTCAGAGGTCAACAAACTATACCCTGTGGGCCCAATCTGTTTAGCCTGTTGTTGCATGGCCCAACGAGCTACGTATGGTGTGAAGAGGAACACACAAAACAGACTATATGTGCCCTGCAAGGCCTAAAATATTTATCTGCCCTCTCTTTCAGAAAATGTTTGCTGATCCCTGGTCTATTCAATAAATCAATTACTAAAAGAAGTAGATTCCAACCTCCAATTCTGATGATATTTTTTCTTTTTATCCTTGTGTTTCTGTCCATTTTTTACTTTATTAATTTTAGTCTGTTATTGGGGGCATACAACATTAGAAGTGTCATATGTTCCTGGTGAAATGAATCTTTTACCATTATCTAGTGACCCTCTATCTCTGGTAACACCTTTTGCCTTAAAGTTCATTCCACCTATATTTGTAGTTATGCCACCCTATTTTTCAAAACCTTTATGTACACTTATGTAGGGTTTTCACATAAACCACAATACTGTATTTAGATTTTTAAAGCTAGTCTATCTTTCAAATTTAATAAGCTGTGCTTTTTATTTATTTATTTATTTATTTTTTTTTTTGAGGCGGAGTCTTGCTCTGTCACCCGGGCTGGAGTGCGGTGGCCAGATCTCAGCTCACTGCAAGCTCCGCCTCCCGGGTTTACGCCATTCTCCTGCCTCAGCCTCCGGAGTAGCTGGGACTACAGGCGCCCGCCACCTCGCCTGGCTAGTTTTTCGTATTTTTAGTAGAGACAGGGTTTCACCGTGTTAGCCAGGATGGTCTCGATCTCCTGACCTCGTGATCCGCCCGTCTCGGCCTCCCAAAGTGCTGGGATTACAGGCTTGAGCCACCGCGCCCGGCCTAAGCTGTGCTTTTTAACAGGATTTAATTTATGTATATTATAGTAACCGATATATTCACATTTGTTCTATCATCTTGTTATGCTTTGTCTCCCCTCCTTTTTCTCCTCTTTTCTTAACTTCTTTTGGGTTGACTAACTTTTTTGTTCCTTTTTAAATCTCCACTAGTTTAGAGTTATACTATTTCTTTTCTTTAGTGAGTACCTGAGAAATGTTGACATACATACCTAGTCAGTGGTTTTTGTTTTTGTTTTTGTTTTAACCAACTTCCTACATAAAGCAAGGACTTCAAAATGCTTTCACTCTAATCACTTCTCTACGAAGTTGTTTGCTATAAACCATTACATTACTGTTTCACCAATCAATTTTAGTTTAGATTTATTCTCATATAAACCACTTTCTTAGTTCGTCATTCCCTCTTGTAGCTCATGTCGTCCATCTGGGATCATTTTCCTTCTGCCTACGTATATCATTTAGAATTTCCTTTAGAGAGAGTCTCTTGCTGCATATTCACTCAGGTTTTATATATCTGAAAAAAATTATTTTGCCCTTAATCTTCAAATTTTTGCTAAACATGGACTTCTAGATTGAGTTATATTTTCTCACCACTTTGAAGATATTACTTGACTGCCTTCCGGATCCAGCGCTGTTACTGACAAATCAGCTTTAGGTCTGTTAATTCCTTTAAGGCAGTCTTTTAAGGTCATTTTATTTGTCTTTGGTGTTATACTGATTCACTAGCATATGTCTAATGTGGATTTCTTTCATTTATTCTTCTTTATATTTGGGGGGCTTTCTAAATCTGAAGACTAATTTTTTTTTACTAGTTTTGGAAAGTTCTTAGCTCCTATCTTTTCCTATATTGTTCCTGCCCCATTCTTTGACCTTGTCTCTCCATTAAGATAGATGTTAGACACACCTCGTCATTATATCCTTCATGCTTTTATTATGCATTTCTATGTCTCTCTGTGTTACATTCTGAGTAATCCTTCAGATCTGTTTTCTAGCCTATAAAATCTTATGCTTATGTCTAATATACTCTTTAACCTATGCATTGAATGACTTTTTAATTTCTAATGTTCCATTTTTTTCCAGATACACGTAATTTTTAAGTCTCATGATCATTATAATATTTTAAGTTTGCCTTTTATTTCTTTAAATATAGTAAACATACTTACTTAGTTTGTATTATGTGAGATATACCAATATCAGAGACCTTTGCAGAGCTGACTACGCAATCTGTTTTTGCTAACTCTTACTCATCCTTGAGACACACTTATCTTGATATATAGTAAATTTCTACATTTCTAAAATATAGCATGAAACAGAAAATATAAAACATATTCCCTATTAATGAAGAAAAATCAGGTTGGCCAGAAAACCATGGAGTGATAATTTTGAGCAAACAAAAGATTGTAACGTAAGACTTTTTGATAGCTAGTAAAATTACTGTTCCTTTGTAAAGATGATAGAAAACCACTTTTAAATATCCAAGGGTGTAATAATATACTGAAGACATTTATAAAGTAATATGTAAACATGTTTACCACTAAAATTAAGAAATTTAGAAAGGTTAAATTATTGTATACAAATTGACAGTAAGCATTAAAAGCTTTTAAATATAGAAGTCGGTATAATTATTGCGGCTAAGAAAACCTATTAAGAACAGTTAATACAATTAATTAAATGGAATCTTTAAGACTATATTAATAAAGACCATAAAATAGCAAGACTGTGGATGATTAAATTTCTCATGTTATAGGAAGAAAGCAAAAGATGTAATTCTTTGATTTGATAAAAAGGCAAAATTCAGATTAGAGAATGTTTTCAGCGAATGTAAAAATATCCACTTAAGTAAATAAAAACAATATCATCTTCCAAACCAATTGAGAAGAAAACAAGCAGATAAAGCAAGATCTTATTACTCATAACTAAATGGAACTAAAAACTAAATGGACTACAAACTAAATGGAAAGAAAACCTCAGAAAACCTAAAATAAGATAACTGATGTAACATCGTACACATATCAGCTATTTCAGTAAATGTAATTGTTTTAAATCCCTTTATTAACTGACAAGTAATCTCCACTGCTACTTAAAGGCCTTTTATCATGCGGTTTATCATGTTAGCATACTATTGTATTTTATTCACAGCACTTAACACTATTAGAATTATTTTATTTGTTTATTGTACAATTTCCCACACTAGAATATAAACTCCCCAAGAAAGGACCATGGCTGTCTTGCTCACTTCTATATATTGCTAAGAGCTAAAAAAAAAAAAAAAATTGTTTCAATGAGTGAATGAATAAATGAAAATCACAGAGCAAGATTTTTTTAAAAGCAAAAAAAAAGAAAGCAGAAGTTACAATGAAAATGTCATATAAAAGTGATAGCAAAATACTTTTAGAATACATAAAGACATTTTTGCTGTTGATCAAAGATAAATTCTATAATGGAATTTAAGTCACAAATCTTGTATCAAATAACAACACCAAGATACACACAAAACAATAAAAAAGCAGAAATACAGACAGAGAATGACAGAATTGCAATGATGACAAGTGACTAATACACTTCTAATAGTCTTTGATAGATTAAGTGAATAAAACATAATAGGATTAATGATATGGTTTGGCTGTGTTTCCACCCAAATCTCACCTCGAACTGTAAACCCCACCTGTCAAGAGAGGTGATTAGATTACGGGGGCAGTCTCCCCCATGCTGTTCTTGTGATAGTGAGTGAGTTCTCAAGAGATCTGACTTTTTGAAAGTGTGTGGCTTCCTTTGTTCTTTCTCTCTTCTGCTTCACAGTGGGAAGATGTGCCTTTCTTCCCCTTTGCCTTCTGCCCTGATTGTAAGTTTCCTGAAAAATAATTGGTAATATCTCCCTGAATTACAAGCTTATTGTCTGCTATGGACTAACTGTGTATCTCTTCCTCTACCCTACACCCCCATCCATACCTTCAATTCATATGTTGAAGCCCTCACTGCCAATGTGATGGTATTTGAAGATCAGGTGTTAGGGGAGATAATTAGGGTAAGAGAAATTCATAAGGGTAGGGCCCTCATGATGGGATTTGTGGCTTCATAGGAAGAAGAGGGAGAGAGTGTTCTTTCTTTGCCTGTGAAGAAGGTGGCCATCTGCAAGCCATGAAGGGGTTCTTCATCAGGAACCGAATTGGCCAGAATCTTGATCTTAGACTTACCAGCCTCCAAAACCATGAGAAAAATAAATGTCTGTTGTTTAAGCCACCCAGTCTATGGTATTTTGTTATAGCAGCCTGAGCAGACTGAGACACTGTCCAATGACATGGTGGAGTGCAGCCTAAATATATGAAAAGCCTGGGAAATAGGATAGGAAATTTATAAATGATAGATCGTATCAGGTTATCTAGAAATGTTAGGGATAGGCTGGGCATGGTGGCTCATGCCCATGCACTCACCGCACTTTGGGAGGCTGAGGCAGGTGGATCACCTGAGGTCAGAAGTTGGAGACCAGCCTGACAAACACGGTGAAACCCCGTCTCTACTAATAAATACAAAATTTAGCCAGGCATGGTGGTGGGCACCTGTAATCCCAGCTACTCAGGAAGCTGAGGCAGGAGAATCACTTGACCCTGGAAGCAGAGTTTGCAGTGAGCTGAGATCACGCCATTGCACTCCAGCCTGGGTGACAGAGCAAGACTCCATCTCAAAAAAAAAAAAAAGAAAAGAAAAGAAAAGAAATGTTAGGGATACGTGGGTAGATCTCCACATTCTTGAGGCTGATGACATGATAGGTTACCCATGGAATCTCCTTGGAAACCAGTGCTTGACAGAATAAGATGGGAAGCAGACTTTTGTAAGATTAGATAGGATACTGTTCTTCTCTGGCATCTTCATTTCAAGTATTTCAAATAAAACCTAAAAAAGTAACCACCATGTTCTGGCTGCTATTCCATAATTAAAGACATACACAGAACTATGTTTTTGTATATTTAGCATATATGTGTAGTTTTTCTAATTCATTTTTCACAGTGTAAAGGTTATGTGTAAAGGCTCCAGTAGTTATATTTCCTATCCTGCCATCTTTGCCTATTTGTGTAAATGTGCCGAAGTATGGTAATTACCAAGAGTTATTCTCTGAAATCTGCCCCCTTCCTGACAACCCTACTTTAACTGAAGGTACTTACCTCTTTCTTCCTAGTCATGTTGACCACCTGCACTCTGTAGAGTACCTACTACAGTCTGCAGACAGAAGCACCTTTATGTCTACAGCTTGTTCTAAACTCCTAGAAGGTAATAACTGTACTTTGCCCATCTCTGAATCCCCCTTGGTGGTTGCATGTCAGGAGAGTTGTCAATATCAAGAAATACTAACACCACAGTATGCCTCATGTGTGTAGTAACTCTCTTTTTCACTCCCAATGCCAACAGTCCAGATATGACTCTGGTCTTAATTTCCACGACACTTCTGAGTGTATCTGTTCTCCTGTAGCCTGTTCCACTGCAGTTCATCTGGCAGGGTAAGGCCTGCCTGATTTCACAGCCCAGCTCTAGTCTATCATTCTCCATCAAAATAGTGGCTCCACAGTGTCAGCTGAATTAAGTATAAAGTTTTCTGCCAAACTTTCAGGGGCCTCCACACTGTGGCCCCAAGCTGCCTTTCCAGTCTCATTTCCTATCCCTTCCTCTGCAAGATAACTACAACTCTAGTAAGACAAATCACTCTTTTCCGAACTTATGTTTTAGTAGATCCAATCCTTTGCTCAAACACTTGCCCTCATTTCCATCAAACTTTCCCTCTTGTCTATGAAAAGCTGACCGACCTGTTAGGTCCTACCTCAAATGCAACTATGAAGAAGCTTCTCCTGATGTCTCCAATCAATGTGATCACCACCTCCACCGAATCCCACCTGCACTCTGCAGAATACTTACTACAGCCTGCAGACAGAAGCACCTTTCTTATGTCAACAGTTTGTTCTAAACTCCTAGAAGTTAACAACTGCACTCTGGCCATGTCTGAATCCCCCTTGGTGGTAGTATGGTACATTATGCAAGTAGAGTTCAATGTTCATCACTGAAGAGAACTGTTAGAGAGCAGATGTCCTAAAAGAGGCCATTAGTAAACTTACCATTAAAAGCCAAAAACATTCCCCTTTTACTTAGGAGATTAGTGGAGACAAATGGCTATAACAGTATCTTCCGGGTCTCCTCATTTTGCTTTCTACTCTTCCGTATAAACAGAAGTTACATTGTAGTGATTAAAAGCACCCTGTAAAAATGGTTTCACCAGGCCATATCTGGGAAGAGAGGATCAGTCCTCTTTAGTGAGTAAGGAGGATATAAGATGACATGTTTGAATTGGAGACAGAAAGGAAATGGAATTTTCAAGGGAGAAAAAAATTACAAAAGAAAAACCTGTTTCACAAAATGCAGTTTGTGGAAAATCTTTAAGCGGAATGTCAAGATTAAGAAAAACCAATAAAACCTTTGAAACTAGAACCATGTGAGAAGCCTTGTAGGCTCAATGGCAAAATACAAAGCTACGGTATGAAGAACATAAAATCTTTCCCAAGTAATTGCAAAAGCAATTCTTTAATATTCAGGAGCCTCCATGGCCCCAAAATATGCTTAGCACAAATTACTTATTACACAGATAGACACAGTCAACATTCAAAGGGCCAGCGTTTTCAAAAGAACTTTTACCAGGGCTGTAATTAGTTGTTCAGGCAAAAACTGCATACACATCTAATTGCACACACAATTGGCTAATTGTATCTTCAAAATAAAGGGTAAAGGGTTAATTGTATCCACATCTGGCCACAAAGAAAGAAGTTGTCCTTTGAAAATATGACACTACATTTAGAAGAAAATTTGCATTAAACAACCATCCCTATTGCTAATAATAATTATAATAATACCACATGCTTACAAATTAATACCTTTCATCGTGATCCTGAAAACACTTTACAAACATTAATTAATCTCACAACACTTCCACGAGGTATGAAAGGCGATTATCCCAACGGTGTCAATGAAGAAATACAGCAAAGTTAGGTAATTGTCAAAAAGCCACAAAGGGAATCAGAGCTCCCAGTTCCAGGCTCTCAACGCTGACTCAAGTCACCAGGAGGTTCAATGGGGAGCTTGGTTCACATAATCAACAAAAAAGAGCCTAAAAACAACACAAAACTAAGGAATCCAATTTCAGAAGAGTAAAAAGTGGCCTGTGATTTAGAGGTCACCTTGATTTCTTTCATTGAAAGGTACCCACAAAGACAGGCTCAAGAATGGAGCTAACAAATAGAACTTGGTTCCTTAGTTTGATTTTATGATCAAGTATTTCAGATAATTTTTAAGAGTACAAAGAATTGAGATGATGCATCACCAATGAATGGTACTTTCAAAAATATATAACAAGAATACATTTCTGTAAGAGATAGATACTTATAATATCCCGGTGACAGCAGCTGTTTAAGATGAGGACTTGCTGAACACAAAAATATGGGAAAGAGGCTAAAACAGAGTAAAACTAATGTCACCTTAACTGTAACTCTTGAGGATTTACATTAAATCAATAGGAGAATCTAATACTAGCCAAGAATATCTAAATTCATACAAATAATTTTCCTTATAAATGCATAAGCATATCATTAGTATTTGTTGTAATATTATCTTCTTTAAGAATCAGAGAAATACAAGAATTTATTTTTATTAATAAAATACGCATTTTAAGGACTGGTATATTTTTTACAATTAAAAAATATTCTTGGCCGGGCGCGGTGGCTCAAGCCTGTAATCCCAGCACTTTGGGAGGCCGAGACGGGCGGATCACGAGGTCAGGAGATCGAGACCATCCTGGCTAATACGGTGAAACTCCGTCTCTACTAAAAATACAAAAAAAAAAACTAGCCGGGTGAGGTGGCGGGCGCCTGTAGTCCCAGCTACTCCGGAGGCTGAGGCAGGAGAATGGTGTAAACCCGGGAGGCGGAGCTTGCAGTGAGCTGAGATCCGGCCACTGCACTCCAGCTCGGGCGACAGAGCAAGACTCTTGTCTCAAAAAAAAAAAAAAAAAAAAAAAAATATTCTTGTAGCCACGTGAGGAAATGTTTGGGTGATTTGTTTATTCATAAAAACTAATGACACATTTTTCTATGCAGATACTTAAAAAGATGTGAAGATAAAAACAGGCTTCAATTTAATTCACTTCACTTATCCAGTACTGAAAGATACAAGATGGGCAAGTAAAGATTCCTGCTTTCATAGAACTTACAGTCTATGTGTTTATTTATATTGACTCAAAACCCTGCTGTATCTCTTCTTACAAAGGTTCTGAGGCAATATCTGACATTAGAATAAAGAAAACCATTGAAATAGAAAGTCTGGGACAAGGAAAATGAATCAAAACAGGCTGAAGGTAAGAATCAGTATGACTGTGCTTTCCACACTTCGAAGTTGGCTCACGGTTTTTGGGCACCCAGAGCATAGAAGAAAAACACACGTTAAAAGAAAGAAAGAAAAGAAACGAAAAAGGGAAAAAAAACATATAAAAGAGAGATATCAAAACATACAATTTTTTACCTAACAGAGGTAAAAAATCAATATAATATGAAAGTGCTTCAAGCAGAGAATGAACTTCTGATGGGAGAACCTGGAAAGGCTCCAGGGAAAACAGTCACATTGTAGGCTGGAAATGAAGGGCAGAGCTAACCTTCAGAGCAGCTGCTACCAAAGACGTATTCCACATTCAATCTGTAGGAAGCGGACAGAGAGCTGTGTGATTCCAACACACGTTTAGGAAATGGCAAGTTGGTTCCAGCACAACGTACAAGGTAGATACAGTCCTAGCGGGGGGCTGGCCAGACCTGCAGGTCCACTGGCAAATGCCTGTTAAGGAACAAACAACATAGTAGATTTTTGAGGGTGAGGTGGGAAAATAATATAACTTTTCTTTTTTAAAGTAGAAAACTCTAACACTATGTAAAGAATAGACCGGAAAGGTAAAAGTCAGAAGGAAGAAGATTCAACAGAAGACTCTGTAGTTAATTAAATGAGGGAAGATAAGGGCCTGATCTCTGGTCCTGGCACAGGAGAGGTAAAGGAGAGGACAGATAGGAGACTCTCTGACAGCTCCTAGTGAATATAATCAAATGTGAGGAAAGAGATGAGTCAGTCACACATGACTTGAGGGTGCCTTGCCTCTTAATGCGATGTGACCAAGGAGATCCAGAAGCTAATACTACATGCTTTTTCTCATGTTTTACTAGGTCTGGTGACAACAAAATTAACACATACCTTTGTGTCATAGTATTTTCTATCAATGGAAAGTATACAAAATTGTTTTGTAAAATGCTCATGCATTGCATTTAGAATTATGTCAGAATATGAAATGTACGTTTCTTTAAAATAAAAATAAAATGTGCTATTTCAGCCAGATTCATTATATGAGACCTAAAGCACTCTGGTTATAGTTTGAGCTCAGGTTTCAGCACATTCCTTTTTTTGTCCATTTATATTTACGAAAAGGAAAATGGGCTTTAACTTTTTATCCAGGACTTTATATGATTTGCACTCACTAAGTGTCTTATTATCTACCTCCCACATTGCCACGGATAACTCAAAACTATGATCAAAGTAGATGCTTAAAAAGTACATGCTGAATGAATAAATTCAAAAATTAAAGTCAAACAGAAATCACCTGTTCCCCAAGCTTGTAAAGAGTTACTGCTCTTAGCACTGGACTCTCTGTTCAAGGCAGGTGTGCAAGTGATTGCTGCTGCTCATTCAGTAACAATTTAAAATGTTCATCAAGAAAGATCTATTTCCCAAATAATTTATCCTTCTCACCAAATGTGTTGTTATGAAAATTTGCTAGACGCCCTATACGAGGCGAAGTCCTTATTAATGCCCAGTGCTAAGAATTGCTAGAAAAAGAACATTGACAAGACAATGTTTGGGAGCTATTACAACACACTTATATTTCCATAGACAGTGACATGACTATATGATCAACATTACATAATTAGACATTTTATCCCTTATAATAGTGTTCCATCTTTGCATTTTGAGGAAAACCACTGATTTTTATCTACCTTAATTTAAGGATAACATTACTGTCAATGACCTCCTAACCACATACAAAATACAGTTCAAACTTTTAAATTTGACATTCAAAGACCTAGATGACCTGGGCCAATTGATTTTCTTGTCATAATTCCCTCTAATCTGTTCAGTAATTCCTAAGTAGTGGGGAGAGTGCCACTGGTTGTACAAGCATTGAGGAGGAGGAGGAACACTGGGAAGCTGGAGTTCAGGAGAGCTTCAAAGGCAAAAAGGAGAAGGAAAAATGAAACGCAAGTGGTGATTAAGAGGTCCTCAGCTTTTTTGCAAACACCATTTTCCTTGGTACTGTAAAGTGTATATTTGTTATAAAATATATCATGCCAATATTATTCACTCTTTGGAAATAGAGTGATATGGTTTGGCTATGTTCCCACCCAAATCTCATCTTGAATTCCCACATGTTGTGGGAGGAGGCAGGGCTTTCCAGTGCTGCTTTCATGATAGTGAATAAGTCTCATGAGATCTGATGGTTTTAAAAATGGGAGTTTCCCTGCACAAGCTCTCTCTCTTTGCCTGCTGCCATCCATGTAAGACGTGACTTGCTCCTCCTTGCCTCCCACCATGATTGTGAGGCCTTCCCAACTTAACTTTCAGTTAAGAACTGAAAGTCCTTAAACCTCTTCCTTTTGTAAATTGCCTAGTCTCAGGTATGTCTTTATCAGCAGCATGAAAATGGACTAATACATATGGATTTCAAGTTTCTGTAAAAATGTAAATGCTATCTGAGAAGAGTTACACTTTAACCTATCAATATAATTAACTATCTCACTGTGAAATGACTTATTAATTAACTTCAGTGATGGGTAGGCCCTGAGGGATGGAACACAAGATATTAATGGAAAAGTTTTCCTGTAGGAAGATTACACTTCCTCCCACTTCCTACCCACTCTATTCCCATCCCTAAGATATTGACAGGTGGCCTTAGGGGTCAAGAATATAAAAACTGAAAGGAGAGATACAGACCTGAATGGAAAGGGTGCCAAAAGAAAACTTACATCTCTGTTACATAATGCTACCCATGACCACCCCTCTACATAGGCCTACTTTATTTATTCTACCAAAAAAACAAAACAGTTAATTGATAAACAGCATGGGTGGACTAGCTATCCTGGTGAAAAATCAAGAGCCATTTTTCTATTCACCAATTGATGTGAAGGAAATGACAAATGGTGGTAAGTGAACAGCTAACGTACAGGATCAGTTTAACAAGATGAAATTTACCCAAGTTGACAGTTGATCCACTCAGGCACTCAAACATTTCTCAAGTGCTTGTTACTTGTGAGTTAGTACTAGATAGTAGAGATTCGAAATGATAATGATAGTGTCCTATCTTCAAAAATCTCCCAAACTTCTACTGGTGATTGTCATGTAAATAAACCATGGGAAAACACTGTGAAGTATGTGGTACCACAAGTGTATACAAAAGCTGAAGCAGGACAGCAGAATTCATTCTAAGGATGATGAAGAGTGGTTACAGAAAGTCTCACATAGGGAATGTTACCTAAACAGGATTTTCCAGGATGATAGGATTTTGCTATGGAGATAAAAAAGGATATGCATTCCAGTCAGAGGGAACAATGAACAAAATCTGATGATATGAATGTTTGATGTCTGACAAATATTTGTTATTGCTGTAGCACTGAGCACTGACGAAGAAGTAAAAGAAGGGGTATTTACTTTGAACACAGATCAGGGAGGGTGCTGTATGCCATGTTAATCAGTGTGGACTTTCTCTGATGAATAGTTACTGAAGGTGAGCCAGGGGTAAGACTTGGAAGATTTGGAATGGAGTGAAGCTGGAGGAAGGAGTATCACCTGAAAAGCCTTAGTAATAATCCAGATGACAAAGGATGAGGACATGCAAGTTATAAGTGGTTCCTCTCTGGTTCTGTGGAGCAGAGGGCAAGGTGGGAGGTTGGGGAGGGAAAGGAAAGGAAGGTTAAAAATCATTCAGCTCATGGTAATGTTTGTTTTTTGGAATAGTCACCTTTTACCCACTTCCCCTCAACATTGTTTACAAGGCACCCAGGAAATGCATGTTCTCTATGAATTCACTCTTTCAAAATTTTTTGTCTGGGATTATATTGCTAGGGATTTAAGAGTCAATGAACCCAAAATAAAGAGAGGTGAGAAGGAGAAGCTGAAGCTTTTTGCTGTAGGTGTCTTAGCTTTAAGAATCAATATTATCACTTTGTAAGAAAGCATTTTTCACCTAAAGGGAATGGAAAGGGGATGCGTTAGATTTGTTATATTGAAATCTGTCTTTAAATCATCTTTAATACCATCTTTAGACATATTATTGTGAAAATTATCTAGAAATATATATACTAATATGTTTTTTAAAAATAAAAAAGAAAGCATTTTCTCTTTTCTTAAAAAAGAAAAGTAGGCAAGATGTGAATAGAGTCTGCCCAATTCCCAATTCCTATCTCCCAAAAAACATGTGGACAAATGAGAAAGCATACCTGAGGCACTTTGGGCTTCAAAAAAAATTGGGGAACCAGAGTGCAGGAAGGCCAAGCATCACATTTGCCAGACTTGGGAGTTCTTTGAGTTAGTAAGAAAGTTGAGTTATGGTGGGGGTTGCCAGATTAAATACAGATAACTTTTTTTGGTCTAAGTATAACCCAAATATTGCACAGGACAAACATACTAAAAAATTATTTGTTGTTTATCTGAAACACAAATTTAACTGGGCATCCAGTAATTGTATTCGCAAAATCTGGCAATCATAGTTAAGGGAAAAAACTAGCTGAATTAATGATCTATTTATCTTTTCGGGGGTGACATGTTGGCTTCCTTTATGTAATAAGGAGTGTTATTAACTACATATTAGGGGATTATGAAGCACAACAATATAAACGTGCGAGCTTAAATGACTAATAAATTATAAAAACTTTCCCAGCAACACTGGGATCTCATCTTTTAAATACTGTGCTCTGTGTAAAACATCAAAGGAGGAGCACTCCTAATTAATAAAACAGAATATTAACACCTTAAAGAAATAATAAATAATGTTCATTGACATGCTGTTAGCACTATAACCTCACAGACAAGTATTCTGAAAAGCAAACAGCCCACAATAATATAGAGGCATGAAAATTTTTCTAAAAACATGTCACCTAAAAAAAATTATTGTTAACAAAGCATACTTTCATTATAAATGAGAGAGAAGACAACCAAAAAAAAGTTTTTCATCTTCGCAGAGGTCTTACTAACATGTCTTCAACTCATTGCTAGAAAAAGAGGATGACAGGGGCATCTTTGGAATCCAAGCAAGGTAGAAAGCCCAACTGTTCAAATCTAGGAATTTTTCTGTATTTACACTAAAGCATTATGGCTATTTCTTATGCACTTTAAGCTTACTTCTATTACTTCCAGAACTCCTTCCTCATTAAGGCACAGATCTAAACTAAGAGCTACTTACAGGGTAGATGCATACCAAGTAGTCTGTGTGCTGGTGGGATATAGACCTCCACCTTGCATGCATATCAGCTGAAGAAAAAGAGCCCTTATTAATCAAATTTAAAAAGCGCTCTCTCATTTCATGCTAATTGTATGGTCCTCTGCATGATATACAAAAGATTGCCCAAGATGAAAGACATGAAAAAGAAAATGACCAGGCTTGGGTTTTTTTTTTTGTAGTAAGATTAACTTATTACCTTTTCAGGGAAAGTAGATGACTAATTCAAATATTACACTTATCTTCACAGACTGACTTTATAGATTTCATTATTATCAGCAACTGCCTCTCTCTTCCTCATACAGTGTGACTTCATTGTACTATTCTCAGTGCGCCCAAACCCTTTAAGTTGGTGTCAAACAATACATACATTAAAAATACATACAATACAAACAATACATACATTAAAAATACATACAATACAAACAATACATACATTAAACATTTAAATAAAATACACAGAGATTTGTATTCAAGTTTTTCACAAGTAAATAGCTAAAACCCTCTGGAAAAGAGAGGCTGACTATTAATAAACGCTTGCTTCCCAGTTCCTACAATATGTAGCTTTTACTTTGGTTGATATATAAAAGCACATCAAAAACTCATTTTTGTTTACTAATAAGTAATAATAATATAATATTACAGTAATACTTAATAATAACCGATAGAATATTACTTAAGGGTTGTAAATAAGATGGTAAACCATGATAATTTATGACATAATTTACGGGACAGAGTAAACTATGAATTGGGTCTCTTTAAACCAATTTAGATTTATGTTACCATAACATCAACTGAATACTAACAACCACGTAAAAGCCATCAGGGGAAGAGGCAGAAAGGAGAGAAACAGTAGGTACAGTTCACTCATTTGGCAGAACAACCGCAAAGCGGTACTTAGCCTTCCATATCTATCGATTGCTATTAGTCAACTGAATCAGGACTGGCAATTTCAAAGAACAGCTGCTTCAACCTGGAGCCCTTGAAGAGACCAAAGAATAATTGGGCTTCTCAGATTTCCAAAGAATTAACTGTTCTGAGGTTAAAAATCAAATCATACAAGCTTTTAATATCTGATATTTACTGTACATATTAAGAATTTTTAAATCTATTAGACTGGCATTGTCCAATAAATCGGTAAGGCAAAACACATATAATTGTAAATTTTTTGATAGCCACATTAAGAAAGTTAAACAGGTGAAATTAGCTTTAATAATCTTTTTTAAATCCAATATATCAAAAACATTATCATGGCAACACGTAACTAATATAAAATATTCAGATATTTTACAATCTTTTTTTCATACCAAGTCTTTGAATCCCAGCATGCATTTTACATCTGAATATAGACTAGTCACATTTCAAGTGCTCAAGAGCCACAAGTGGTAAGTGGTGACTGCATTAGGCAGTGTGGTTAAAATTTCACAAAATGGGGGGTGGGGGAAAAGCTTTGTTTTAATTACTACCTAATGTTTTCCTGCCAGTCAGATCTCAAGCCACTAGTGAAGCTACTTGTTCTTTTGTGTTCATGAACACAGTAAGCTACAAAATACCAGAAAGCTATACCACTAAAAACAGGGATTGAATCCTAACAAAGTCAGGCTTAATTTTCATTAATAACAAGTACTTACATATTAAACTACTGTTTTCCTGGTTACTTTTCAGATTCTGCAACAAACTTCAGGAGTTTCAGTTTTTCTCTGAGGATCTAATTATCAGCCAAATCACCCAACATTCAGTGAAATATTCACATCTTTACTATTTGCTAAATATTTGAATAAAATAATATTTCAAAGTAATAAATGATGAAATTCCTAAATCCAAACTGGCTTATGACTAATTGGTAGGAATTGTAGATTTTCCTCATGAAAAGAGTTTGAAAAAATCAAGAAAAGAATAACTAAAAGCAAATGAGTACCAAAATACACTAAATTCCAGGCTAACAAGCTCTTTGGCCCTTATGAAACTACAAAAGACAGCTTAAAGGCTTGCATGCTAAACTGAGACCTGACAGGCCATTTTGAGGAGCTGAAGCATAGATGATCATTAGTAAAACATAAGTGACAGAGAGGTGCCAGTATTCAATCCTCAAATCTGAATATTCAAAATTTAAAATACATAATATTTTAAAATAAATAAATGTTACTTCATTTTTTGTTTCTCATTTATTGTTAGAAAATTTTAATTTCAAGTTTGAATTCTGAATTGACTGATACTGCCAGGCAATATATTTAGAAACCAAAAAGTCAGTGGAATTATAGATGCTATAATAAATACCTAAAAAGATCTTGAGATATAAGCTGAGTATTCATCTTAATCACTTATAATGAGATTAGGTAATTCAGTTAAATATGTCAGAAAATGAAACATTCTCATATTACTATGCTTTAGTCTATAATTTATCTATAATTTAATCAATAATTCTCATAATATATCTTCCTCAGATCTCATACTCTCCTATATCACCATCTTTCTGCATTAGTAACTCCTTAACCCTTAACTGAATTGAGGAAAAGCAGTGGTTAAAACTGATTCATTTGGTTAATTAACGTTTAGCCCTATGATGCCCTAAAATTTGCCTGAGTGACAATTACCTCTAAAAGACATAGTTACAGCCTTCAATCCCAAAGTTCAGTCATGGTCAATTGTTTTGCTTGATCTTGATATGATGAGTCTTAGAAGTATAACACAATTTTTTTCAACCACAAATCTTTGGCAGAGTAATAACCCATACATTTTCAGATATGGAGAACAGAGTTTAACAGAGCCTTATCCAAAATAGGTGTATAAGAAATATCTGGTGAAATAAATGGGATGGTCTGCTATTTCAACAATGTACCTGGATGAGAAGTTAGAGAACTGTATTAATAATTTATTAACCAAGCTGAACAGGTTTTAGTTAGGCAATGATAAAAATGCAAATACAAAGTTACTCATCAGATATTTTTGTGACAAAAAAAACCTTTTATCTGGATGTGAAGCCATTTTTCTTTCAGAGCAAAACTAAAACTATTTTTGTTGAAAGCAGAAAACACTGGTTTTGGTTCTCCATGTCAACAGGCATGGAAAAAACAAGTAATATACACATAGCTTTATCCAACTAAAAAGGGCCCTCCTCTTTCAGATGTGATTCAGTGGCCCTTTTGCATATGTGTGATTTCTGCAGGCTCCCAGCATGTGCATAGCATACCTAAAGAGACCCTGCAGAAACCACACTTACGCAGCTCTCAAGAATCTTATATTCTTCTAGTAATTACCTACAACTTATCAGATATAGCATAATATAAACAACTGCTGAATGTTATTTGATACATCAAAAATCGGTGCTTAAAATTTTGAGAAGTAGTAATATATTCATGGTTTGAAGAAAATATTCAGATGCTTGTCATTTACTTATTTTGTCAAATTCCTAATTTTTGTGCAAGAAGGTCCTGTACTATGGAGGTAAAAAATATACACAAAAATACCCTTAGGAATCACTGCTTAAAAATAAGAGGAAAGGGGCAGGCATGGTGGTTCATGCCTGTAATCCCAGCACTTTCGAAGGCTGAGGTGGGTGGATCACCTGGGGTCAGGAGTTCGAGACCGGCCTAGCCAACATGGCAAAACCCCGTCTCTACTAAAAATACAAAAATTAGCTGGGTGTGGTGGGCTTCCACCTGTAATCCCAGCTACTCGGGAGGCTGGGGCAGGAGAATTGCTTGGACCTGGGAGGTGGAGGTTGCAGTGAGCAGAGATTGTACTACGGCATTCCAGCCTGGGCAACAGAGCAAGACCCTATCTCAAAAAAAAAAAAAAAAAGAGGAAAAAACCTGGGCAACATGGCAAAACCCTGTCTCTACAAAAAATACAAAAATTAGCATGTTTTCTTTATCTGGCCTTTCATTGACGGGCATGGAGGTTGATTCCATGTCTTTGCTATTGTGAATAGTGCTACAATGAATATATGTGTACATGTGCCTTTATAACAGAATGATTTATATTCCTTTGGGTATATACAGTAAAAGTATTGCTGGGTCAAATGGTATTTCTGTCTTTAGGTCTTTGAGGAATCAGCACTGTCTTCCACAATGGGTGAACTAATTCACACTCCCACCAACAGAATATAAGCATTCTCTTTTCTCCCCAACCTTGCCAGCATCTGTTATTTTTTTACTTTTTATTAATAGCTATTCTGACTGATGTGAGATGGTATCTCATTGTGGTTTTGATTTGCATTTCACTAATGATCAGCGATGTTGAGCTTTTTTTCATATGATTGTTGGACTTCTTTTGCAAAGTGTCTGTGTGTATGTCTTCTTTTGCAAAGTGTCTGTTCGTGTGGTATACATACACCACGAAATACTATGTAGCCATAAAAAAGAACAAGACCATATCCTTTGCAGGGATATGGATGGAGCTGGAGGCCTTTATCCTTAGCAAACTAATGCAGGAGCAGAAAACCAAATACAGCACGTTCTCACTTAGAAGTGGGCATTTACAATGATGAGAACACATAGACACATAGAGGGGAACAACTGGGTCCTATCTGAGGGTGGAAAGGAGGAGGAGGGAGAGAAGCAACAAAAATAACTAAGTGCTACTAGGCTTAATACCTGGGTGAAATAATCTGTACGGCATTACCTATGTAACAAACATGCACAGAATGTGCATGTACCTCTGAATCAGAAAGTTAAAAAAAAAAAATTAGCTGAGCCTGGTGTCGCGTGTCTATAGTTCTAGTGACTCGACAGGCTGAGGTGAGAAGATCACCTGAGCCCAGGAGGTGCAGGTTGCAGTGAGCTGACATCATGCCATTGCACTCCAGCCTGGGCGACAGAGTGAGATCTCGTCTCAAAAAAAAGGGGGTGGGAGGAACATTTTGAAACATTTAAAAAGTACCATTGAAAATGTGTCTTTAGTCAGGAATGGATACAAAAACAGATACAGAAAAGAAAATTCAAACACAGTTGGGATACAGAAAAGAAAATCCAAACACAGTTGAGATACAGAAAAGAAAATCCAAAATACAACTAAGCTTTGAGGAAAGTCATAATACATAACAAATACAAAATCAATGTGGCAGGCTAAATTGGACAAGAAAGGCAAGAGTCACTTTAGGATTTGAGAATTAGAATCATCATTCAGCTGGTATAATGGGAATTATTAAACATAACCTGAAAAACTAACAGAAACTGTTAACAACCTGGTGAGAATAATTCACTTCAGAGAGATGAATTAATGTTTCAATTATATTCCCATTACTCTAGCACTGAAAGGTAAGGAGGTTATCCAAAGTTACAGCTTTTCATGGTTAAGAGTAATACTTAGATAACAAGTTCTTCTGTCTTTTGTCTAATCTGACTGTTCCTGCACACATCAAACATTAAATATTTATTGAGTGGCTGATACATGCCATGCACAGGGAACAATGACGAGTCAACCCGAATCCCCACTTCATGGCACTCCTGGTCGCATGTACAAGGTGTTAAGGGACCAGAGGGGAAACTAAATGGCATTGAAGATGAAAGATATTTGAGCAGGGGTTTGAAGGATGAACAAGAATTTGCTCAGTGAACACAAGAGTTACGGGATAAAGTTCTTCAGAGAAATGACAGAAATTGCACAAACTCCAAGAGAAAGGAATATACTTAAGACATGGTAAGAAACTCTGTATGGTGACACAGAACAGACCTAAATGTTTACACAGAGGGGCAGGACCAGATCATGAAGGACCATGTATACACAGTGGATGAAAGTTACTGGATTTTATCCTACAGGCAGCTGAAGAGCCTCTGATGCCATCAAGTAAGGCAACTACATGGTCAGATTTGTGGGTGAATGGATTGAATGAAGGTAGGACTGGACATTAAGGGCTATTACAAAAACTTTTTGTAATAATCCATGTGAAAGACAAGGCCAGAACCATTGCAGTTGCAGTGGGGAGGTAGAGGAAAGCACAGCTAAGCAAGGTAGCCAGAGGAGGTAGAAACAGTGACTTGGTGATCAATTGGATTGAGAATGAAAGAGGAAGAAGTCAAGGATAATTCCCAGGCTTCTGACTTGAGAAGATACACCTCCATGCCAAGTCATTCTATCAGCTTTCCTTTTGGACTTTGGCTCACTCAGATTGGTCACTGCTGCTTTGCCACATTCTCTTTGTCCCAAAGAATGTCCTTGAATGCTACTGACACTGGTGGCGGATATCCCAAGGCAGTCATTCCCACCTCTGAGTGGTGGTGATAAAACAGAAGCACCACTTCTTCCTCTCCCAGCCTCATCTCTATAGCCTTCAGCAACTAACAGCAGCAATCTTTTATAGAACACTCAGTTCTGCACACATATCATTGAAGTCAATATATAATTATTGTGGACTTCACAGGAGAAGGCTCTATGGAAAAGAGAAGCAAAGTGAAGCAGCAGGTTTCTGCAGCGTTATTTATATGGTGGAGACAGGAAAATGACATGATGCAAAGCATAAGTTTTGTGGTTAGTCAGGTGCAAGTCTGAATTCCGGTTCCATTAGTGTTACTGTTTTTTTGTGAACTTGGGAAATGGGTACTGTTGAGCCTTGGTTTCCTCCTCTATAAGACATATAGATAATACTGCCTACCTCGTCTGTAAAAGTTAATGAGTTAATACATGTAAAGGTCCTACCAGCACTGTGCTTAGCTTATTCAATATTTTTTTAATTAATGTCCTTCTTTATTTCTTGTCCCACTATGACTACTCAAAGACTTCCTGCCCCCAAACAGAATCCAGTCACCACTAATGAATGCTTCTCTCTATTTGTCCTCTGGCCCCCACTGATATCTATTGTTGGACAAATGAAGCTTCTAAAAGCAAAATAGGTTGATACCTATGTCAGAGACCTCTTACAGTCTACCCAATATTCATCCTTCCTTTCATCTTTACTAGAATCCTGACTTTGCTAGGGGTAGCAAAGTACCAAACTAAAGTAGGCTCCTTCTCAGGCTTCCTTGCCACTAGGGGTAGTCATATGTTACAATATGGCCAGTAAAACTCTGTTAGATATTTTTTGAAAAGTTTCTGGACTCAGATAATTTTATTTTCCCTTTGCTGTTTTCCTCCTTCCTGCTTCCTGGAAAAGGGATATGATGGCTGGAGCGGCAATAGCTATCTTGCAACTATGAGGAACTATTGCATTTTGACCTTAACATTCCTGAGCTCCTGAATCAACACTTTAACTACCTTCTGTGAGTCTTCTTGTCATATGGGAAAAATTAAGCCCCAAATTAAACCACTGCCTTTTACTGTAACTCTCAATTGAGCATAATTCCTAAATGATTTAATCAATTCTACTCTACTCTGGCATGATTTTTAAGGCATTAATCATAATTTCCTTCCAATCTAAAAAGAAACTAACACTTACTGAGTATCTAGTATACATCAGATACTGTGTATATAGACATACAAATAAGTATTACATATTGACTCACCAAATTCTTTTAGTAACCCTGTAAAATAAGTGGTAAAGCCAGGATCTGAGCTATAAGTCTGTCTGATACAGTTCACATTCTTACAGCTATCCACACTACAGCAAGGGTTATGAAAATTTGCTACTATGGGGAACCATTACTCCCAAGACAATCTTTCTCTTGAAGTTAGAAAGGCACTTGTCCTACATCCTCTATACTGATATCCAAAATCCAACTAGCAAACCATCTAAAAAGCACATCTAGAGATTGAAAGTGTATACAGAAGGGAGACCATGAAGTGGCTGATGTGACAAGCAGTGAGAGTTGCAGACGCCTGCGGTACACCCTGCCCAAAAGCAGCTTGGCAAGGTTGATGACCCGGAAAGGAGGTTCCTTTCACCTGCACCTTCAAATCAATAAGGATCCCGAAGAAATCACATTACACTGGAGGTAAGTGTGTAGCTGACTGCCAGACTCCACCTGAGGCCTGGGAGAGGCAGGTTAAGGAAGGTACCCAATGTCACACACATTCTCGCAGTCAAACCCCTATGTATGATTTTATCAGAGACTTTTGAAAGAGGAGCAAAAGATGATTAAAATGAGAGGTTATGTATATCACTTACAACCTATTAAAATAAAAAGTACACTCTAAATATAAATATATTTTGTATAAGTATTACATAAATATATTTACATATAGGAATATATTTTAACCCTTTCCTCTACAAAATGAATCTGACGCAACTAACAAGACTCACAATAAATTTTAAAATTATGTCCAGGAAAAATATAGAACAGAAGCATCAGGTAAGAGGAAAATAAAGTATGCAGATGCATATCTCATAAGGTCTTAAATAGTTACTAAAACTGAACTATAAATTTAGGTCTGAGTTTCCCCCTTGCCAATGGAAAATGGAAAAAAAAAAGTTAGACATAAAATTTACAATGGCCATGAGAAAAAGAGACTATTACCACCTCAGAAAAACAAAATATTTTGTTAGTATAAAAGCAATATGACAGTGGCTCACACCTGTAATCCCAGCACTTCGGGAGGCTGAGGCAGACAGAGCACGAGGTCAAGAAATCGAGACCATCCTGGCCGACATGGTGAAACCTCATCTCTACCAAAAATACAAAAAAAATTAGCTGGGCTTGGTGGTGGGTCCCTGTAGTCCCAGCTACTTGGGAGGCTGAAGGAGGAGAATGGCTTGAACCTAGGAGGCGGAGGTTGCAGTGAGCTGAGATCACGCCACTGTGCTCCAGCCTGGCAAAAGAGTAAGACTCCATCTTAAAAAAAAAAAGCAGTATGAAATTAGAATACCTATGTGGGACTTCACATGGGAAACTATGTAATGTAGTAGACAATACCTTAGTAACACCTCCATAATAAATATCACAGTATATTCCACACAACAGTTTCTCACTAAGTTATTCAATCAAACTGAATAACAGTACAAGGAAGGCAATCTGTGAAGGACTAAGGCAATGAGGTAGAAATATACAGCTCTCCAATGGGTTGGTTTGAGTTAGTCATAAATGCCAGAATATCTTGATGAACAAACAAACAGCATGTTCTTCAAACTATTTTCCAAGAGAAACCATCTTAAAAAGTAGGGTTATACAGGCCGGGCGCGGTGGCTCAAGCCTGTAATCCCACTTTGGGAGGCCGAGACGGGCGGATCACGAGGTCAGGAGATCGAGACCATCCTGGCTAACACGGTGAAACCCCGTCTCTACTAAAAAATACAAAAAACTAGCCGGGCGACGTGGCGGACGCCTGTAGTCCCAGCTACTCGGGAGGCTGAGGCAGGAGAATGGCGTAAACCCGGGAGGCGGAGCTTGCAGTGAGCTGAGATCCGGCCACTGCACTCCAGCCTGAGCGGCAGAGCGAGACTCCGTCTCAAAAAACAAAAAACAAAAAAGTAGGGTTATACAACCATTTACCGACTTTTCAGCTAAAAAGTTCTGAGAAAGTTTTCATATGCTTTTTATTACTATAAATGGTACTTCAATACACTACCACTGTGCTCTTATGTGTAGCATACACCTATCTTTTCTCCCTCTGCAAGTGGCATAAAAAGGCAGAAAAAGGGACTGGGCACGGTCACTCATGCCTGTAATCCCAGCACTTTGGGAGGCCGAGGCAGGCGAATCACGAGGTCAGGAGTTCCAGACCAGCCTGGCCGATATGGTGAAACCCTATCTTTACTAAAAAATACAAAAATTAGCTAGGCATGGTGGCGCATGCCTGTAGTCCCAGCTACTTGGGAGGTTGAGGCAGGAGAATTGCTTGAACTCAGGAGGCAGAGGTTGCAGTGAGCCAAGATCGCATCATTGCACTCCAGCTTGGGCGACACAGTGAGACTCTGCCTCAAAAAATAAAAAAAGGCAGAAAAAAATGTGGATTGCTGTTACTTTAAAAACAATTATAGCTTTTAGCTTTTATATTAGGAGGTTCTAATACATACATCTTTCTATTACGTAACCAGTATCAGAGAAAGTTTATAAATTCACACCCACAATAATTTCTTAACTAATTTAAAAGGTGATGTGTGAAAGGTATTTTCCAAAGAGTATAACATCTCCAAAGTAGTTATCACATAGCCTTGTACAGACGAAAATTAATCTCAATTCTTGAATAGGGTAGAAAGAACACAGATGTTCATTAAAAACAAAGAAACCTGGCACACAGTAAGGAATGGGGCTGGCTACGCCTGGAGAGAAATGTAAAATCTATGTAAATTTTACTAAGCTTAACTAAAGTATAATTTTTTTTTCTATGTATTCATGCTGGTGCACTCATGTAGGGATGTTCACAAAAAGAATCCTCAGTAGGTACAAAGCGGAATATTCAGATAACGTCAGTTAGACCAGGTACATACCTGCATGTTACTTTTCCACTGCCTAAAGATTCAGATGAAATTTATCCTTCAAGACGGAATCTCTAGTGGTGGGAAGACATCATAAAAACGGCTGCCCTTTAACTTAAACTTCCTATAGTCTCAAGAAGTTACAATGGTAATATAAACCAAAGGAGGCCAAAATAAGGACCATTTGCTACTAATTAAAAAACAGAGAATTTGGAAAAAAAATAAAAAAAAAAAAAAGATGGCTGCGTGAAATAGGGAACAGTTGTTCTCCCAACATGGACCTCTCACCCTGCTGATTTTATGGTTTTTAAAGCTATAAAAGTAGAAACTGGAAACAATGACAACAAGGTGACTACCAAAGTATAAACAGAGTATTATATATGGTTTTTTAAATAAGAATATCTGAGTTGAAGACAGAAAACTAGATTTGATAAACAAAAAGCTAGCATTTCCACATTTTGATTCCTCCTTCTAAATATATATAATTAACACATGTGTACCTCCACGAAACTGCAGTAACAATGTTCCAGTTCTTTGATTCTAATTGCAATCAATTGTGATCAATCAACAGATGTGTTGGGCACTTAAAGTTACATAACTTTAACAAACAAAGATTGCTAAAGTTAAATAAATATCATTGTGGTCATTTTAAGCTACCTAACTTCATCAAGCAGAGCTACAAAAGCAGCAGGTTAGCGGGTTTCTGGCAGGGAATAATTGGTGCTGAGCAACAGACTGTGTACATGAGCAGAAACATTGCATAAAACTCACATTACTGGCTTACCCACACCATATGTGCAGTTTGGATGGAAACAGGGTTGCTCTCATACACCTCACATGGTTTGGCCTCATTGGCTAGGGTGAATGAACATTATGTTTCACTGTGCTAGTTAACCCCAATGCAAGCCAGAAGAAAGCACCAGAATCTATGACTTTTCAATTATAATTTTTCCAGCAAAAGTGAAGTTAGGATACAGACATAGTGGTAACAAAAATGTACAAATTTGAAGTTACAAAAAAGACCTTCACAAACTTTGAGAAGCAGGCTGTAAGTTTATCTTGGCAGTGTTTTGGGTGAACAACCTATGCTAATCTTACTGTAAAATAAGTCAAGATTATAGACTAGAAGAAATAACAAGGTGAGCATTTTTAATTGTTCTCTACCAAATTTATCATTTCCTAAGACAAACATGCTTAGCAAGAGCAAGAATCTTTGAAGTAATTTTTGCAGCCTGACAATTTACCTGCAAGGACCATTGAACTTTCCCCACCCAACAGGCTATAAAGCTTGATTAATCAATGCCTAAAATCTCTTCATTAAGCAGCAGATTCCCATCTCCCTTTCTCCCCTATCAAAGCATTATTTTAAAGGTTGGCATTTTGTGGCAAAATCCCAATTCACTTTCCAAAGAAGTAAACAGCCATGACTTCCGGGCAGGGAGGGCGCTCAAACATTGCATCTAATTCACTGACTTCATGGACTAAGAATTGAAGTTGAAGAAATCTTAGCAACATATCCTAAATCATACTTAGTGAGCAAAGGAGTCCAACAAAAGTGCACTTTCTATTTTGTGATATGACGCAGCAATTCAGATGAAAATAAAGTTTGGAGAAATGCATTCTACAAAATCTTCTTACCAAAAGGTATGCTGCGTAAGAGGATAAACACGTCAAAGAATTAAATTTATCCCAGCACTTTGGGAGGCCGAGGTGAGCGGATCACGAGGTCAGGAGATCCAGACCATCCTGGCTAACACGGTGAAACCCCATCTCTACTAAAAAATACAAAAAACTAGCCGGGCGAGGTGGCGGGCGCCTGTAGTCCCAGCTACTCGGGAGGCTGAGGCAGGAGAATGGCGTAAAACCCGGGAGGCGGAGCTTGCAGTGAGCTGAGATCCGGCCACTGCACTCCAGCCTGGGCGGCAGAGCGAGACTCCGTCTCAAAAAAAAAAAAAAAAAATTTATCTGTTCAAATGACACAGTGCAAGAATCTAACTATGCTTCATATCCCAAAGAAATCAGAAATTAGAAAGGGTTTTATATTAGGAAAAACAAAGAATGAACAAAAATCCTGGCAATTCTTTGATAAAATTATGTTCTCATCAACTAATTATCATAAAGCTAGAAATTCATATGTTTAAATTAGGAGTTTCAGCATCACAGATAAAAAGAAAGAAGTGAGATGTTTAGACAAATATATATCCAAGCCAGTAACCCATACACTTTTGTAGGGGAAAATAGGCCTTTATAAGTGATTCAATGACATCGACAGGTTGATTAATGAGAAAAGTTTGGGCCATGTGATTTCCAAAGAGATAGGAAGAATAACGTCCCAAATCACCTCACTCTTCTCCCTGCTGGAAAGGTCCCTGGGTGTCAGGGGACAGATGTTTTGACAAATCGTGATCAGATGCGGTACTCAGTGATCAACTAATTAAGAAACCTTAAACCTAAATGAGTCAAGGGAGGAAAGTGCCAACATATCGCCTTCATGATCATTCTCAATAGAGTGACTGTTTCACTGTTTTACTATCATACAAAATATTTCTTCTATTAAGCAAAAACTAAGACTGAGTGAATATGTTGTTTCCTCATCACCAACATTACTATCATTTAAAATATAAGATACATTCATTATAGACAAATTGGAAGATCAGAACACTGGAAAGAATGATTTAACCTATATAGCTATCATCCCAAATGTAACTACTCTTACTGTTTTTATGTATTACATCATCTTTTTCGGCATAGTTTTTATATAGCAGCAATCATACTGTGTATACAATTTTGTACACTGCATTTTAACTAAAATTATAAAACTAAGTACTATATCTGTACATTTTATTGAAAACTCATCATCAGTATCATTTATAAAAACTGAAAAATATTGCACTGACTGAATATGCCATCTTTTTTGAGCATAAAACTTGTGGATTTAAAAGATTATTTTCTCAGAACAGAATCCTAAAAGTGGAATTGCTGTCAAAGTATATTAACATCTTTATGGCTCTTAATGCCAAAATGCCTTCCAAAAGTGGTTGTAACAATTTAAACTGCCTTCAGTAGCAATATCCATTATATTTGTATTTGGACTATGAATATCTTGTGAGAGTAAAGAGTTTCATAATCATCTTTGTACCTCCGATCTTTAAATTAATATACGTATTATATACCATGTTGTGCTAAAAAATTCTTAAAACTGAAATCCTGGCATCCTCCAGAAGAATTGTTGCTATATTTGAAATTGTTCTTGAAAATCTCCCCCTCCAGTCTCCTTTTTTCTACACTTTGAGCCCCCAATTCCTTTCTACACAAAACCCAGTTTTTAATACAGTAATCTTATTCCATTCTTTAAGGAGTAGTAACCAAAGTCTGTATCACATGGGATTCACAAAGCTCAAGGATATTTTCATTCATTTCAATAACTATCTGAAATAAAAGCAACAAGGAAACGGGTCCCTACAGAATCTGAAGGCTCCTATAGCTCTATGAAAGATAAAATGGATATATGAAAACATATCAGAAGAAAAGCGAACACGTTTTATTAAAACGTGAATCTCATACCTTTTTCAGAAAATCAAATTTTAGGCTGAGGGAAAGGAGTAGGTAGGGAAAGGGAAGATGTTGATCAAAGGGGATAAAGTTTCAGTAAGACAGGAAGAATAAGCTTTAGTAATCTAATGCACAGAATGGTAACTTTAATAAATAATAATACACTGTATACTCAAAATTGCTAAAAGAGATTTTAAATGTCTTTACCACAAAAAAAGATAAGCATGTAAGGTGATAGACTTGTTAATTAGCCTGATTTAATCATTTCACCTTGTAAGCATGTATCAAAACATCACACTGTACCCCATAAATATATGCAATTATCACTTGTCCATTCAAAATAAAAGTTTTAAAAAGGATTGAACAAAAGAATCAACTTTTTCCTAAATTACTGAACTATGAAATCTATAATGCAGCTTCATATACAATGCAGCTTCCATACCTAGCTCAAAAGAACTCAAGCTTTTGTTTACAACTGTACAATATATTCCAAAGTGACCACTGTGTACTAAATTGAGAAGTGCGTTTGAAATTACCTGAATAAACAAAGTCCCTTAAATCCTTCCTTTACCTACTAGAAATATCATGTCCCTAACAATTTTAGCAAAACAGTTTTTATTGTTATTGCTACTACCTTAATTACTATTTTCGCAACTCTATTAAATTTGCTAGTACAAATTTGCCATAAGATTGTTTTATCTCTTCATTAAGAAATTTATATTAAATATGCAATAAGTTATTTTGGCTAACAGAAGTTGAGGGGAGATGTTAGTGCCAGTTTCTTAATATAAATAATTTTTGTGTCTTCTGTCAGTATAACCACAGGAGCATCTCAGTACCACCAGCTGATAATAATCTTTATAAATCCTACTTTGCAGCTCTACCATCTGTTAGTTATTATTTTATATGTGTCTCCATATGCATATGTGAATTCGTTATCACTCAAGACAAATATACAAATGGAATTATGGTTTTGTGGGGAGCATTTTATTGGCTTGTTTTTGTATTTTATTATCTTTAAGCCACTAAGTAAATAAAAATAAGTAAATAAAAATATTCCTCAGTCTTTGAGATCAAAAATAAGTTCAAATTTTTAAAAAACTGCAGTTACAAATATAAGAAATTTAAGTTCGACCAACACTTAAAATAAACAACCTAAAAATATCAGCTAAAACTAGATTAAAATTCAGTCACCAAAATTAGACATAGTTATATTAAAAACTAAAGATAACACATTCTCAACTCCCAAAATACACATAAAAGCCAAAAAGAACAGGTCCGCTGGTAAATTATTAGCTAATATGGTTCCAGTTTTCACAATATAAAACACTTTCCAAGACTACAAATTTAAAAAGAATGACTACTTGCTTACATGTAATGTTTATTCTCTTAAGAGATGAGTCATAATGGCAAAAACTCAAAACTGGGCCCTACAGGTTTATCTCCCTGAGCTGTAAGTTACAGGCTCCAAGACTAGTAGAACACAGTACAAACAGATGCAACATCATTACAACTCACTATCAAAATTTACCCAGAAGGGCAAGAAGGAAAAAAGAAGAACGAAAAGGATGTGGCTAATCCTTTAATTGGATAATTAGTTCGAATCGTAACTCTTCCCTCGAATATTAGAGTCAAATGATATTAATTTTAATAAGCCCAAACATGGATTTATACACGTTCACTCTCTCCATACCAAAAACATGGTGAACTTTGTTAAAAGTTACAAATGACTCTTGAAACACAGAGTAATGCATAACTTAGTAAAAATCACATTTTGATGATTAGATAGTTTAGTGACATGTCTCCTAAAGTTACCCTATTTTAGGTGATAATATCTTAGGATGATACATAGGAAACTATGATGTAGATGCAGTATTAATTAATTTATTATTGAGAGAAATTCAAAACTACTTAAAGAGGGAGAGTGAAGAAGAGACAAACAGTATTTCAGGAAGTACTGAAAACTTAGGATTTTTCTGGAGTGAATGCTGTATTATCATCACTTTCATGAACTGCAAAGTCCCTCAAATTACTTATTACAAATACACTGTTTTCCATAGACAATCATTTGTGTAAATGTGCTAAAATATCCCATAATCTAACTCTGTAAAAACTAACCTACTTGATGCCCAAACCAGATCTTATTTTTTAAATTCTATTCCATGTAAGTGTTAGAATTTCCATAATGTTGAGAGATGTACTTGAATAGAGAACACAGTTTTAAAATATACTTGGGCTATAAAGTGTAACGAAAAATATCACAGACACTTAACAAATATTTTAACTGTCATTAAAATTACAGTGTAGCATAGGCCAGGCTACATTCATTTTTTAACCCCTTATTACCAGTTATTGAGATTCATGTGTGTAAAGCAATTTCACATTAGGATTTGCTTCTGTATTTCTAAAATGTTCTTAATGAAGAATTTCATTTCCCAGGAACTTCTTAATCATAAAAAATTAATCATATAAGTAGACAAAATTATTCATAGTTCAAAGCTCATCTAATGCATGATGCCTTTTTTCACTCCCCCGGACAATATCCTTCTTCCATCGAAATCTCACAGCTACCTTTGTAGTTATGAAGCATAAGGAACTTATTTTATTTCACTTTACAGTATAGTGATTTGTTAAATTTTCCATGAATAGATCGAGAATTCCTGCATCAATAAGTCAGAGTCACTGAGTCTTACATATCTTTGTATCCTCCCTACCCCCATGTCTAACACAATCCCTTGAAACTAAGAGGCAATCTATATGTTTATCTGAACTTGCCAAAAGAAACTTCTTTTGGTATACTAAAAGCCACCTTCTCCAAAGGGTTCTTAGAAAAGTGAGTTATATTTTGGCAACTACAAATGTTATTTTTAAGCTTTATGGAATCCATGCTAATTTACTAATTATGTTCTCATTATACAGAGTATTTCAACATTGCTTATATAGTCATTACAAATTAAAATAATTAGAATTTTTCCAGTTAGCACAATAGTTTGATATCTTAATCAGATGTATATATATGTATTTAAAACTAACTGAAGGTATTAAACTTTTCCCTGCTAATGTAATAAGAGTGCCAAAAATAATGTAAATTAACAGATTTTTTAATGGGTAACTCCAAAGGAATGCAAGAAAAATTTTTTGTGTGTGAGAAAAGATATAACTGTGTGTTTATCATGTAAAGTAGAAAACAGAATTTAAAAAATATAAGTGGATTATTTATTTTTGATTTATCTATCCAGAAATCATTGGCAGGGCATTTATGTTACATCACATATGTCTAACAGTGTGATAGTTGCTGAGGTCATAAAGCTAATTAAGCTATAGCCCCTGTCTTTCAGAAACTTGCACTACAGTGAACTCATAAAAGACAATATAAGCATTAAGAGGACATTGGGGTTGTCTCTGGCTGGGGGAGCAGAGAAAAGGGTTCACAAAGGAAGTGACATTAGAACAGGGTTCAAGGTTTAAGCTTCATTGTGCAGGTTTCAAGGGATTTTAGGGGGGAGCACGGAAGTAAATAAAAAACCCGCAGTTCTTTTTTAGAAAGATATTTGGGGAAGAAACTTCTCATCTAATAATAGTCTAGTGAACAGATGAGGACCTAGTTGCTGTAGGAGAAACTGCATTTGGAAGGTATTTGGTAGGCAGAAACATTAGGACTTGGTTATAGATTTAATGAGGGGGTGAGGAGAAGGAGCCAAAAATGACATTTAGGCCTTTAACCTGGCAGATGGACGAAGACATTAAATAAAATCTAGATGATCAGTTAGCAAGTGTTTAATGGGTAACTTTTGTGTACCAGACACTATTCTAGACATACAACGTCTGTTTTTATTCTAGTCAGGAGAAGCAGATAGCAAATGAATAATCCGAGATAGTGATAAGTGTGATGAAGAAAATAAGACAGAGTTATGTGACAGTGACTGGGGGGAGGGACACATTAGCTGAGGTAGTCATGAAAAGTGACACTTGAATGATAAGGAGGAAGCCAAGTGAAGCTCTGGTTAAAAAAAGGACTAGCAAATACAAAGCCTGAGATAGGCCAGGGCTTAATATCATCTAGAGACAGAACGGCAGGTGCAGGCGGCTGGTGGATGGGGATGGGAATGGGGAGAAAAATGAGATTAGAGAGAGTATGGAGTTCCTTGTAGCCCACTGCAATGAGCTTAGCATTTATTCTAGTTATAGCAGATAGTCAAAGCTTTTAACCCAAGGAGTGATGTGATCTGCCGTATTTCTGTCTGCTACGTGGAGAATGGGCTGAAGGAGAAAGAATGGGGGCCTGGTAAAAGGAGTGGCTTAGACTGTTCTAACAGTGATGATGTTGAGAAGCAGTCACATTCCGGATATAGAGGGCAAGATGGCAGGACTTGCTGATAGACTGGATGTGCAGTGTGAGGGAAAGAGAGGAGCCAAGGGTACCTAAGGGGGTTTGGTTCTAAATCACTATATAGATAGAGGGTGGTGATATTAAACAGGGATGATTAAAACTTGGGCACAGAGAGGCTTCAGGGTGGTGGGGCCAGGTATCAATAGTTCTTCCATGGTTAATGAAAGGCTGAACTGTGTAGAAATTTGTAAGTGAAATGTTACATAGGCAGCTGGGTATAGAGTCTAGAACTCAGGGGAGAGATCCAGGTAGAGACATGTTTTAGGAGTCATCAACTTCTACACAGAATTTAAATCTAGGAGGCTGGATAAGACTCATTTTTACTATATCAAGGAAGTAAATGAAGGGTAGAGAGTGTTCAGCAGTGTTTTCACTTTTTGTTTTGTTTTGTTTTTTTGAGATGGAGTCCAGCTCTGTTGCCCAGGCTGGAGTGCAGTGGCGCGATCTCAGCTCACTGCAACCCCCGCCTCCCGGGTTCAAGCAATTCTCATGCATCAGCCTCCCAAGTAGCTGGGACTATAGTAGGTGGCACAGGCCACCACACCCGGCTAATTTTTTGTATTTTTAGTGGAGACAGGGTTTCACCATGTTAGCCAGAATGGTCTTGATCTCCTGACCTCGTGATCTGGCTGCCTCAGCCTCCCAAAGTGTTGGGATTACAGGTGTAAGCCACCGTGCCCGGCCTCGTTTTTGTATTTTAAAGGGGAGGAATAACAAATCCCATGTTAGATGCTTACTGTCAAGGTAAATTACTGTCTGGCTTTTCTGTGGCAAAACATATATAGTCTCTTAAAGTATTTTATTATTTTCCTCTTGCATTGCGATTTAACCCTGAGGTCTCATTTATAGTCTCCCACTCCACTTTTCTTTTTTCCTACATTAGTGAGCTCTCTGATAGCAAACACTGTCCTCTCTTTGCCCAGCCATTACTTGAATAGAAGACACTTTTGAAGTATCTGTTACTGCATGAGTATATACATCCAGCCTTGATGATTAACAATTGACTATATTAATAGAGAGACTAGAAAGTAGCACAATAATGAGTTTGTTTCAAAGCTCTGTGGATTGTAACCTTAAAAGCGTCTTTCCTTAAGAATTAGTCTTGGAATTCCTTCTATCAATGAATCAACTTTGAAAAATAGTCAAGTTCTGCAGACATTTCCAATGAATCACACAACTAAGTGCTATGGTCTGAATGCTTTGTGTCCCTCCAAAATTCACATGTTGAAACCTAATCCCCAAGGCAACTGTATTAGGGGGTGGCAGGGGAGAGCCCGCATTAATGGGATTAGTGCCCTTATAAGGGGCTGAAGAAACTAGAGTTCTCCCTTTATCATGTGAGGACACAGCCAGAGTGCAAACCAAAAAAAAATGGGCCCTCACCAAACACAAATCTTCCAGCACCTTGACCTTAGCCTTTCCAGCCTCCAGAACTAAAGAAATAAATTTCTGTTGTTCATAAGGTATCCAATTTATGGTATTTTGCTGTAGCAGCCCATATAAAAGAAGACAATAAGCAACTAAACTCAAGTAATCGTGGATGATTTTTGAACCATCCTGGTAGTTATTACCCAAATCCCAAACATATCAACTTTTATTTCCTATCAGAGATGCTACTTATGGTCAGCACTCACTACATGTTTCTGCTGCCCAGGCTGGCAGCCTTGAATTCCTGGGCTCAAGCAATTCTCCCACCTCAGTCTTTTGAGTAGCGGGGACTACAGGCGTGCGCTACCACGCCCAGCTAATTTTTAAATTTTTTTGTAGAGATGAGTCTCTCAGTGTTGCCCAGGCTGGTCTCAAACTCCTAGCCTCAAGCAATCCTCTTTCCTTGGCCTCCCAAAGCACTGGGACCACAGGTATGGGCCACTATGCCCAGCCTCACCAAATGTTTGAATAAATGAAAGAGATCAAGTTGCTTCAACATATAAGCTGGACATTTTTCTTTGTCCTTGTATCTTACTTTCACTATTATATATTCAGCTCCATGCACAGTATCTTGAGTGCAGTCAGAGTAATAAATACTTGTTGCATGCATAAGTTGAAAGAATGAATGCATAGTTTCATGAGAAAGACGATTTTCTTCCTCCTCATGAATTTACTTCCTATATCACATCTTTAAATAAGATGTTTTAAATAAGATGATTTTTCCTCGATTGTAAAATATTTGTTCATGGTGAAAAATATAAATATAAAAAATAAAAGTATCTCTTAAAAATATATTACTCTCTACTTATAATCTCATGATTGTACTAACTTATTCATTTAACAAATCTTTTCAACTACCTACTGTGGGCTAGGCATTAAGGAACCATGGTGAATCACACTGGCCAGGTCCCTGACCTCTCTCTAGTTGTATGCAGCAATACCCTCATGTGCTACAGCTAGAATACAGGCAGAGGTGTGTCACCATGTAGAAAGTTTCAAATTTCAAGATAATCCTTCCACCCTAGTACTTAACATTCCCCTTAAGTCTTAAAGATGATAATTTTGGTGATTAAATAATGTTAGTATATTTCTATATAGTATTCAAAAGTATCCTAACTACATTTTCATGCATACTCTTAGACAGCAAATAGTTTTCCCATGTGAAAAAGAACAGATATCCTAGTTTTTCTACAGAATACTTTCAAGGAGTGTACTTTGATGCTGGAACTAGTAAGGCAATGGAGTTTTGAATGTATTTTTTCTTTTGAGACGGAGTCTTGCTCCATCGCCAGGCCAGAGTGCAGTGGCGTGATCTGGGCTCACTGCAACCTCTGCCTCCCAGGCTCAAGCGAGTCTCCTGCCTCAGCCTCCCGAGTGGCTGGGACGACAGGCACATGCCACCATGCCCAGCTAATTTTTATATTTTCAGTAGAGACGGGGTTTCACCATGTTGACCAGGATGGTCTCAATCTCTTGACCTGCCCGCCTCGGCCTCCCAAAGTGCTGGAATTACAGGCATGAGCCACTGCGCCCGGCTGAATGGATTATTTGTAAGCCTTTCTCTACAAGTTTATGTACTGCCTATTTATTGAAATGTATTAGTAAATAATCACTCAATTAAAAATAGTTTAAATGTTTTAACTTAAGGACTTGATTTCTGTTTTGTTTTGTTTTAACAGAAAGTTTTCATTTCCAGCACTTAAAAAGTTTAGCACTTGGGAAGGCACTCCCTGTACTGCTATCCACTGACTTTCAGCAGACCACTTGTTTCCCTGTATTCAGGCACCTATGGCATAGCAAGAGCAGAAGTTACTATTTATCCTCGGAGGCATGTGTAATCATAGTGACTCCTTCAGTTTCACCGAAAAGGACTTACCCTATTTCACTTACCTCCAAAGGTTGGCTGGCTTCTACGTCTGAAGTTTTGCCTCTTGCTGCCGTTCTTTGCTCATTTGTTGTATCTCCTATGAAGTAAAATACATATAGATTTTTAAAACTTGACCATATTACTGAGGCCAAACTACCTGCTCTTTGTTTGAAGTATCTTTTGTTATTACATGTTTCACATCATGGAAGAAACCACTATTTCCCTTATTTCAAAGTAAACATGCTAACTTTTTAAGAACAGTACTTATAAACAGGTCTCATATATCATCAATAAATACATATACACACAACCTAAATGTATCCTGTTTTATATAGATTTACTCTAGAAAAATCAAATAAATTCATATTTTATAAATCAAGTCATATTTCAAATAAACTTGGAAAGCTTATGACTTAAGGCAAATTATGTTGAAATAAAAAGTCTTTATGATGTGGGTAACTGTCCTCCAAGTTAGTTTTCCATTAGGCTTACTCTTTGTAAGTGTTTGTGTGTCTGTGGATTTGCCTTGAAGTAGATGTGTATGTTTATATGTAATAATTAACCAGATGACAGATAATCCTTACAGCAGGAAAGAATAATGAACAAATGCATAAACTAGCTTTCACTTAATACTCTGATTCCTAAGGCTAGTGCCTGGCTTGGTTACATTACTAAATGAAGTTGATGAGTAGGCTGGCTTGAAGGACATAGGATAGACACAAACACACTTGGGTAAGTATAAGCAGAATTTAATAACTGGCCCATTTTAATTTATTAATTATCACTAATGGTTTGTGATCAATACATGATAGAGACTACCTATTAGCCTACTTCTTTGAAGCATAATCAGATGCTAATTTAGCAATTTGTAAATTGCTTTTTCTATAAAATTGGGCCATCTTAGGAATGTCCACAGCAGGAAAGATTACCAAAGAAATGGATGATGGCTTAGCTGACACTAATGGTTAGACATTTGTTAATGTAAGGAAAAGTCATGAGTCTTGACTGGAGATGAAGTATGAAAATCTTGTCTAAGCTTAACTTCTCCATATGCAATACAAAAGTTTAGTTTACTAATGGCTATAGTCAAGGAAGAGTCTCATGAAAATTGTAAAGGATTAAATATAAGCCTGTTGATAAGAATGATACATTGGACTTTGGGGACTCAGGGGAAAGGGTTGGTGGGGGGGTGAGGGATAAAAGACTACACTTTGGGTACAGTGTACGCTGCTCGGGTGATGGGTGCACCAAAATCTCAGATATCACCACTAAAGAACTTATTCCTGTAACCAAACATCATCTGTTCACCCAAAACCTATTGCAATTTTTTAAAAAGTGTGATTAAAGTAATAAAAAATATATAAGCCTGTTAAATTATAAAATCATGAAACAATAACAAAATTGGTAGCTTATTTATTTAAGATAAATTAACCCGCAAAATGTTTACAATGCATATTCCACCCTATTACTTTGTTCTCTGTTTTGTGCAACATTATTACTGTTGGGCAGGGCCCAGCACACAATAGGTGTTCAATAAATATTAGCTTAATAAATTAGTGAACTTCTTTTTGTAGTTCATGGTAAAACTGTGACAAGGCCAGGCATGGTGGCTCACGTCCGTAATCCCACCACTTTGGGAGGCCAAGGTGGGTGGATCACTTGAGGTCAGGAGATCAAGACCAGCCTGACCAACATGGTGAAACCCCGTCTCTACAAAAAATACAAAATTAGCTAGGCATGGTGGCGCATGCCTGTAATCCCAGCTATTCAGGAGGCTGAGGCAGGAGAATCGCTTGAATCCAGGAGGCGGAGGTTGCAGTGACCCGAGATTGCGCCATTGCACTCCAACCTGGGCAACGACTGAGAAACTCCATCTCAGGAAAAAACAGTGACAAGATAAGACTTTATGATACACAATAAAAACTATATTTGAGCATACATGTTTGTAAAAACATATTTGTGAAGCAAAAGAAATCCCCCATCTCTGAAAGTGAGGGATAAGAGAACCTCCAATTTACATTGAAGAAACCAATGCATGAGGAGTTTGGTTTGCTTAGTTATAGGCATGAGACCACAGGAACCTGAGTGGTCAAAATAATACACATGTCTGTACAACAAGGTCAAAGTTGTGTTTAACAATGCACATGCATGATGTTTCTAAGAAAATACTCACTATAAAAGGTCCTTTACTCGAAGAAATATTATTTATCTTTTAAAAAGATTACTGTTCATCCATAATCACACAAACACTGTATTTGGTTAAAATCATGCAGCACAAAGTCTGTGCTTCCTTTGCCATTTTCTGATTCCAAGGTGTGTCTCTACACAAAACTTTCTCCCTACTGCTTGAAAAACCCAGAAAGGTTATCAGCCAGTGTTCTTAACTTCACACAACACATCTGCCTGGAAGCAATTGCTGAATCACTATTTACTGAAATGCCATGTCTCGCAATGACTCAGATAGGACAATAACTGATTACAAGGAAATTGCCATCTGTAAGATTGTTTCTCTGTAAACAAAGGCATAAAAATGAAAGCTGAACAAACAACAAACAGAAAAGAATGGATCACAATGAAATATAATTTTTGAAATTTTTTCCACCCATTAAAGAATTATTTTATTATGGTAAAAATTCAGTTATTTTCTCTATTTTCTCTAATCCATATAAAAGTTAAATACTATTAAAAAATAAGCAAAAATGGATATGAGAAATATGAAATAAGGTACTTAAGTTTTCCAATATCAGTTAACTCTAATTTATATATTGGATTAAAAAATTTCATTTGCAACTCAGACATTTTAACAAAAACAAAAACAATGACAATTTCATAACACCTTACCTTTCACATAGGCTTTTAAAAAACATCACATTTGATTACTGTTGGGCAAGCACAGGAAGGTAACTCTGCCCACCCCCAATTTACAAAAGAGTGAAACCTAAGCAGCAAAGGCACTCAGTGACCTGCCCAAGGAATCCCACATAGAAAGCAGTCACAGTGGGAGCAGAACCCAGTCTCTTGACATCTCTGGGGATTCTGTGGTCTGGTGAACAGTTTCAGTGCATGCGGGCCAAGGTGGGAGAAAACTAGACTCTGAGTTAGGGAACAGGGTGTGAAGAGAGGAGCCAAAGGCTCTGACAGGGAGCGCTGAAGGCAGGATCTTGTGCCTTCTTGTCCTGCAGACAGCTTTCATTTCTCCTTTTTGCTTCCATAGGCCCCATAGATTATCTGTTTTCTTCCCTTTTCAATGGTGAAATCAAATACTTCTGACTGGTGTAAGACTTTATTCTTCCTTCTGGTCCTTCAAAGCAAACACACAATTCCCTTTATATTTTTCAAGAAGTTTTTAAGGCTAGAAACAATTTTATAAGACGCAAAAGTTGTCCCTATAGTGCAGCCATGCAATTTTGTTTCAAATGTAGTTTTTATTAGAGCCTTTAAATGATAAAGGCTACATATACATACTAATGAAGCGTTTTCAGAACTTAAAGGACTGACATGAAATTCATCTATATTTTAGATGAGGGGTTGGCCAATTTTGTAAAGGGTCAGATAGTAAACATTTTAGTCTTTGCAGGCCATAAGGTCTCTGTCACAACTTCACAACTCTACCATTGTAGTCACAAGCAGCCATAGAAAATATGTAAACTAATGAGTGTGGCTGTGTTCCAATAAAATTTTGTTTACCAAAACAAGTGGCAGCCTGTAGTTTTCCAGTCTGTTTTAGAGAAATATATGCCTTCCACCTTTTCTGGGATAAAAAGTTGAATGATGGCCAGGCGTGGTGGCTCACGCCTATAATCTCAGCACTTTCGGAGGCTGAGGCAGGCGGATCACTTGAGGTCTGGAGTTCAAGACCAGCCTGGCCAACATGGTGAAATCATCTCTAACAAAAAGACAAAAATTAGCTGGGTGTGGTGGCACGTGCCTGTAACCCTAGATACTGGAGAGGCTGAGGCAGGAGATTTGCTTGAACCTGGAAGGCAGAGGTTGCAGTGAGCCAAGATCATACCACTGCACTCCAGCCTGGGCAACAGAGCGAGACCCCGTCTCAAGAAAAAAAAAAAAAAAAAAAAACTGTTGGATGATGTTTTAGCTATATAAGGAGGTGAGAAAGGAATGGTCATTAGAGTATCATCATGATCCCATTCTACTGGGTGAAGATGGTTGAGGTGAGAAATTATGCTGAAGAGTGAGCATATGTATAAAGGAAATTGGAAAGGACAGAAATTTCCAGTGATGGGAGAGGAACCAAATGCCTACTTAGGTCACCCAGAGGAGGCTTGTCTGAAGTGGTTGATGGCGGGTGGGTGATGGGGCAGACACTCGGTTCCCAGGTTCCCACTCCTTACGTAACCATAATAGGTTCACTGCCCATGCATGTGGTAAGTCAGTACACTGAGTGGTATGATTTGGATGTGTGTCTCCTCCAAATCTCATGTTGCAATGTAATCTCCAATGTTGCAGGTGGGCCTGCTGGGAGGTGTCTGGGCCATGGGCACAGATCCCTCATGAAGCGCCTTCCCTGTGGTAATGAATTCTCACTCTATTAGTCCATATGACAGTTGGTTGTTTAAGAGTTTGGCATCTCTCTTGCTTCCACTCTTGCCATGTGACACACTGGTTTCCCTTCACCTTCTGCCATGATTGTAAGCTTCCCGGGGCCCTGACCAGAAGCATTTGCCAGCATCATGCTTCCTGTAGAGCCTGCAGAACCCTGAGGCAAAATAAATCTCTTTTCTTTATAAATTACCCTTCTCAGGTATTCCTTTATAGCAACACAAACAGACTAATACACTGAGACACTGGGCTACAGCAGTAAAAGGACTTTAATCTTAGGACAACTGAATGAGGAGACATGAAGAAACCTCATATCTGTCCCCCAGAGGAGTTTGAGGGTTTCGGAGTGGGCCCAAGTGTGGAGACCACTGATTGGTTGAAAATTACAGGGTGAAGTCATGGGGCAGGGAGATGAAGAAATGGTATTCTCTTGCTGATTTGGTTCCTCTGTGGGGGTCTTTGAACTGGTTGGTGTTAGTTGTTCCACTAGAATCCAGGATCTGCTTAAGTAATTCTTTAACAAGAGCTTATGATTCTGGTGTCAGGGATACTATCTTGAACGAAAACCAGAATCCTATCTATAGGAACAATGGGGATACAAATGGTCAGTATCTGGTGTTACATAAATTTTGGTTACAAAGAAATGGGTCGGCCGGGCATGGTGGCTCACGCCTGTAATCTCAATACTTTGGGAGGCTGAGGGGGGCAGATCACCTGAGGTCGGGAGTTTGAAATCAGCCTGACCAACATGGAGAAAGTCTGTCCTAATAAAAATGCAAATTTAGCCGGGTGTGGTAGCACATGCCTGTAATCCCAGCTACTCAGGGGGCTGAGGCAGGAGAATCACTTGAACCCAGGAGGCGGAGGTTGTGGTGAGCCGAGATCATGCCATTACACTCCAGTCTGGGGCAAGAGGGAAACTCCATCTCAAAAAAAAAAAAAAAAAGAAAGAAAGAAAAAGAAAGAAATGGGTCAAAGTACAGCCTGAAGAATGCTTATATATAGATATATATATTTCTGTTCAGAATTCCTGTTAACCCTGTGAGGTCACTTCCCTTATGCTTCCTTAAACATGGAGGAAATTCCATTAACATTCACCCCAGGCCTTTCTCCACTCTACTGTCCAGTAGCTGTTGCATTTGGGAGGACTTGGCCACAAGTGGTTCTGTCCCCTTGTCAGAGGCTTTTGAACCCGTGATTCTATCTTGAATAGGATCTGGATAAAATGAGGCTTAGAC
This sequence comes from Colobus angolensis palliatus, assembly GCF_000951035.1. Taxonomy (NCBI): domain Eukaryota; kingdom Metazoa; phylum Chordata; class Mammalia; order Primates; family Cercopithecidae; genus Colobus; species Colobus angolensis. The sequence continues at coordinate 9,008,802 of NW_012111364.1, forward strand.
CTGCTGGGCCACATCCCCAGGAGGTTAGACATTCTTAGTCACAGGATGGGATATGAGGTCACAAGATAAATATCACAAACACCCTGCTGATAAATGAGGATGCAGTAAAGAAGGTAGCCAAAACCAAAATGGTGATGAAAGTGGCCCCTGGTCATCCTCAATGTTCATTGCATGCTAATTATAATGTATTGGCATGCTGAACAATACTCCCACCAGCATCATGACAGTTTACAAATGCCATGGCAACATCCACAAGTTACCCTATAAGGTCTAAAAGGAAGAGAAACTCTAGGTTCTGGGAAATCCCTGCCCCTTTCCTTAAAAACTCATGAATAATCCATCCTTGTTTAGCATATAATCAAGAAACAACCATAAAAATAGCCAACCAGCAGCCCTTGCAGCGGCTCTGCCTATGGGGCAGCCATTCCTTTATTCCTTTACTTGCTTAATAAAGTTTCTTTCTTCACTCTGTGGACTCACCCAAAATTCTTTCTTGCAGATCTAAGAACCCTCCCCAGGACCAGGATTCCTTTCCAGTAACTTCTTCTTCCCTCTCTTAAGAATCAAGGAACACAGGCAGCATGTTGCTGTCTGCTCTGATCCTCCACAGAAACACCCTCCCACTTGGGGAAAAGCTTGGCCAGCTCAGCATATTTTGTAACTGAGTGGAACTAGCTGACAAAAAAGCCAAGCTCTGTAAAATGTTTGGAGAGGTTTATTCGGATCCAATGTGTGTGTCCGTGACCCAGGAAACAGTCTCAGGAGGTCCTGAGAAAGTGTGCCTGAGGTGGTCAGGTTACACTTTGGTTTTATCTATTTTAGAGAGAAAGAAATTACAGGCAAAGACGTAAATCAATACATGTAAGGCATACATTGGTTCAGCCTAAAAAGATGGGACATCTCAAAGTAGGGGATTCTTACAAGTCATAGTTGGATTCAAAGATTTTCTGATTGGCAGTTGGTGGAAGGAGTTCAGCTTTGTCTAAAGACTAGAAGCAAATGCTTGAGTTAAGAAAAAGGGCATTGTGGAAGCCAAGGTTCTTGTTAAGCAGATGACGCCTTCAGGTAACAGCCCTATAGAGAATATCCTAAATGTCTCTCTTCAGACCTTAAAGGTGTCAGCCTTTCATTTAATCTCTCCTAGATCTGGGAAAGATCTAGAAAGGGAAGGAGATTCTCTACAGATGCAATTTTCCCCATAAAAGACAGCTTTACAGGGCCATTTCAAAATATGTCAAGGAAATATATTCTAGGGTAAAATATTTTTATTTCCTTCAGGGTCTGCTATCTGTCATGAGGTCCTACACCAGTGTCAGGTTGGAATTTGGTATCTTATTGCTACAATGAGTCTGTGTTGTCAGTCTTATAACCTCTCTTTTAACCTTAATGCTAGTCAGTTGCTCCTAAACTCCAAAAGGGAGGGGATATAACAAGATCTCCAACCTCCCTTCCTGTCATAATCGGGAATTCAGTTTTTCAGGCCCAGAGGGGGTCCGTTCAGTCTGTTGTGGGGGTTTGGGATCTTACTTTTGGTTTACACACTCAATCTAATTCTGGGATTCAGATTAGGAAGCCCTTTTGCTCCCTGTTATAAGCCACATTCTTCAACATCAGCTTTATAGGCAATAAAGTTGAGAGTTTGGTCTCCATCTGTTCCTTTTCCCCGCCTCAATTGGCCAGATCTCATGTGGGGAAGAGGACTGTTATTACTGCCATGCCCTTGAGCCCAACAAGACTGGAAATGCGCCACTGTGGACTGGGTTGGAGCCTGCCTGCATACAAAGGGCTGTGAATACAGAAAACTGTTTTTCTTTTCTTTAAAGGTGATTTATCTAGAACTCTGTATCTGAGAACGCAATCTACCAAACACTGGTTCCAAGGGGTTCACATGGAAAAAAATATTTCTATGGTCAAAAATATGAGAAAAACCTTCAGAATGCAAGTTCTCTTCCAGCTGATTTCCTAATGCACTTTAGTATCTAGGAAATTCTGCAGTAAAGAAACTTAAAAAAAATTTTTTTTTTTCAAAGTGTATTTGACTGTGGAGCCATTTTATTCATCTGACACCTATTAAACATCTTGCAGAGCTTCATTAATGCACCATGAGAAATGCTGATATAATATTTCTAAAGTTAAATTTGGTTATAAAATATATTCTTTCATCTGACTCTTCGGAAGACCCTCTATATGGCCAAATTTATTTGCTTTTGGACATTCATTTTAGACAATGTTACTCACATTTTTTTCCTTTCAATATTTTTTCATGGCTCCCTTTTAATTCATGACTCCCTGTTAATGCATTTGTGGCAGACTAGCAGTATGTGACTGCATTCTGCTACACGATTCTGATTCCAGAATAGTTGATAATCTATAAAGAAGAAAAAGATAGCCAGGCACCTTGAAGACACAGGAGAAAGCCCCAGTACTTAAAAATATCTCCCCCACAAATTCCACCAATTAGAGATTCATTAGGATTAATGAGCTCGCTTTTAAAATGCAAATACCCTCTGGGAGTGTTTGCCTATTAGTCATTCACCAAGTGAAGCAGTGGAAAGAACAGGGGAATGGCCACACCATTAACTCCTTTTCATTCTTCAGTCATACTCATTATTCTAGGCAGCCTGGCAATGTGAAAAAAGAATGGCTTTGAAATCTGACAGAACTCTACCCAAATCCTTTACCAAATCTATGGCCTTGTACAAGTTACTTCTCAGTGCCTCAATTTCCTCATCTGAAAAATGGGAATAATGGTACATACTAAGGCTGTTATAAAGATTAAATGGGAAAACATATTAGACACTAATTGCAGAGAAGGATGGGAAGCCGGGGTAAGGTCTTGGTTTTGGCTGCTATTCTGTCTTTGCATGTAGCAATTAGTGATATGCTCGTTTAGCATCGGAGAATCTATGGACTGAATGTGTGTGTCCTTCCCGACCCCCACAAAATTCATATGCTGAAACCTAATCCCCAATGTGTTGGTAGTAAGAGGTGGGGCCTTTGGGAGGTCATGAGGGTGGAGCCCTCATGAGCATGATTAGTGCCCTTATAAGGGGCTGAAGAGAGCTGAGTTGTCCCCTTCTGCCTTGTGAAAATGCAGCAAGAAGATGTCTTCTACAAACCAAAAAGCAGGCCCTCATCAGACTCCAAACCTGCCAGCATCTTGATCTTGGACTTCTCAGCTTTCAGAACTGCGAGAAATAAATTTCTGTTGTTTCTAAGACACATAGTTAGTGGTATTTTGTTATAGCAGCCCAAACAAACTAAGACAGAGAGGATAAGAGGACTAGGCCCTTACATGTAATCTTATTAAATGCTCTGGCAGTGTTGTGAGGTAGGCTTTATTGCATTCATTTAACAGAGGCAGACCTGGTACTAAAACCCAAGTCTGTTGACAGTGACAAATTATTCCATAATATCATGGTGCTTCCCATTACTTATCAAAGCTTGAGTTAAGTTATCCAATTCAGTTTTAAACACACTACATTTAAATCTCTTCTAATTCAGTTTAGTTTCCCCTCCTACTTTTTCTAATTCTGTCCATTTAATCCCTGTCTGTTTTCCACCATAATGAAGAAAAAAGGAATGGAGAGAAAACAAAAGTACTAATTGGTTAAGACATGGCTTGCCCAGGAGCCTGGTCAGGATTCTGTTGACAACTGTTATAACCTCAAAGGAAAATGAGCCAAGAATAGGAACAGCTAAGCCATAGAGGAAGGAATGCAGTTAGCAAACAAATATAGGAAAGGGTTCAAGCTGACTGTGAATTAAAGAAAAGCAAATTAAAATGGCACAGAGCATGTAATAAATTAGCATACCAAAATTATTAACACCCAAAATTGGTAAAGGAAAGAACTGGCACATGCAAAGTGAATGCTCAATAAACATCTGTTGATTTGACTGTAGGTGGGAGAAGGACAGTAAGAAAATGCTGCATACACTACTCACTAAGAGCTAATAAAAAGAACGATAAATGATTGTAAAATATAAAGAAAGTTTCAAACTAAGGGTTCACCAGAACAGGTAGTCTACATTAAAAGATATTAGTGTGAATTTTCATACATATTTCCATACAACTTTTAGGCACCATGTTAGATTTTAAATGTGATTGCTGTTCAAATCATACAGCTCAAAAACATGCTTACTACTTTAAAAGCATTGGGTCACACTGAATAGTTAAGTATGCTTAATCTGGAAAGTAAGAACACCAACAAATCTAAATGAGGTCATAACCACGGGTCAGTCTTACCCTCCTGCTCTTAATTAACTTGTCTTGGGCTTCCCTGATGTCCTTAGTTCTGAGTCTTGTTACTTTGTAGCTATGGGGTAATAATTTTTCTGGAAGATCTTGAAGGAACACCAAAACATCAATTTAGCCATTTAATGCTTTGTTAAAAACAATTCTTACTTTTAGGCTGGAAGACTAGAAACTGAAAAGGCCAAATTAATTTTGTATATGTGCATTTGTACAATATTGTATTATGCTGTACAAATCTGCATCTTGAAAGGTTTTTTGTTGTTGCTGCTAATATATTTCCCATGTCAGAGTAAATTTATATACTGCTCGAAGCGTAAGTTGGGTCAACCATTCCTCAGCCTGAATCCCAAAATACTGCCAATAGAAAACTCTACAAAGGGCTGTTCTCAGCATTCCACTGACAACAGGCTCTACAGGCTCTGCTGAGAACAAACAGGACTGCCATAAAAAAGAACTTCTAGTGTGTATAGCTTAAAGCCTAAATATGTAAATAGAAAATAAAATATGCTCTAGCTGGGCACGGTGACTGTCGCCTGTAATCCCAGTACTTTGGGAGGCTGAGACGGGTAGATTACCTGAGGTGGGGAGTTCGAGACCAACCTGGCCAACATGGGAAAACCCCATGTCTACAAAAAATACAAAAATTAGCCACGCATGGTGGTGTGGGCCTGTGGTCCCAGCTACTTGGGGGCTGAGGCAGGAGGATTGTTTGAGCCCAGGAGGCGGAGGTTGCAGTGAGCCGAGATCGTGCCACTGCACTCCAGCCTGGACAGCAGAGCAAGCGAGATTCTGTATCAAAAAAAGAAAAAAAGGAAAAAAGTCACTTGCAAATCACAGATCATGTAATAATCAGAAGCAAAGAACACATGTTAGAGATAGCACAACGTGATAACTAGATGAAGACAGAGTTCAGTTTCAAAATGCAGAAGCTGGTTGGTTTTATTAAAGCTATCACATATGTCATTCAGCTATACAAGATGAACGTGAGAAATTACTGCCCTAATTAGGATCACAATTTGCTATGCTATACTTAATATGTTCATATCAGGAAAGAGATTTGGTCCCTTTAAGAACTCAGGTAAGCCTAAACACTACAAGGCCAGAGCGGGGAAGTTCTAACCTGTTCACTGGCCCACTGATTAGAAGCAGACACACAGCAATAGTGAATCACCATTAGGAGCCTGAGAAGAAGGGCCTGAATGGGCCTGAATCCAAGTTTAGGGCTGCAAACTCCAGGCTGCCCTCCTTTACTATATTCATGAGACTTTAGTTGGGCTACAATATGCAGACAGAATAAAGTGAAAATCATAGGCTGGCATGGGATGGATATGACCTCCAAAAGCAAGGCGCTATTAGTAGCAGGGAACAGGATTTTTATCTGCATAAACATAGATAAATCCTGGGCTGTCTAGTTGCCAGCAGGGCAGTGCATCTCACATTTCGGTGTACATAAGAATCCCCTGGGGTGCAAATTCCTGAGTATCACAAGAGTCTGACTTGAAAAGTCTGATGAAAGGCCTAAGAATCAAAATTTCCCAGATATTCAGGCCGGGCGCGGTGGCTCAAGCCTGTAATCCCAGCACTTTGGGAGGCCGAGACGGGAGGATCACGAGGTCAGGAGATCGAGACCATCCTGGCTAACACGGTGAAACCCCGTCTCTACTAAAAATACAAAAATCTAGCCGGGCGAGGTGGCGGGCGCCTGTAGTCCCAGCTACTCGGGAGGCTGAGGCGGGAGAATGGCGTAAACCCAGGAGGCGGAGCTTGCAGTGAGCTGAGATCCGGCCACTGCACTCCAGTCCGGGCGACAGAGCGAGACTCTGCCTCAAAAAAAAAAAAAAAAAAAATTTCCCAGATATTCTAATGCAAGTGGTACATGAACAACACTTTGAGAAACACTGAAGCAGACAGAGCCTTAAACAGTGGACAGACTATTATCTGCCTACTTTTTACAGTCACTGTCTCCTCTTTCCGTTCATCAATTCCTCCCACATTGTTCAAATATGTAAAGAATAAATAACTCCGTATGAAGATTGAGGCTCACTAAGTAAATGTTCCCAAAGGAATTGAAAGCAGAGTCTCAAAGAGATATTTGAACATACACCCATGTTCACAGTAGCACCACACACAACAGCCAATGGTGGAAGCAACCCTAGTCTTCACTGACAGATGAATGAATTAAAAAATGTAGTATAAACATATAATGGAATATTATTTAGCTTCAAAGGGAAATTGATACATGCTACAACATGGATGAAGCTTGAAGACACCGTTAAGTAAAATAAGCCAGTCACAAGACAAATACTGTATGATTCTACTCATACGAGATACCTAAAAGAGTCAGATTCATAGAGACAGAAAACAGAATGGTGGTTTCCAGGGTCTGTGGGGAGGGGAGAAGGGGCGTTTCGTTCAATGAGTACAGTTTTAGTTTTAGTTCTAGAGATCTGTTGTACAATAATGCGAATGAACTTATCACAAATAAACTATACACTCAAAAATAGTTTAAGATGGCAAATATAACATTGATTCTATTACAAGTAAATAAAAAATTTAAGAAATAAGATGTTTTTCTCGATTTAAAACAATAAATTGGTACTTTTTCAATTTGTTTTAGTTTTGTTCTAACAATTGTTTTCATACAGATGTTATAAGTCTCTATTCCACATTCACATTGTGATTTTAATAAATAGGTATTTAAAGGGAAAAGGAAAGTCATGTGAGGGAAATGTGTTTTTTTTCTCTCTGCTATAGAATTGGTTATGGCTCAATAAAAGGCCTCACCACCTGGCTACAAGAAATAGTTTAACCACCTGCCCAGCTACTATGCCTTGCAGCAAGAAAATAATAACCAGTATCAGAGGAACACACTTTGACCACTTTGTACTACTACAATAATGTTGTTTCTGTCGATGTATATCTGCAAGTTTGCTTGTATGTATATCACCAGTACTGATAGTGTTAGTGATACTGCATATCAGTATGCTCTACTCTAAAAAAACTGTAACTGTTGGTTACAAAAATAGAAATTTTTAAGTAAATGAAGAAATTTAAAATATAAAGTATTAGGTAACAGATGAAGCACAATTACAGATTATGGAGAATTTCAGGGCTAATATTATATCCTTTAATGATCTAGAGCAAAATACCTAGATTTCCTCTGAAGATGGGACATTTTTCAATCTTCTTAAGTCTTGATGTCACTAGAATGGGAAGAGGAGGTTGCTGAAAATGAAATTCAAGTGTTTGGTGGGGAGAGGTTTGGTATCGACAAATATTCTAAGTCCCCAACCCCACCAACTCCCCAACCCCTTTACTGACTGCTGGCTTTGCTTCCTGTAGAAAGCACAGAAAATCTGAGGAGTTGAGAGAAGGAAAAGGAGAGTCACCAGGTAGGAGGCAGTGGACAATCCGACATTGAGAGCCTGCTACTGGTAGATCCTAATCTAACAGCTTGAAAACTCTGACCTCAGGAATTCCAAAATAAGCTGATAATACAAAATCACAAATATAGAAAGGTATAAAAGCAAGAGCTCATTAAGAATGAAGCAGCACTGGGTGAGAGTGAGCAAGTGGCACGGCTAAATAGTATGAGAATAAATAGTATGAGAACCTGCTTGATAACAGAGTGAAATGTGATGATAGAAAGAGAAGGGACCACTCTTAGCCTAAAATATTCCCCAACCTAGATTTCAACTAGCTAACAATATATACTCAGTCTTCATGCTTCAGCTTCAACACAACTACCTCAAAACTACCCCCAATAAAACTCATGTCTGCTTTACAAGTTATATGTTCTCCTTCTTCTCCAAAGCACTTCACACATATGCAATCACTTAATTACATGCAATCCCTTATTTAAAAGTTGTTGTTCCCACTAAACTATCAGTTCCACAAGGACAATAACGTGTTTATTTGCCACAGTATTCTCAGCATCTGGTAAAGTGACTGGCACCAAGTAGGCTCTGACTAAATGGCTGTTTCCTGACTGGTGCATTATGGCAAACACGGGATGGTCAAGAGGAGGGTGGCAATGGTCTCAGAAAAATTTAAGTTTCTGATGAAACTATGGGTTACATGAAGTAAATTTAAGAGGATACACTTTGGTAAAAGTTTATTAATAGCACTTTGACGTGGGTGAAAGGCAGAAGCCGAACAAAAGGCTTAAGGAGAGATTTACAACCACAATTCTAATGTGAAGTTTGGAAAGGATTTCTACAATAAGGACACGGTAGCTTAGCTATAAGATACTTGCAAATACTTCCCAGAAGTTTGCAAGGGTAGAAGGAACAGGGCAAGGAGTCAATGGGGACTTTGAAGCTGCATTACGAAAACCGATAGGTCTCTGGTATTCTGTGGAGAAGAGAATATGGGAGAAAGGAGAAAGAGAAGAGATTTTACTGGGTTCTGCATAGTTACAATGGAGTTTGAGGTAAATTACATGAAACAGAAAAGTTGGCTGAGACTCCAAAGGAATTCTGAGAAAGTAATTTTATTTATCATACTGTATTCGATGCTGTATTTTAAAGTTTACTAATATATATTTGATTAATTTAAAACACCTATTTTTCCAAAGCAGTACTATATTAGAAATACATGGCAACACATTTGCAATATTTTTTAAATTCCTCTAAAAGTAACAGTACTGTTTTAAAAAATCTGGAGTCATTTCAGTTTGTAAAGAAGGAATCACTAATATCAACACTGGCTAAAGAGTAAAAACATTTACTCTTTTAAAATTATGAAAATCATATGTGGTTTATATATGTTAAACCTATATTTCTAATTACCACCAAATTCCACAGTACTGCTTGGTTTCATAAATTAGATATTCTTGAAATTAGACTTACTTCATTAAATCCCCATCATATATTTATATCATCATGACTCAGTGTTTTCAAACAAGTTCAGCAGTTTTCTAGGGGGCAGGTTTAGTGAAATTAGAATTCAATTGGACACGTGCCTGATTGGAAAAACATATTTTAAAAATTCTAATCTCTAATAACTTGTTTTAAGGCTTGGAGGACTAGCATGGAAAAAAAGAGAAACATATTAACTAACCAGCTGTTTTATGCAAAGCTGTCTAAGAGTAGCAGCTTCACTCAAATCAACTTGTCTCAGTCAAATCCCTTCTCTTCTCCCACTCCCAAGCTTTAACCACATCCTGACTTAAAATGAGGCAAACCTTCCTCCTCCTATGGCTGTCAAGGTTCTCTCTTCACCCTGTGAGAAAGCACATCAATCCCAGTGAGAGCAAGGCATCTGGAAACCACAGCATGGTGGCAACAGGGAATATCTTTCAATCTACGGCAAGAGCAAAGTATTTCTCTTCTCCACTAAACTGATAATAAATTTAGTTGGTAATAATGTAAATTATAATAACAATAAAGATTACAGTTATTATGTAAAAAAATACTTCTCTGAACAAGACTTACAGAAGAGGGGGAGGGAATACTGAATGTTTACTCTTCTGTATAGCCTCAGCTGATCTGTACACTAAGCATCTACCTCCCCATCTCATAGCAAAATTAGTAACTGATGATGGTTGACATTTTCAGTAATGCAACAAACAGGACTTGTACACCATCTGATAGATTGCAATGAAGAAAACACATAATTATTGTGATATTCCTAGCAAAAATTCCTGAATCATAACCTGAATCTAATTGCAAAACATGTCATACAAACTCAAATTGAGGGATATTTTACAAAACAGTTAGCTTGTAATTTTCAAAAATGTCTAGATATTGAAGGTCAAGGAAACACTGAGGAACCATTCAAGATGGAGGGAGATTAAAGAGATATCACAAGTAAATGTAACATATGATTCTAGACTGGATCTTTTTGCTGTAAAGGACATCACTGGGACAAAACATAAATGTAGGAGATGCCCTTGCTTTTAGGAAATGCACACTCAAGTACTGGGAAGTAATGAGACATCATATTGTCAATTTACTCTCAAAAGATTCCAAAAAAACAAAAAACACTTCATACTGTTTTTGTGACCTTTAAGTTTGAAAGTATTTTGAAATAAAAAATAAATGAGAGGAATAGTTAGGATGATAAGAATACATGGATATGATATACAGATAGGTATAGGGATAAATATATTGATAGATATATCTCACAAGTTCCTTTATCCCACCAACTAAAATGGAACTAATCCTTTACCCCTTTCACCTTCTCCTCCTAGGTACTCTTTGTGTCAAGGAAGAAAAAGTATCACCAATTGCCCTGCTTCCTCTTCCTCCCTCACTCCCCACATCATGTCATTCAGCTAGCTGGCTCTTTTGTTTCCTGGCCTCCACGTTCAGCTTTCTAAAGCCACTGACTCTACTCAAGTTTAGGCTACCATGATTTCTGTGATTTCCATCAGTGGCCACACAATCAATCTGCCCTCCTCTACTTGTTCTCTTTCCTTCAATCCATTCTTCTACTCTTTCTTAACACAGACCTGGCCTTTGCCCATCCCACAATTATCTTATGGCCCTTATTGTGCTTAGGATAAATGTCAAATTCCTTTATATGGCTTATAAGTTCAGGACGATCTGTACCCTAACTAACTCATCCCTTTTCATCCCTTCTGCTCCAACTCTACCCTCCAATCATAAAACAACTTTCAGTTCCTCAAATCTGCTTCCTTTCAGGTGTGCTATTCTCTGTCTCGAACATTCTTCCCCATTCCATCTCACCTCTTCCCACTAAACATACAATCAATATTCAAGAAATATTCAATTTAATGGGTAAATGAATGATTGACATCTTAAAAGTCTTATTGCATTTTCCCCAAATCATTGTTCAGAAAGTTATCATTCTATCACAACTTTTTACCATATCCCGATTCACTTCTTATATCAAATTATATGCCTACTTGATTTATGGGTGTCTTTTTCTCTTTACCTGCTAAAATCTGAAGGACTGATATCAGATTCTTCAGACACTTGGAAATGACCATACAGGAAAAGTTCTCCACAAACACTGCACATGCCACGAAAACTCCAACACAGTTCAGACAGTTAGGGAACCTTTCTAAGAAGGAGGGGCATACACTAATGTAAAACATATTCAGATTATGTGGTAATACGTAACTGGGTTGCTCATGTTTATTTTCTGATATAGCACTTTTCCTCAAAAGATTTTAAGTAGGCTGGGCGCGGTGGCTCACGCCTGTAATCCCAGCACTTTGGGAGGCCAACACAGGCAGATCATGAGGTCTGGAGATTGAGATCATCCTGGCTAAAGCAGTGAAACCCCGTCTCTACTAAAAATAAGAAAAAATTAGCTGGGCGTGGTGGGGAGTGCCTGTAGTCCCAGCTACTTGGGAGGCTGAGGCAGGAGAATGGCGTGAACCCGGGAGTTGGAGTTTGCAGTGAGCTGAGATCGCGCCATTGCACTCCAGCCTGGGCGACAGAGCAAGACTCCGTCTCAAAAAAAAAAAAAAAAAAAGATTTTACGTAGAAAATGTTAAGCCAAAGAAATCACAATTTCCTTGAAAATTTCATGAAAGGGGACAAACTCCTTATAATAAGCTCTTTCCAATAACTTTATTAAATAGAAATGATTTTGCTGATTTAACAGGGGAAGAAAATAACAAAAGAGAGTTTAAAAAGTTCCCAGCATCACAAAACTCCTAAATAGCAGAGCCATATTTAAACTAAAGTCTGTCTAGAGTCAAGATCCATACTTCTAATACAATTATAAAAGGAAACAATTCACTCAAAATTTTCTTCATAAGCAATATCCACCTTCAGAATGGCATACTATCAGTTTGCCATAGACAAACTGGATCCATTTATCATCTTTAGTTTCTTCATTAATTTTTAAATTTCTTCTTCACCTTTAATTTCACCTCCTTTTGGTGAAGCTACTGAATTAGGGTAGACAGCATACCGTGTCAATTTTTGGTCTTATTTTGCTTAACCAGAAGTACAGTATACTGATCATTTTATAACATTGTACAAAGCAAACTGAATTACCGCGTGTAACAGGGTGCCTGTGAAAACAGGTTTTTGTTGTTAGTTTTTAAGTATTCTGCTGGTGTAATTGTTTCTGGCTTTGGTACTGTGTTTCTATTTTCTTTTAAGGACTTGGAACCAGTTTTACATCTCTCTAATGAAAGCACATCAGTTTACCTCTATAATTCCCAATAGTTAGTTTTTAAGCTACAAATCTTGGTAGTTAAGAACTGGAAGCAGCCTTGGAGATTATTTTGGCTACTGCCCTTCATCCTTGTTTCCAAACCTATTTTATAAGTGAAATCTGAATACAGTGTCCTGATTGTACATTCTGATTCTTACTTCCCAGCCTCGTAGCTCAACAAACACCCAAAGACACAACCCCTGCATCATCTGAATTTCTCTTTTCTTGAAGAAAAATAAATAACTTCCACAAAAGATAGGATTCTCAAGTTGTCATATTCCAATTCTACAGTCATGAGAGATAATTAATTCCTTTGATTTTGATAAGAGAAAAAAATGTATTTTAATAACCAACAGCCCTGGCTTACAGATTATTTTGAGCAAGTTACAACTATCTGTAATTGATCTGACCTAGTTTCATTTTACAAAATTAGACAAGATGGGTGCAACCAGCCTGTCTCTTACAAGGATTAAATGAGACCCTAGAGAGTCTCTTGCTAAAAATCAGCAAATCCACCATCTCAAAAGAGGACAGTTAATCTCTAGATCAGACTTTGCCAGTGAGTATGCAGGTCCACATAACAGATTATACACTAGGTTGGGCGCAGTGGCTCACACCTGTAATCCCAGTGCTTTGGGAGGCTGAGGGAGGCAGATTACCTGAGGTCAGGAGTTCAAGACCAGCCTAGCCAACATGGCGAAACCCTGTCTCTACAAAAAATACAAAAAAATTAGCTGGGTGTGGTGGTGCGCATCTGTAGTCCCAGCTACTTGGGAGGCTGAGGCTGGAGAATCGCTCAGGAGGCAGAGGTTGCAGTGAGTCAAGATCACGCCACTGCACTCCAGCCCGGGCGACAGAAAGAGACTCTGTCTCAAAAAAACAAAAGAGAAAATTATACACAAGACATTCTGCTACTGTTGCGGCTTGCAGACACAGAAGGTCAATAACATGGATTAACTAGGATTCAAGTATTATTTTCTGATTACATTTGTGGTTCAAGTTTCTAGGTACTTAAAACTATCCTTAAGATTAAACCAAAAAAACTACAATTTAAAATGAATAAAAAAGAAAATAAAACAAATTTAAAAAATTGAAAGTAAACTGAGAAAAAAATTATTATTATTATCTATGCAATAGCATATAGATACACGACTTAGACACATTTTCTTATCTCTGAGGAAAAAGATGAGATAAGACGACCCCTGACACAAATACTGGTATCTCACATGCACACATATATGAAGGTATTCAGATGAATAAATGCTATAAGAAGGAAGAGAATCACTAGAGTGATCCAAAAGAACAGAAAAGCATATGAGAATACGTGAGAAAAAAATCCAAGAGGAAAGCTGAAAGATTTTTATTTTTTCCCTTATTTATCCTAAAGTTTATTTTCCATTAGTATTTTAAAAATTATTTGCAAGCTATTGTATTCTTTAAAAAAATAGAGAAGCGAAATAGAGAACAGATAATAAAAAGAGAAGTTTTTAAAAATGAGAGAATGGAAAAAGCGTAAAGTAGTATAAAGGGTAAATAATGTGGTTTTCATAACTACTTTTCCTAATGTAATGACAGATTATTTTCACATTCTACAACTTCATTAGTTTTATGTTTAACTTTGTGACTTGCTGCTGCATTCAAAAAACAAGGCTAGAGAAAATAGTTGAGAATTGATAAAAATGAGTACTTCAATGCATTAAAAGAACAGATCAGAATTCTACATTTCTATTTTTTAATCTTTTTCAAGGTTACCATTTTTCTATTTCTTTATTCTACATATTAATTTCTCCCTCTCTGAAATTATAAATTAAATGTTCACAGACCCGAAAGTATTATGGGGGAAAAACTGTTAACATTAATAAGAGCTTGGTAAAAAGGATGAATACAAAATTAATATAGAAGATACAGTAGCTTTCATATAACTTAAGTTACAATGGGAAGAAAATATCTCCTTCCCAGTAGTCACAAAACATAAAATATTCAGAAATAAAATTTTTAAATTTTAAGAATAAACCTATAAAACTTTACTGAAACGCATTTCATAAAAAATAATTAAATAAATGGAGAATCATTTCTGGATACGATTATAAACATAAAAATATGTCATTTTTCCCCCACATTAATGTAAAGAAAATGCCAGCAATGCAATTTCATAAGATCTCCAGTGATTTTTCCAGAATGCAGCAGTATATTTTAAATTTCTACTAGAAAAAAAAAAGAAAGAAAAGAAAGAATAACCAGATGATTTTTGGAAAAGAATAAGGTGGGGAGGGGAAGCTGTGCCCTATATACCATTAAATTGTTTTTAGTATAAATTAATTAAAACAACAATGAACTGGAAAGAAGGCAGATCGAGGACACAGAAAACTCAGCTTCTAGGATTCTAAGATATGAAAGAATTTAGTTCATCCAGTTCATGTCAACAAAATGTTATTGAATGTTTATGTGTCAGGTACTGTGCCTGCAGGAAAGTAAACAGGTGTAAGCTTTCTAGAAGGCAATTTGGCAATATGTATCAAGAACTTTTGAAGAATGTATAAGCTTTTAGCTGGTAAATCCACTTCTAGGATTTATTCTAAGGAATGGTCAGAAATTTCTTCAAGTATTTACACAAAGATGTTTATCATAGGGTTATTTCTAATAGTGAAAACCTGGCAGAAATGATGGGTAATTAATAAGTTAATTATGGTATATCCCTACAATGGAATATTACATAGCAATTAACATTATGTTTTAAAACATGTTAATGCATAAACACAAGAGAATATCATATAACAATGAGAATAACAAACTACAAGTGCATGGAACAATATGGATGAATCTCACAAACATCATAATCTTTAGTGAAAGAAGTGAGATACAGAAAATGTACATACTATATGATTCTATTTACATACATTTCATATATGTAAAACAAATTATGCTGTTAGAAGTCAGGATTGCTTTGGAAGTTGGATGAAGTGACTGAAAGGAGTGGGTTGGGAGAGATTCTAGGATTCTGCAATTTCTTTTCCTTGATTTGGACACTAATGACATTTTGTGAAAAGTTATCAAACTTATCATTTGTGCATGTTTCTGCATGTATGCTATTCATCAATAAAAAGTTTTTAAAAATTAATGACTTAGAAAAAGAAAGTCCCTAATATTAAGGTAGGAAAAAAATCAAGCTATAAAATATATGTGCAAAAATACAGTTCCAGTTTTGTAAATAAAAGAATAGCATAGGAAAATTGCTAGAAGGAAAGGAGGTCGCTGGGAGCACAGTCTGTGGGGGTGGTTGGGAGGGATAGAGGAGTCAGTAGGAAATGGGGAAATACCCCTATGGTCTCTCATAGGAATCATTTATGAGGAGAGTTTAGTTTGAAGAAGAGAGATGGGGCTGGTAGAGAATGTGTGTAGTAAATGGCAATGGTTGTAAGACAGGAATACAGGAAACTGTTTAAATTCTGAAAGCAAAGAGTCAACAGAGAGGGAAACATACAGGAAATACACAGAAAAAGAACAATAATGCCCCTTGGCAGGCCAGTTTAAGTGTATAAAAAAACAAGCAAACTCAGAAAAGGGGCTGGCAAGTTTTGACTACTGTATGTACACAAAGCAGTTCTTGTTTGTAGAGCTTGGCAAATTAATATATTAAAAAACTTGGGCTGGGCACAGTGGCTTATGTCTGTTATCCCAACACTTTGGGAGGCAGAGGCTGGCAGATCACTTGAGTTCAAGAGTTTGAGACCAGCCTGGGCAACATAGTGAAATCCCGTCTCTACAAAAAATACAAAAATTAGCCAGGTGTGGTGGTGTGCACCTGTAGTCCCACCTATTCTGGAGGCTGAGGTGGGAGGATCACTTGAGCACAGGAGGTGGAGGTTGCAGTGAGCTGAGATTGTGCCACTGCACTCCAGCCTGGACAGCAGAGTGAGACCTTGTCTCAAAAATAAATAAATAAATAAAGTAAAGGAAATGAAGGAGAAGAAAATTAAGAGGAAAAAAATGGGGCTGGGCATGGCGGCTCATGCCTGCAATTTCAGTACTTTGGGAAACCAAAGTGGGAGGATGGTCTTAGTACCTTGGGAAACCAAAGTGGGAGGATCACTTAAAGCCAGGAGTTCCAGACCAGGCTGGGGAACATAGTGAGACTCCATCTGTAGAAATTTTTTTTGTTGTTGTTAATTAGCTGGATGTGGTGATGCACACCTGTAGTCCCAGCTACTTGGAAAGGCTGAAAAGGGAGGATTTCTTGAGCCCAGAAGTTCGAGGCTGCAGTGAGCTATGACTGTAGTACTGTACTTTAGCCTAGGTGACAGAGCTAGACTGTCTCTTTAAAAAAAAGATTTTTCTTCCTGTTTATATCAATTTTTACATTTTCATGAGGCCTTCACATCATCCTATTATCTGGATTAGGTTAATTCTTTAAAAATTTGAGCCAGAGGATAACCTATCTCTCACTTCAAAATACTTCAGAGGAAAATAAAGACCAGGGCAAATGAAGCCTAGGCGAAGTATAGAAGGCGAAGTATAGAAATAGCAGTTCTGGTGGCAAGTAGTATTTCTACCATATGATAGCTGTGTGACCTTAGGCAAATTATTTAACCTCACTGTGCCTGAGTTTCTCTGTCTGAAAAAATGATGAAGATACTAATAGATTGATAAGAGGTTTGCATTAGATCATCCATATAAAATGCTTAGCCTAACATGTGACACAGAGGAAACCCTTATTAAGTACACATTGCTATTATCATTTATTCTTATTTTTATTTAGAAGTGGAGTTTCCAAGATGTCTTCAAACCTAGAAACACCAAAACAAAACAAAGAACACAATAGGTAACGAAGCAGCAGCCCCAATTCACAATAAATAATCTCAACAAAGAATATGCTCTCAACTTTTTATTTTGAAAAACATTAGGCTGAGTGTGGTGGCTCACACCTAAAATCCTAGCACTTTGGGAGGCCAAGGTAGGAGGATCACTTCAGAACAGGAGTTTGAAACTACCTTGGGCAACACAGCGAGACCTTATCTCTACAAAAATAAAAAAATTTAAAAAATAGCCAGTTGTGGTGGCACGCGCCTGTAGCCCTAGCTATTCAGGAGGCTAAGACAGGATGATCATTTGTGCTCAGAAGGTTGAGGCTGCATTGAGCTGTGATTGCACCCCTGCACTCCAGCATGGGTGACAAGACCTGCCTTTTTTTTTTTTTGAGGCAGAGTCTCGCTCTGTCGCCCAGACTGGAGTGCAGTGGCCAGATCTCAGCTCACTGCAAGCTCCGCCTCCTGGGTTTACGCCATTCTCCTGCCTCAGCCTCCCGAGTAGCTGGGACTACAGGCGCCCGCCACCTCGCCCGGCTAGTTTTTGTATTTTTAGTAGAGACGGGGTTTCACCGTGTTAGCCAGGATGGTCTCGATCTCCTGACCTCGTGATCCGCCCGTCTCGGCCTCCCAAAGTGCTGGGATTACAGGCTTGAGCCACCGCGCCCGGCCGACCTGCCTTTTAACAAAAGAAAAGAGGCTGGGCGCAGTGGCTCACGCCTATAATCCCAGCACTCTGGGAGGCCGAGGCGGGCGGATCACGAGGTCAGGATATAGAGACCATCCTGAAACCCCATCTCTACTAAAAATACAAAAAATTAGCCGGGCCTGGTGGCAGGCGCTTGTAGTCCCAGCTACTCAGGAGGCTGAGGCAGGGGAATGGCATGAACCCAGGAGGCAGAGCTGGCAGTGAGCCGAGATAGTACCACTGCACTTCAGCCGGTGTGACAGAGCGAGACTCCGTTTCAAAAAAATAAACAAAAGGAAGAAAGGAAAAAAAAAAGGAAAAACTTTAAATCTACAGAAAATTTGAAAGAATAGTACAATGAACACTCTAGACTGTTCACCTTTACCTATATTTATCAGTTGTTAAATTTTGCCATATTTATGCTCTCTCTCTCTCTCTCACACACACACACACACAACCAGTTTTGGAGAGGCCAAGATGATGGCCGGTTGGCTCACTGTGTAGAAGAGCATACTCCACCTGTTTGTCATATGTACAAAAAGCCTTTTTCAGAGAATCTAATATTGCATAAGACATACAATGTCATAATATTAAAGTTGCAATAATTGTGATGATTAATAGAGAATAACACTGATAGTGAATAAGAAGATTTTTTTTTTTTGCAATGCCCTCCTTGGGAAAGATAGAGAGTCTCAGAGTTTTACCTTCAGGTCTTTTAATAAGGAGAGAGCAAAGGCTTTCATTAGCAGGCAAGGAAGCCTAACACAGCTAGATCAGGGTTAGAGTTAGATATGTCACTGAATGAAGTTACTGGTAAAGGATTTCCAGAAATAGCCCTGTGTACATGGGTATTTCCACCTTAACTATATCGAATAGGAGCATTTAAATAAAAGTTCCCCACTCCCTTATATAAATTTTAAACATCCAGATTATCACGAGTATCTGGAAGTGGATCAGAAAATCAAAAGGATGCTAAATATTTTGTCTCAAAGAATTACATATTAGGCCAGGCGCGGTGGTTCATGCCTGTAACCCTAGCACTTTAGTTGGCCTAGGCAAGCGGATCATGAGGTCAGGAGCTC
>NW_012111364.1:9028129-9048518 GCF_000951035.1 Colobus angolensis palliatus
TAGTTTTTTGTATTTTTTTAGTAGAGACGGGGTTTCACCGTGTTAGCCAGGATGGTCTCCATCTCCTGACCTCGTGATCCGCCCGTCTCGGCCTCCCGAAGTGCTGGGATTACAGGCTTGAGCCACCGCGCCCAACCTTTGTTTTTTTGAGACGGAGTCTTGCCATGTCTCCCACGCTGGAGTGCGGTGGCTCAATCTCAGTTCACTGCAACCTCCACCTCCCGGGTTCAAGCGATTCTCCCATCTCATCCTCCCGAGTAGCTGGGATTACAGGCGCCTGCCACCACGCCCGGCTATTTTTTTTGTATTTTTAGTAGAGATAGGGTTTCACCATGTTGGCCAGACTGGTCTTGAACTCCTGACCTCATGATTTGCCCCTCATACCACCCAAAGTGCTGGGATGACAGGCATGAGCCGCGTCGCCCAGCCTGTAGTATTGCTTTTATAAGTGGAAGTCTGGAAATGATCTAAATGGCTAAACAGGAGATTAGTAAATAAAGTATGGTGCAGCCATATAATATAATACTAATTGTCAAAAGAAAAAATTAAAAAGCTGCATACCACCTTGAAAATTTCTTAAGATACATTGTTATGTGAAAAAAGTATGGTGTAAAACTAGTTGGTATAGTAAGCTACCTTTTGCATAAAAGCAGGGAGGAGGGTAAAAAGATACAGCTGCATTTGCTTGTATAGACATAAAGAAACTCTGAAAGAATACATAAGAGATTAAAAGCAGTAGTTTACTTTTGGAGGAGGATGAACTGTGTGGATCAAAGACAGATGTTGGAGGAAGACTTTTCAGTGTATTCCATGTATTTTTTAGCCATGTATATGTATGATTTAGTCAAAAACAATTTAAAATTTAAGATTTTGAATATTTAGACAGAGTGATCAGAAACTGGAGAATGATTCTTCCTGTGCCTTCTGTCTACAACAATACAATGTTAAATTGTAATAATCTCTATGAAATTTAGTTTCAAGTGTTTGCAGAATAACCATTATTATAGATTTAATTATAAACATTAGTTTGCTTTTTTGCATGCTGTCTTTGTTTCACATTAGAGGATACAATATCTAAAAGGCCTTTTCAAAAGAAATTTTTTTGTGATACAGATTCTTCAGTCACATAATTGCAGAAACAACACTGAAAATTCCTGTGTGCCCTTCACCTAGTTTTCCCCATGGTTACTATCCCTAAACCCTGGCTACCATTGATCTGTTCTCTATCTGTATAAACCTGTCATTTAGAGAATACTATATAAGTGGATTTATAAAGTATGTAATATTTTGAGATTAAATTTAACAATTACTTTTTGCACTCTCAATCCCCATATTTCATTTTCATATTTTTATTTCTTATTTAGAGATGGGGTCTTGTCATGTTGCCCAAGCTGCTTTCGAATTCCTGGGCTCAACTGATCCTTCTGCCTCCGCCTCTCAAGTAGCTGGAACTACAGGTGTATGCCATTGTGCCTGGTTCCATATGTCGTGTTTGGTTTTGTTTTTTAAGTCAGGTTTATTGAGGGATAATTTACATACTATAAAACTCACCCTTTTCAGTGTGTAGTTCTATGATTTTTTAAAAATAGTTTTGGTATAATTAGTGTATAACAAATTACACATTTTCAAGTATCAAATTTGATGAGTTTACATATATTTGTGAAGGCATCATCACAACCTACATAATGATCCATCAGCCCTGAAAAGTTTCCTTATACTACTTTGTAATCCATTTTTCCAACACTATACACTCATTCCCAGACAACCACTTTGCTTTCCATTACTACAGGTTCGCATTTTCTAGCTTTTTATCTAAATGGAATCACATAGTATATTTTTTCATTTCTCCTGAGTAAATACCTAGAAGTAGAATGGCTGCGTCATATAGTAGGTGTATGTTTACCTCCTTTACAAACAGCCAAACTGCCAAAATGACTGTACCATTTTATATTCCCACCAGCAATATGTGCAGTTCTAATTTCTCCATATCCTCACCAACATTTGGTATGGTCATTCTTTGTAATTTTAGCCTTTCTAGTGGGTATAGTAGTGTATTAGTCCATTCTCATGCTGCTATGAAGAAATACTTGACACTGGGTAATTTATAGAGGTTTAATTGCCTCACAGTTCTGCATGGCTGGGGAGGGCTTGAAACGTACAATCATGGCAATAGGCACCTCTTCAAAGGGTGGCAGGAAAGAGAATGAAAGACAGCAGGGAAAATGCCAGACACTTATAAAACCATCAGATCTCATGAGAACTCACTATCATGAGAACTGCATGGGGAAAACTACCCCCATGATTCCATTACCTCCCACTGGGTCCCTGCCAGGACACATGTGATTATGGGGATTACAATTCAAGATGAGATCTAGGTAGAGACACAGCTAAACCATGTCAAGTAGTATCTCATTGCAGTATTAATTTACATTTCCCCAATAACTACTGATGCTGAGCATCTTTTCATGTGCTTATTTGAACAGACAGAAGCCATACTGAAACGGATAAAAAGAAAGCATGCATGGTGAAGAAGGCATGAGCTCAAATCATGCCTTGGAAAATTTTGGCAGTGGAAATGGAAGAAACACATATGATAGTCAACTTAAAGAGGGTTTCTTGGCTATGGGGAAGGACCAGTAAAGGAGATTAAAAGAACAAGAGAAAGACATGAAACAATTGACAAAGAAAGGTTAGAGAAGAGATGGGATGAGAATGTGATAAGGATACAGGTTACCTTTGCAAGGAAGAGACAGAAGGTGAGATGGAAATTAGGTGAAGAAATACATTTTGAGATGGTGGCCAGGGAAACTCAAGGGCCTTGCTCAACCTTCCTTGCAAAATTGGGGAGGAGCTTATCTATTGAGACTAAAATAGAAGGAACTGGGCCTGGGGCTTGAGAAGGATGACAGGAGTTGAAACTGGTGTTATGAGAAAGTGGTGGGTTGGGAATCAAACAGAGATAAGTAATGGGATTATCAAACAGCTTTAAGAGCACTCACAAAGAATCTATGTCTGTAAAATTTAATATTCCCTTTCCTTGGTTGTCAAGAGTTCCCAGAAAAAGGACATAAATGGGTCAAACAGTTCCATAACTACACTTTACTACCTCACTACACTTTTATATTCTCAAGCTCTCTCTCTTTCTTTTTTGAGACTTACAACCTGTTTGGTATGTAGAAGAGGTTTCCACTCTATACATGAAGAAACAGAAGGTGAGGGAATGGCTTTCCCACAATGCTAGGCGAGCTGGAACTTGAATCCAGATTTTTTTGTTCTGATTCTAGTAATTAGCATGTCCCATAATTCTCTTGCTGAATCCTGGTGCTATCTACCTTCATTGCTCTTCATTATTGTTCTGACCTTAAAAACTGCCTCAGTTTCTTAATTGTTATTCTACCTTTCTAATCCACCCCACACTCTGCTCCATTCCTTCCTAAACAACTTTGCTCATGTTCTACAGAAGCAGAAGTCTGTCGAGAAGTCAGAGTAGCATCTAAGCCTGAGAAGCTGCTCAGAGAAAGGGCAAGAAGAGTTTGGTGTACCTGAGGACTCAGTTTGCAAACAGAAAAAGCACCAACTATCAAGCTGCTGCCATGGTTTGCCATTTAGAATGGATGGCCTGATTCTCAGTGTTTTCTTAGGGTCTGTGGTGAGGAAAGACAAAATAAATCAGTAGAGAGCAGCCATCAGTGAGCCAGAGAGAAACAGCAGCCAGGGTTCTTCTCTAAAACAACCAACCCAATATAGACTCGTCCTCCTTATAATACCTCCCAGGGCAGGGCTGCAAAGCTGGAAATGGTAAGAGCATTTGGGCTATAACTCCTCACTCACCTCCTCCCTTCAACCAGCCTTCCAAATTCCCCTTAACTGAGACAAAGCCTAAGAGTCTCCTCCAGAAAATCAGTATACAATAATGTTTTAAAGCAAACCTGAAACTGGCACCTTTACTTTGCTTAGGATGAAAATTTTGGTTTCTAATGTGTTGGGCAATCTGTATAAACAAAGTTATAAAGGTTAAGTGTCTAGTACAAATAAATCTTGGGTATTTGTGAACACAATAGGTTTTTGTTTGGTTTTGTTATTGTGGTTTTTTTTAGAAATTAAGCTCCCTCTGACCTTGAAACAGTTATTTTGCTACTGTAGACTGTGATGCAAATTAAGGCATTTCTATTTCTTATTTCAAAGTCTGCTGCATAAAATAAGTGTATGCTTTTCAAAGTCAATTGACAGCCTAATGTTGCACATTTAGCTACATCAACACTTCACCAGCTTATTTCATTATTATTTGACTAACTCATTTTAAAATTTATCAAGAAAAGTATAATTTGCTCCTCTCACGGTTTCTGGTCTTAAAAAACTAATACCAACAGTTTGAAAGTTCCCCTAATGTTGCAACTTGTGTACAAAGCAGGTATAAAAAGCAGCCTCACAACTTTACTATAAAAGTAGATCACTTTTTTAAATGCATTAGGGTTAACGTAAATACAACTGTGCAATTCTTTATTTTAAGCTTTGTTTTGAAGGCAGAACTCTCACAAACTAAATCATATTTAAAACCTGTACTTTTTAGTTTGCACTTGTTACAAAAACAAGCAATTATTCTATAGCACAGCATCTCACGTTTCCTAGAGCTAAATGATATCGTGAAGTAGCAAAAATCTTATGGACCAGAATGATAGCAATATTTCTCCTTTGAACCATTAAAGAAAAAAAATGAATAAATTTAAGGTGAAACCCCTCTTTAAAAAAAAATAAAAAGGCTTCTTGTGTTATATCTAATCCACTTTCACACAGTTTTTCTTAATTACACTACAGCTGTCTGGTAAGGCACAACTGACCACTTCCATCATGAAAACAAACTGTACCCTACCATCTAAAGTTCTCGATTAAAAAGCAAATGTTTTTGTGAGCCCAGAGAAAACGGGTGCAGCTGCTCCATTTCACGAGGCAGGCACCTCTACTCCATTCAGCTGTGAAGAATGGCAATGACTGTAAATTGTTCTTCCTGATCGGTTCCACAATAAAAACAAACCACACTACTTTCAATTTTTCAAAGCCAATTTTTTTAAGCCTCCAGTACACTGGAAACAAGAGTTGTGTTCTTCTGATTCATGGCCTTTGATTTCTACATAAACATCCCTGTATGCATGTAAAAACAGGTCCCTGCAGGATACTCACAGACTGTATATATTAACTTACCAGATGTACCAGAAGATAGAAATGCCATCAGCCTACCTTTCAAAGCAAGATACTATTTAACAGTTTAAACTGCCTGTGACTAAAGAATGACTGCAAAGAACATACCGTATGTGGAGAGGCATTAGGTAGTTCATGAGAAAACTTCAGCATATTCACAAAAAGTACAACAAATGGTTTTTAACTTGTGTTTTAAGGCTCTCCATTAAAATCCATAGTAAGGAATTAAGGTCAAGAAACACATCTGCATTTTGCAACTAAAACACTAACATCTAGCTATTATTGGAAATCTAATAATAGCTAAAATGATTGACACAAGTTTGTTGAGAAACTTCTAAATATTCCCAGTTAATTTACAATGCTCAAACAGTAATTACAATTTAACCTTTAGGTCTCCAAAGTATTTTTTTAAAATCAAACACACACTTGCCAATTTCAAAATGTTAGAGCATGCTTCTACCATATTTATATAAATTATATATATATATACTTACAAGCATGGAGCACTATACTAATATCTAACGCACATTTTTAAACATACACAAAAATAGTTGTTAAGGATAGGATAAAATTGTTTATAAATTTTATAAAGAAGTTTTAAGACTTTGCACACCTCCTATGGGTAATCTTGCACAGCTCCTGAGGCACCAGCCCCTCCATTCTCACAACCACCCATGGAGACCCTAAGTGGGCCACAGCTAACGTGAGGCCAAACCACGCCCTTAGTGGCTTTGGATGAATTATTTGATTGCTATAATTTCTACCCCTGCCCTCAAGAAGATTGTTTATGGAAACATAAGAATATAATCTAGTTTAGATCAGCTTTTAATTCTGACTCATGACTGCAGGGTTGCAATGGAACTCAAATGTGAGAAAACATTATGGAGATTTAAGATACAAGAAAATGTTCAGATCTGTGAACCCCCAACTTCAGTGGCAAAACTGCTAGCAGCCAATGATTATTCTCTCACACCTGACAGCCATCAAAATCACCTAAATCAGCATAGAGGTTTATACTGAAAATAACCTCCTGTGGCTGCTGCAGTGATGGCACCCTCTAACCATCAGCCTTTCCATATAGCTCCAATATATTGATATTTTACGTTTCCAAACTGTCTCATTTACAACCTCATTCCTTCCAAAAACCCTAGCTATATGTGATTTCAGGCAAAGGAAGTTCTCAGCAAATGATGAGACTTTATTTTAATTGAGCCCTGTCAATAATGCAATGTAATAGATATTTATTGGGTATATACAACTTAGTCTGATTTTGCTAGAAGCTGTCAATACAATTATCCTTGTCCTCAAAGAGTTCCAAGAAAAAAAAAAAAAACTAAAAACCTCCATCTAACAAAAATTTACCTAGTATTTGCCTTCTTTCTTTCTGTCATTTGTTCTCAGGCTCCTTTACAGGGTCCTCTTCCTCCACCTGTGTTACTCTCTAGGGTTACTCTCATCTCACTCCATCTCTAGGGGATCTTTTCCAAGACTAACTCAAGATACACCAAGACATCTTTCATTACCAAAGCCATTTCTAAATAACAAATATTTTTCTTAAGTTATACATCATACGCCCCATACTTTCAACTGCTTACCTGATTTCTCCAACTGGATGTCCAAGAGCAGTTCACCTGAACACGTCCAGAAATGAACTCATGATCGTCTCCATATAAACTGCTCCTCATTCTGTATTTACTCTCTCGTTTCACAGGAATCATCATTCCTTCAACTCTCATAATCACTGAATGTCAAATTCTAATCAATCCTCCCTCCTAGATGCCTCTCCAACTTGTCTCCTCTCCATCACCATCACCTTAATTCAACACCCTCCTAACTGGTCTTTTCTCTCTAACTTCTGCCTTCCTTGACTCACCCCTCAACATCACAGCCGGAGCAATGTTCCTACATACTCAGACCACCTACCTCTCTTGCTTTAATAAGGGGAAGCAGGCAGTATCTTGAGAAGGGTGGTGTTTTTAGGCCAAGGGGGATTGAGAAATGTTTATAAGCTGGGAGGAAAGGGACTGTGGTAAGAAAGGAATGAGAGTCAATGATAAACAGAGCAAGATCCCAGAGCATTAGGCAAACTAGGCAGGCTCCAGAGCCCTGGAGAGAGGGGATGGCTTGATAGATACACTTTCCTCTGGGGGAGAAAGGAAGACTGTAAGGATGAATGTGATGAAGGTAAGTTTGAATGTGTAGGGGACGCAAGCTGAGGGAGTATGTGCCAGATATTATCTATTTCCTTAGAAACATGAGAAGGGAGGTAGACTATTACTTTAAAAGGGGGGCATAAGTATGGCTGAGTGCCTGAGAAAAGCAGTTCCAGTTTGGAACAGTCACTACTAATAATGAAGAAAGCAGCTGATTAGAAATAAGTTTGAAAAAATAAAAACCAGGGAAAGAAAAGTCATCCTGAGCACTGAGCTGAGGCTGGAGATCATAAATCTGTACTAGAGACAATCAGCACAGTAAGAGGAAAGTTGGTTGCAAAGGTGGTGAGCAGGAGAAGCGGGAAGAGTGTGATTATGGTGCTGATGGGCTATAAATCACCAACAGCTCTCAACGCCTACTTTTATCCATTTAGCTCAGTTTCCTCAAGGCCAGTGCAATTTAGTCCCTGTTCCTCTCCTGGAATGTGTGTTCCAACCATAATGGACATACTGTACCACTGTCAGGACTCTGTCACAGGACATGCTGCTTCCTCTACATAAATGGCGCTTCTCCCTTATCCCCTCTCCTTTCCTCTGTCTTCCTTCACTGCAAAAAGAAACATTACAAAATAAATCTGACTGGCCTGGGTGAACAGCCCACCAAACCACTAAGCTGGGTGCACAGCAAGTACTCAACAAGCATTTCACTGGGGAAGGAATCATATGATATGTAGCAAAAACCCATCCTGTCACTGAGGGAGGCTCTCTAAGGCACATGAAGAAAAGGGAATAATGGGCATCATCAAGTATCCCCTCCACCCTATCATGTTTAATAAACTTGTATATCATTCCTCAGGTCCTTGTTTCCCTAATTCAATCTAAATTCAAAATAGAATCCTCTAAAGTTCTCCAAAACTTAAAAAAAAATGAACATTACAGAGCAATTATATTTGAGATTTTTATGGAAGTTAAAGCTACTTAGTCTCCCTAATTGACAGGAGCAGACTGATTAAGTTTTCACTGAGAGTTCCTATCTCTACAACTACTTCCCTTACCATGTTACCCTAAAAGACAAATGAGTATCTGGAGCTCAGCTTGACTGGTATGCCGAAATGTGCAAATTGCAGCCAAACAAAAGCCAAATTTCTGGACAGATGAATGAAAAGGGACATCTGGTCTTGGTGTTTCTGCTCCTCTTTTCTTGATTCAGAGTTCAGAAATTCACAATGCACTGGTCCTTTTAGTCACTACTCATTCTAGTCCCCTCCTTTTAATCATCTCCATCCAATACCACAGAGATCTAAAGGTATTAATTAGTTGCTCACTCATTAATTCAGTAAACAGTTACTGACTTAACTAATATGTTATAGTCACTGGAAAACATACAAAGATGAATAACTTAAGAAGTTTACTGGCTAGGGAAGAAGAAAAAGTACAAAATTATTACATATAATATAGTAAAGTGCTGTAATATTCTATGCATTCATTTATTTATTCAACGAATACGAAATACCTAATATACATCAGGCACTACTTTCAGTGCTGAGGATTCAGCAGTGAAAGAAGTAGGAGGAAAAAAAGTAACACTTGTCCTCAAGGAGTTTAACTGATAAACAAATGAGCAAATAAAATGAAGCAGGACATTGAAGGCAGCAATTCCTCCAGAGTAGGAGAAGTTTTCGGGCCTCCTCAGAGAAGCTGATAGCAGTTTAATCTTGGAGGATGAGCAGAAACGCACAGGCAGAAGAGGAAAGTGATCCAGGAACATGGTCCCAGGAAGCAAAGAGTCTAGACATGTAAGAGAACAGTGTGTGGAGTTTAGAATGGCAGAAAAACTTGCTCCAGTAAGAAGTCCAAAGGGGGATAAATAAGCCCAAATACCCTTCTGTTAGACTGCAGTTAAGAAATGAGGAAATCCCTCTCAAAACACAAGTTTGGCAAAATTATCCTTGTTCTCTTTTTACAAGAAAATGAAGGCTGCTTTTCTGTTTCCATTTTTTTCCCACAGGTACAGAAAAATAAAATTTTTAGGCAATGAGTTTGACTAAATTTTCATTTTAAATTTGATAAATTTGCCAGGATATTGGGCATACAAAAACAAATAATAATATTAATTAATTAAAAAGTAAGCAAAGACAAGAACCAAAACAAATAAATTTCCAGGTTACTATGGGCTGGACATTTTAAAAAGAAGCCTTTGTAAGATAGGAAAGTCATGAATAAGAAAATAAAGTCATAATAGAAAAACCAGCATGTGCACGTTCACGTTCAGAGTATGACGTGTGCTACACAAATTAATATTTACATATCTGAAAGACAGCTAATTCCTAGAATGAAGAAGCAAGAAAGCATATACAGTAGTTAAGGATGGGAAGTAGTAGAAAACAGAGTGAAGAGCCAGCTTGCTTGCGATCTCATCTTAGCCTTGCCTCTCACTAGATTTGTAATCTTGGGCAAGTTGCTTAGTCTCAGTTTCTTTATATGTAACACAGAGTTATAATAATGCTATCTACCTGAAAGAATTATTCTGAGGCTTAAACAAGGTTCTTCAAACCAGTACCTGGCCCCTAACTGTTACTGTTGTGAGGTGGTCATGGTTATTGCTGCTATTATGATCCAGAGCTGGCACTTTACTATAGAATCCATATTAAACTATTGATGATCTTCTGAAAAAATGTTTATCCTTTTATCAAACTGTGTAAAAATGCTGCTTTCCAGCTACTACTACTCTGGAATTGAAACCTAAAATAAACATGCTTAGCAATGCAGATTGTTTAATCCTACTGTTGTTTAAGAATGTAATTTCTTGGAATGCTCACTATTCACAATAAACATTAATGACCATCTCTGAAGCAATACACTCCATACCATCTTTTTAGGGTGAAAGAACCTTAAAAGACAGAACTTGAAACTGTTGCTTATATCATACCTGTCTAGAGGATTTATGAAGGCAGAATAGGTAAGAATGCCTATAGAATCCAACAAAATATAAATTCCACTAGACAGTAAGTTTCCATAAAGGCAAGGATTTTTCCTGAGTTCACCAATATGTCATCAATATCTAGATCTGTGCCTGGAACATGGCAGGATCTTAATATTTCAAAATAAATGAATAATATGGTTTAAAATGAATTGTTCAAATCTTAGATAAAGAAGTACTCATTTGTAGGAAATTAAATATATATTTAAATGAAAAAATGAATACTAGTTAAGTTTTTTAAACAATCTCAGGTTTGAGCTTTAAATGAAATGCTATCTTCAACGTTAACCAGCTCACAATATAAGAAGGAAAAAAATTAAACACTTTGGAGAACCTGTAGATTACCTAAAGAGGGCTCTGTGTTTTAAACCAAAGCAGCACCTGTATTATTGAGAAGAAGAAATTCAACAAGAAGCAGTTATGAATGTGTAAACTATAAGGCTTTGGAAGTTCTTTTATTATGTGAGCAACAGCAAGTATCTTCTGGACTTGCAGCTGGTATACTCTTTCTAAACTACACGAGGACCTATTTTATTCACTATGGAGTTTGAAACCTGAGGCGATATCAGTTTATTAATCAGATGAACTTTAATGTTAAACAGTAAAAGTTTTATTTCCCATTATAAATTGAGGATCTGCAGAAAGAAGTAACAAATAGCATGTCATTGGGCATGCCTGGAATAAGCAATAACTTATAGTAAAATGTATTTTTAAAAATTGATTAACTACACATGTACTCTGGGAGAAAAACAGACAAGTAAATTTTGCTGCTATTGGCAAGGCTGCTCTATTATAATCTTATGTTTTAGCACAATCACTGTTACATTAAAAGAAGAAAACTGCTACAGTTGGGTCCTATCTGCCATATTTGGATTCTAACAGAAGATCTATCCCAAACAAATGACCAGAAGGCTAATTCTGTTACAATTCTTATTCCACTATTACAATGATATGTAACTGAGGAGAACTGCTCTACCATTTGTTGTATATAAAAGGACTACTTAGTTGGCTAAGCAATTAATACGTAGTCAAAAAAAAAAAAAAAAAACCCAGATACTAAATAGAGGGAAACAATTATTTCTAAAAGTTTGAGTAGAACATTCTATTTATAAAACCAGATAGATATATGCTTACTAAATAAGCCTGTAGATCCCAGTTTCCCCTCTTGCTTAGCATACTGTATCCCCAGTACCTAACAGAGAGTTTGAAGCTCAACAAATATTGACTAAGCATATTAATGATTTCTCAATCAACAAAAGTATTGCTCATAACAAGAATGTGAGCTTCGTAAGGCCAAAGACCACACCTCATTCACAATCCTCAGGGCAGGCCTACCTCAATCCCTGACACAGAGACAAAAGTCAAGAAATGAATGGGTCAGTAAAAGTAAACAAAGTCAATGACCTAAACAGTTTTCAATTTTAAAAAGTAAATTTTAGGATTTTAATACTAAGCTACCAAAATTACTAAATTTGTTTAATATGATAAATTTACTTTTCATAAGATTTTAAATGAGAGTAGCCAAAAATCAAAATTTAATCAGAATTAGAACTTTTTATAAGTCATCAATAGTTTCTGAAACAATGGTATGATTGATTAAATATTATTATTTTTAAGCACTGTAGTACTGCACTCGAAGCAAAAGGAGTATTTTGAGAGACACAGCTTAAGACTAGGTTAAACATTTGGCTACTGGAAAAAAAAGGACAGACACAGAAGAGACAGATATATAGAGTGAACTGATGAGATATGGGTGAAGGAACTTGAGATTTTTGATCAGTGAGATGTTGTCCTCACTGGCATAAGTAGAAAGCTATATATTTGTCAGATTTGGGAAGGGAAGACTAAAAACAGGACTTCAATAATTTAAGTGTGTGAACACTGAAAGACAACTTAAGACAATACCTGATATTCTATGTCCTTTAAAAAAGAAAAAGAATGATATTAAGAATTAGAGCAGAGGCGTCACCAGTAGTAGGCAGTGAAAGCTGAAGTACAAACACGATCAGAGCTAAGATACAGCAGGTATATATAGGGAAGGAAGTGCTTTCAAAAGAAAACACCAGGCCAGTTTTGGAGATCAGAGGTAAAGCAGCCAAAGAAATTCTAGAAGCCAAGATCAAAAAGGGTGCTTGGAGAAAGGGCAGGGTACCCTGGCAAAGACATCAGAATAGTTCTTGAGTATATACGCTGAATCACATATTGTAAACAAGAGGCAGAGTAATCGGACCAGTATAGACAACATTAAAAATATGATCTCATTGTTAAAACACACTGCTTCCAATCAATTCTGGCACTGTTACCTAATGGAGTTCCTCATACAGTCCAAACTTACCTCAAGTGATCCAGCTCCCATCACTGCCTTAAGATGCTATTTCACTATCTGCTTAATTGGCCTAGGTATTGGGAACTGCCTATGAACGAGTTCACACTACTCTCACCTTCCACAGTCTCAGCTTCATCTAAACAAATTTGTCTTCTAACAAGTTGCTTATATCCACTGTATAACTTCATATTGCTTTACTACTTAACCAAAGCAATTTTATTTTTAAAAATTATTTTTATTACATTAAATTCTCCCCTGTTCTAAGAACTGCAGCTTCTATTTTTTTAGCACTTAATATATTGATAGCTATGGGTCTGGACATTCTTAAGTTGATATAAGACAAATGTGGTCTTAAATACTGACAACTTGTAAGAGATTTCTGCTTCCCTGCTTTATTGTAATGAGCTTGCAAGATGACCCCCCAAATGGCAACGGCTCTTTGTGACTGCCATATCACACTGCAACCTCAAATCTGCTTTGCTGTCTGATAGCACCTGACTCCCTTTCATTACTGCTAAGCATTGTCTCTCATTAAATATCTATTTCAGATTATTTGTTCTTGTATGTATTAGTTTGTATTTTCTTAGGCTGAATCTCACTATTTCCTATGACATTTCTAAAACTTTTTGGTATCTTCTTTTCTATTGCTATTTGAAATGCTTCCCAATTTACTATCATTTCTAAAACTAGTTGACATACTTCGTTTCCAATTTTAGATTTTTAATGAAAATGCAAAGGAAAACCAGATAATATATCTTCTTAGAGGCTGTATTATTTCATCTTAGAATGAATCTAAGTAAAAGCTGTAAATCATCATGCTATTAAGTCAAGTAAACCTGAACTGTTTACTTATTACATAAATCACTGTACTAATTTTGTAACTAATTTTGCAGTTTTAGTCGAGACGGGGTTTCTCCATGTTGGTCAGGCTGGTCTCGAACTCCTGACCTCAGGTGATCTGCCAGCCTCGGCGTCCCAAAGTGCTGGGATTGCAGGCATGAGCCACCACTTCTGGCCTAAATTTCAATCTTAAATACATTTAAATTTTTAAAATTCAAATATCTTTGTTACTCCAATGACTGTAAAAATGTCATTGGCTTTGCATGCTCTCATTTATAAATGAGAGTTAAACATTGAGCACACAGGGACATAAATACAGGAATGACAGACACTGTGGTCTACTGGGGGTGGGGGAGGGAGAAGAATGTGGGCTGAAGAAACCATCTATTGAGTACTATGCTCACTACCCAGGTGATGGGATCCACACCCCAAACCTCAGCATTATGCAATAGTCCCATATCACAAACTTGCACATGTACCCCTTGTATCTAAAATACAGGCTAAAATTTAATTGAAGAAAAATTAATAAACAAAGAAATAATTTTAAAATGTCATTGGCTTTAATTAAATAAAAAGCACTTCAATTCAATATCAATGATCCATATTTAATATTTTAAATACTACCTATGTTTATGATAGTAATATACATTTTTCCCTACTAGGCTGTTTATAACTTGTTTCCTGTGCTCAAAACATTTAAAAATATAACTTGGCTAGGGAATTTCAGGATATTTATTTCCTAAATACTAGGTTTACATCAACATAAAACTCCTGTTTTATATCATTGTTTATTTAATATCACTCTGATTTTCTCTATTTTCTTTTGAGAGTGCCAGCTTAAAAGCGTTTAAAAAAATCAAATCTGCTAAAATTAATGTTATTCAATGTATTTTAAATTAAATCCATTAAATCTTAAATATATATAATGTGCTTTTGACTCACGAAGCCTCCGATGAAAAAAAATTCTAATCCAACCCAGGAAAGTGAAGAGTTAAGTAGGCAATTTAGGAAAGAAATATGGCAAGTCCATATATGTGGCTCAGTCTTCGAGTGATGTTTACATCGCTCTAAGGGAATCCTGTCTCTGTCTGCACTATGTTATGACCCTTGTCATTGCCTGCCCTGGAGCAGTTGCATATGCATCTACTTCTCCCACTAAGCAAGTCTCTCCTGAAGGGCAGAAGCAAAGGAAACCTTTGTAATTTCCATGAGGCATCCCACAGCAATTTGCACAAAGCAGCCACACAATCAATGTTAAGTTATCAGAAGAGCAAAGTTCTTGAGTTTGCCTTAACACACAAGACCCATGAAAAATGAAAGGAAAAGTAACTTACATACATGGGGTGGGGTTAGTGGTAGCAGTGGTAAGAATGTTAGCAAGAAACCTCAAATGAAAATACTAAAATATATTGTGACTTAATCAGTCGCTGATGTACTTAAACAAAAGTCAAGATTTTTTTTTTAAGTAACTTTTCATAATTCCCAAGTTAGAAGCTGGGGAAGCTTCATTATTTTGTTTGAAAGTTCTCCGAATTAGACACACCCATATGACACAGCCAATGTAAATAATTTGTTCTCCTGGTGTTGTCACTGCTGAACAATGATGAACGGATCAACAGTACAGCTATTCCCCAAGGAAGAGTGACCTATTGTGTAAAAAATACATCCCAAAACAAGGAACTGTATTTAGGATAGGTTTCTACTTTCTGAATTCTGGCACACCCTTAGTCCCTAACTGCCTATGAATCAGTCTCCTGAAAAACCTGCAACTGATCTTTCAAAAGCAATGCAATTCAATTCAACAAACATTTATTGAGCACCCACTGTATAAAAAAGCACAAGAATGGAAACCTGAGGGAAAAGGGCCAGCAAAGGAAATTGATAAGAAGCAACATAAAGAATAGAAGGAGAAGATACAGAAGAGAGAGGTGTATGGAATACAAAAGAGGAACTGGTCAACATTCTCAGATGTCACAAGGGGGGAAAGCTGAGATCTAGAAGAAAAGGTATCAAAATTCTTACTGAGTAAATGCAAACAATGGGATCAATAAATAAGAAAATGAGTGTCTTTCCACGTAAAGAATGATTCTGCCTTATAAATCTATGCTCCAAGAATAAGTTCTAATTCTATTAATGTCGCTACTAACCTTCCTACCATCCAGACCAGAGGTTTCTTCCTTTCCTTCTAACAATAAATGTGATCCAATACCAAGTCCTATCACTCGCACCCACAAAATTAGGGTCACAGGCGTGGTAACACAGGTTGTGTACTGCACAAGGATGTGAAAAGGGGAGGAGCATTCAAACCAAAGACATATCTTTAATAATTTTCCAGCAGAGGGCAGTCAAGTGTCTTATTCTAATAAACATATTACAACAATTTTCTAACAGATGGAAGTAAAATGTCTTAAAGAAGTGGCACCTTTTTATTTTTATTTTTTTATTTTTTATTTTTTGAGTTAGGTCTCACTTTTATCACCCAGGATGGAGTACAGTGACACGATCACAGCTCACTGTATCCTTGACCTCCTGGGCTCTGGTGAGTCTCCCAAATCAGCCTCCCGAGTAGCTGGGACCACAGGCACATACCACCATATTGGCTAATTTTTGTTGTTGTTGTTGTTGAGACAGGGTTTCACCATGTTGCCTGAGCTGGACTTGAATTTCTGGGCTCAAGCAATCCAATCACCTTGGCCTCCCAAAGTGCTAGGATTACAGGCGTAGACCACTGTGCCCAGCTAAGGGGACCTTTTTTTAATTCACAAAATGTACTAAGTAGGTCAGTGGTGGCCTTGTCCACAGTATTTCCATCTATTTTCAAGCTTTCATTCTGGCTGCAGCTACCACAAATGAGATTCACATATCTTGCAATAGCTTCCAAACTGATCCCCTAATTTCTCCATACTTCAGTCCACCCTACCAGCATTTGAAAAAAATCCCAAAAGTAGTGTTTTGCTAGTACAACTTTTCAAAAAATCTTCAGTGGCACTATGTTATTTTTTTCAGTCTCACATTCAAGGCCCTTCATAGCATGTCCTTAACCTTCTCTTTTAGTCTGTTCTTTCACTGTTCCCAAGAGGTGCCCTACTCCTAGCTGAAACTAATTATTCTCTACCTTACGTATGTCCTGTCCTTCCCTGCCTTGCTGTCTTTGTTCATGTCATTTCCTCTGCCTCGAATGCTCTCCAAACTCAGTCATCCTGGCAGAAGTTTTAAATTACATTCGGTAGTATATTCCAGGGAGAGGTTTCTGGATGACTTAATATTGTCTTCAGCAAGCATCTAAAGAAAAATCCCCTCACTTTGACTTTGGTTGGTTTATTCCAGTTATCTATTGGTGTATAACAAACTACTTACAACTCAAGATAATGATTATCTTTATTATATCTCACAACTCTGTGGGTCGAAACTTAGGGCAGAGCTTGAGCATTTCTGCTGTTCTGTGTAGTGATGTTAGAGGTTGCTCTAGGGTACTGGTAGTCAGAAAGCAGGTGAAGGACAACTTCACTCATTTGGTAGAATGGCTAGAAAGTTGGGTTCAGCTGGGAATGTCAGCCAGATCATCTATACACATGCCTCTATAGCACGATGGCCTCCAGCTGGCTGGACTTCTTAAATGGTGGCTCCAAGCTCCAAGAACAAGTGTTCCAGTAAACAAAGCAGATGTCACATGGCCTTTTGCAGCTGACCCTTGTAAGCCAGGGTCTCTTTGGCCATATTCTATTGACTGAGGCAGTCATGAGCTTGTCCAGATTCAAGAGGAGAGGGCGTCGACACTTTTCAACAGGAGAGTGTCAAAGAATATGCAGCCATGTTTTAACACTGCCTAAGTTAGGGTAGAAGGGGGATAATACGGCAGACTTTCTCCCAGAAAGGTCTGAGCCACTTCTCTTGCTGTTCCCTGAATATGTC
Source organism: Colobus angolensis palliatus (assembly GCF_000951035.1). NCBI lineage: Eukaryota > Metazoa > Chordata > Mammalia > Primates > Cercopithecidae > Colobus > Colobus angolensis. The sequence goes on from NW_012111364.1 coordinate 9,045,537, forward strand.
ACTGTCTTATACCTTTTCCCCTCGTATATCTTTCCTCTGCCTGGAAAGCATCTCCATTCCTCCTTCTTCCCTACAAGCATATCTAATTGTCATACACCTTTAAGGACTTCAGCCCCAAAGGACCACCTTAAATTTGCCTTCCTCCAAGACTCCTTTCTAGATCCTTTCGGTCAGTTTTAATCTCTTGTTTCAGGTTCCCTAGTACCTTTTTCTTCATGATAGTACTTTTCCTATTTATAATTTTACATTAGATTTTCATTTATGTACGAAGCAAAAAAGAAAGGAAAAAAGAAAAATAGAATGCTGTAAGCCTGTGGCCTTGTAAATTCTCAGTCAAGTTTAAAGAGGGCGCAAAATGCTCGATGTAACCAGACTCTTGTGGAATCAAGGAGAGGGCCTGAGTCCTGTGTCCAGGCTGATGCCAGATGAAGGTGACCCAGCACATGTAGCCAACATACTTTAAAATATATTATTTATATGTTTATTCTAAATTAATAGCAGTTGTAATTCCTATAGATTCCAGGAAAGATAAACAAACTTGGGGAGAAGGAAGGTTTAGTGTCTTGTGTCCTGCTTAATGATAGTTTGTAATACTACATACACTTTCGCCCTCAAAAATGTTCAAAATGGAACTATCCCATGTCAGAGTAAAATCCATATCCTGCATAATCTACTGAGGAGATATACTAATGGGCCTGTGAGGTAATACGAACAATAAAAGCCAGTAATTCAAGCTATCCAGTTTAAGTAACCATATAAGCAGTGCAATTTTGAGCTAGAAAAGATCTAGTTCAATCTTATGATGAAAAATCTGAGGCCCACAGAATGTGACTAGTCCCCAGAGAATTCATTTTCTGTATAAAAACAAACACAACAAAACTAAAGCTACAAAGATCCATGAAGCAAGATATGTACAAAAACTTTTGTGGCAGTATTGTCTCTAACGGGGGGAGAGAGTGTGTCCATAAAGGCCCAGTACTCGGAGAAAGAATAAACTGTGGTGTCTTCACACAAAGAAACATTACACAGTAGTCAAAATTAATGAACTAGAGCTACAGATATCAACATGTATAAATCTGAAAAATGCAACATCGAATAAGAAGGCAAATTGCAGAATACAAAGAAAATGACAACACTTATATAAAATGTTTAAATAAGTAATGGTACTACAAATATGTTGGAATTACACACCATATATGGCAAAAGTATAAGAAAATGGCATGTGAAAGAATGGCTACTTCAATGGGGGCTGAAGGTGTACAGAGGCAGCTTCCACAGTATCCACCCAGTATGTTTTCTTTCTAAAGCTGGATGGTAGGTATATAGATGTTGGCTCTATTATACTTTATAACTTTTGTAAAGCTTAATTATTATGTAATAAAATTTAAAGATAAAAAGATCGGTAAAAACCGCTTTTACACTTTTTTAAGACCTTCACTATAAAAATTCAGCGTAAACAGAGGGAAATAAAGATTAGGCAGTCTACACAGGGAGTGATTCAAGACCACTGGGATAGGCTATGTGAGAAAAAGGGAAAGCAAAGACGCCTCTAGTTCTCAAAATAAGGTAAGAAAAACAAACCAAAGATCCAGCCAAGACCAAACGTGGTGGCTCATGTCTGTAATCATAGCACACTGGGAGGCTGAGGTAGAAAGACTGCTGGAGCCCAGGAGTTCAACAACCAGCGTGGTCAACATAGGGAGAACCCTGTCTCTAATTAAAAATAATAATAATAATTAAAAAATAATTTTAAAAAAACCCAACCAAGCAAGCACATTTAAAAAACCTTAAATAAACCACATCCCAGATTCCTCCCTCAACTGTTGCATTTCTGTTTTATGAGTGCCACCTACCCCAAAACTTCCACTCTAGACAAACCATAAGAAGACAGGATCAAACACCACACAACACAGAACCCTGCTGCAGCCTCTGGAATGGTAGCAGGAGTGGAACCAATAGCATAACTAAGACTTAGTGGGCATATATTATGTACCAAGCATTGAAAACTCTGAGCTTTTTCTGCATTCTCTACTTAATCCACACAACATCCCTAAACGTGGGAATTGCTACCATGTTCATTTCAGAGAAGCTAAAGAAATTGCCAAGGCCCCACAGCTAGCAAGTAGTGGAATCAGGAGTCTAATCAGATCCAGATAATAATCAACGTGCTTTTCTATCTAAAATGAGAATGACCAAATATCTGTAAATTAACTCTTCAAAAAAGTTACCTCACATCTGGCTCCAAAGCATGTTTAATGAGATTAAAGTAGCTTTACTTTTGTAGTGTAAGTATTTCTCCCTTCTGCAATACAGCACAAAGAACTTTACTTTATAGATCACTCTCTTAAAAAAACCACCTGTACTATGTTCACATGGTTGTCAAGGTTTAAAAAGGAATACAAATAATAACAGAAGCAATTCCAAGGGGAATGTTTCTTTTGAGAGAGAGGATTAGATGGAAACATTCTAAAAAATGAGAAAAGGAACGCCATCTGGAATAATTTTATTTTCTCACATCTTGGATACCTCATAGTGTGAAAAAATGTGAAAATAAAGGATCAGGAAGTCCTGAAGTTGAAGAGTCTCAACATCTCAGAACCCAAGATGACACCTTCAATACATAATATAATTGATAGTTGCTTATGAATAGATACTCTCTCTGGATTTTTCTCCTTTTACTAACAACTAACACATTTACATCATTCATCTGTTAATAAAAGTAGTAACTCATGTCTCAAAGAAAGGCAAAATCCCATTCCTTTAAAACAAAGAAGGAGCATATTAGTTTACCACAAAACAGATCAATGTGTAGCTATTCTATCAAACTGGTACTTCCCTTTCAGGCAAGCAGGTACCACACACTGTAGCCGTGCCCAAGACTCCCAGAAAACGTTTTAGGTGAACATATGAATAAACAAGTGAACCACATTGCTTGGAATAAGTAGTGTTTGTTAGAGCTCTGAGCCCTGGGAGAGGGAGACT
>NW_012111364.1:9048918-9064253 GCF_000951035.1 Colobus angolensis palliatus
AACAGATCAATGTGTAGCTATTCTATCAAACTGGTACTTCCCTTTCAGGCAAGCAGGTACCACACACTGTAGCCGTGCCCAAGACTCCCAGAAAAACTCGGCAACGTCAAAGCCCAAGGTCGTCAACCCTGGCTGCCCAGTAGAATCACCCAGACTTTATGGAATTCTAAGCAGACTGTAACTCTACATATGATTGGTAAAACAGTAAAGTGTCTAGCAGATTACATAAGGGAATATTTTCTTGATCATGGGGGAGGCAAAGATTACTTGCACAGCAGAAAGTGCTAACCAAAAGGGAAACAAATTGAGAAACTTAACATTAAAATCAAAAACTTTTTAATCAAGAGACATCTAGTAAAAAGCAACCCATGATGTGGGAGACAAAAGTAACCAGCACATTCATCAAAGAACAGAGTAAGGGGCTCAGAGCTGCTGTAGCCATCTTGCCACCAGAAAGGGGCAGCTGGTCTGAAGATGAGGCGTGCACACAAAGAATAAGATCCTGGGCCATCTTTGGAACCTTAAATCAAGATATGCCCAAAGTCAGTCCAACCCACGGACTGTTTGGGTATATTTGTCAACAGACACCCTTTTTCATTTAAGCCAGGATTAGCTAGATTTTCTGTCACTTTCTTCATAAATAATCGCAAACAATACTCAGTGCAGACCCACTCACACTTTAATTCTCAACTCTCTGGGCACATTAACAAGCTCTTTTTTGGTCAATTCACCATGTGCAAATCCACATGTCCTCAAGTCTGATTTCATGATAACTCCAAACTGGGGTGGTTACTTGCCTGATCTTACACAGAAAAGGCTATGTTCATTTTCCAACAATTGTCTTTACCCTTTGGGGTCCGACTTCACACTATGCCTAGTAGCATTCACTCTGATATCACTTCATAGTCTTTTCTTTCTGATTAAGTCTTCTTGATTTCTTGAGTCTCCCTCTCCCAGGGCTCAGAGCTCTAACAAACACTACTTATTCCAAGCAATGTGGTTCACTTGTTTATTCATATGTTCACCTAAAACGTTTATTTAGTGATAACTGTGTGTCAGTCCACATATTTGTAACTATCACCATATCTTGTATAATAATCCCTTGAGCTTTCAAATAATCATTAAAACTTCTAAAATTCTACCTTCTTAACGTTTACGTTTAAATAGCTCATAGGAGTCTGCCTTGCACTAGTGGCACTGGAATGCTAACATTACATACACACTTAGCCAGCATGTTTTTAGTAGTCATTGCTTAATTTTAAAAATGGTTTCTTAACTTGTAACCACTTGGATTTTTTTTTTCTTAAATTTTTCTGCAAAACTCTCCTTGACTTTTAATGTGCTTGGAAACCACTTTGGAGTGTCTTTGCCAATACAAAAGCCTTTTCTTTAAGCCCGGCATAGGCTGGACTGTAGTGAGTGGCATAAAGTGGAAGCAGAGAGATTTTTCTCCTTTTTGCACACTAATTTTTTAAAAAGTGCCACCAGATGTGAAAGAGAAAATTTAGACTCTGAATTCTGAAATTCAATCTAGCAAGAAAGAAGCAACAAATTCTTAAGGCACAGTATACTTCAGCTATCTACCATAACACCATTTCCTCTTATAAATGAGCTCTTGATTAGAGAGAGTCTGCATCATTTTTTACTACAGTTAACAAGGTTCATATTACTTCAGTGAGTGCTATTGGGAAGGAAAAATGGGGTGTCTTTAAAAGGAACTGGTGGTGGTCAAATAAATAAGACACTAAACAAGACCTTAAATTTTGTACATGGAAAGTCTCTGCTTTACTAAATAACATTTCTGATGGATTTTTTGAAGAATAAAATATTCGTGTCTAATCCCCACATTACAAATTAAAAGCTGTCCAACACAGCCTGAACTGAGCAAAATAGCAGTGAGAAAACAGATCAAGGCAGGCATTCGATGTGGAGTGAAGACTTGGAATTTAATTTTGAGATAGATCTGAAGCCACTGGAGGGTTGTGAACAAAGGAGTGACATGATCTCACTTACACCTAAATTAAAAAGAATTACCCCAGCAGCTGTATGAAAAAAGACTATCAAAACAGAAGAGAATATTATACTGCTAATAACTAAATGAAATAAATCTGTAAGTTGCTGTGAAAAGATGTGCAATCATACGGTTAAGTTGAAACGCTAAGAGGCAGAGTATGATCCTGTTTGTGGAAAAAATATACGTATATACACAGACACACCACATGTACACACACTGTAGTGATATCCTTTGGATTTTAGAAAATTTACAGCTGAAGAAAATAAATCCACATACCCAAGTTGTTTTAAATATACTTACAGGTTTTCCAATAATGGAATTATTCATTTTAAATGTAAACTGAATTAAAATTAAACATTAATGAAATTAAAAATTAAAAATCACTACATTTGTTACATTTCAAGTTCTCCATAGCCACATGTGGCTGGTTAGTGCACACCTTATTGAACAAAGCAGATCTAAACAACTGTAAAACAAACATAAGGAAAGCTACTCATCTGACAAGGGATTAATAACCAGAATATATAAGGATTTCAAACAACTCTGTAGGAAATAAAACTAATAATCTGATTTAAAAACGGGCAAACAATTTGATTAGACATTTCTCAAAAGAAGACATGCAAATGACAAACAGGCGCATAAAAAGGTGCTCAACAACACTGATCATCAGAGAAATGCAAACAAAAATTTCAATTAAGATATCATGTCACCTGAGTTAAAATGGCTTATATTCACAAGACAGGCAATTACAAATGCCAGAGAGGAAGTGAAGAAAAGGGAGCCCCTGTACACTGTTTCTTTTTTGTTTTTTTGTTTTTTGTTTTTTTTCTTTTTTGAGATGGAGTCTCGTTCTTATCACCCAGGCTGGAGTGCAATGGCATGATCTTGGCTCACTGCAACCTCCGCCTCCCAGGTTCAACTTATTCTCTTGTCCCAGCCTCTTGAGTAGCTGTGATTATAGGCGCCCACCACCATGCCCAGCTAATTTTTTGTATTTTTAGTACAGACAGGGTTTCACCATGTTGGTCAGGCTGGTCTTGAACTCCTGACCTCAGGTGATCCACCCATCTCAGTCTACCAAAATGCTGGGATTACAGGAATGAGCCACCACACCGGGCCCGTACACTGTTGGTGGGAATGTGAATTAGTACAACCACTATGGAGAACCGTTTGCAGGTACCTCAAAAAACTAAAAATAGAGCTACCATATGATCCAGCAATCTGACTGCTGGGTATATACTCAAAGGAAAGAAAATCAGTATATTGAAGAGATATCAGCACTCCCATGTTTGTTACAGCACTGTTCACAAGAGCCAAGATTTGGAAGCAACCTAAGCACCCATCAACAGATGAACGGATAAAGAAAACGTGGTATTTTTATACAATGGAATACGATTCAGCCATAAAAAAGAATGACATCCAGTTATTTGTGACAACATGGATAGAACTGGAAGTCATTATGTTAAGTGAAATAAGCCGGCATAGAAAGACACACATCACATGCTCTCACTTATTCGTGGCATCTCAAAATCAAAACAATTGAACTTATGGAAATAGAGATTAGAAGAATCGTTACCAGAGGCAAGGAAGAGTAGTGGGGAGTTGGGGGTATTGATGGGGATGGTTAGTGGGTACCAAAAATAATAGAATGAATATGACCAAGTATTTGACAACACAACAGAGTGACTATAGTGAACAATAATTTAATTGTAAATTTAAAAATAACTAAAGAGTAGAATTGAACTGTTTGTAACACAAAAGATAAATGCTTGAGAGGATGGATACCCCATTTTCCGTGATGTGATTATTACACAATATGTGCCTGTATCAAAATACCTCATGTACTCCATAAATATATACACCCACTATGTACCCACAAAAATTAAAATAAATAAAAACATGATGTTACAACAATTTTTAAAAAATACATAAGTAAGGTTATTTTCTTCTTGGGCTTACAAATGAGGGTGGAGGAGGGGTCTTTTACTTCTCACTTTATGCCTTCTGGAATATGTATACTACATAATAAATATATTTTTTCATGCTTAAAACCATTAACTACAGACCTGGGTGGATCCAGGTGGTAGGGTATCTGAACCTTATGCAACTTTTCTAGACCTTTCGCAGGAAAAGAATACAAAATTATGAATACAAAATTAGAAGAGAAAGTGGAAGTATATATAGAACAGAAAAATTACACATTTTAAATAGCTGAAAATAAACATCATGAAATTCAGAAAAATACCATCCTGTTTTTATTTCTCCAACAAATCTCTATAATGCTTTTTTCTAAAAGTTTTGATTATGCATATTTTGACAAATGACAATTTTTTTTTTTTTTTTTTTTTTTTTTTTTGAGACGGAGTCTTGCTCTGTCGCCCAGGCTGGAGTGCAGTGGCCGGATCTCAGCTCACTGCAAGCTCCGCCTCCCGGGTTTACGCCATTCTCCTGCCTCAGCCTCCTGAGTAGCTGGGACTACAGGCGCCCGCCACCTCGCCCGGCTAGTTTTTTTTTTGTATTTTTAGTAGAGACGGAGTTTCACCGTGTTAGCCAGGATGGTCTCGATCTCCTGACCTCGTGATCCGCCCGTCTCGGCCTCCCAAAGTGCTGGGATTACAGGCTTGAGCCACCGCGCCCGGCCAAATGACAATTTTATAATACAATTTTCCACATATAAAATTAAAAAACAATTTGGTATCTCTTCTAATTATGCTATAAAAAATTTTGAGAAGTATGTGTTGAGGAAAGCTTCTTTTCACTTCACAACTCATGTCAGGTTTTTAGGATCATTGTAAAATTTAGCTACACTTTCATAAAATTTTTTTCATTTATGAGTTGCAAAATTTCAGGGAATTTCAAAGTTTCTTATGTGGCAACTAATCTATATACTCTTTGAATTGAAGATACTCATTAATTATAAAGCTAATTATAGTTACAAATTATGACATTTTATGTTGTCTTTCTCTATATGTATTTTGTGGTTAAATCAAAAAGAAACTTAAGTGTTTCCCCAGTGTATTCATATGATTCACTCTTTTGTATTAACTAAGTTTTCAAGTAGTCTATCAAGCCTATTTATAATCTCTATTAGAAAATTTTCTTTTCAATAAATTACTGCTTTTGTTATAATCTATTTTTTTACAACATGCTTTTTGATATCAAACAATTTCTACTTATTTCATCATTCATCTTTGTTGCTTTAGTTTTATGTTCTATTATCTAAATTATCTCAGTTCTTTAATAAATAAGTGCAAAAATGAGAAAATAATTAACCCTATGTGCCTAATTTAGGAGTCTATAATTTCTCACTTGTCTTACTGAAATGTTTCAAAATATCTTTTAAACTATAGTTTAAAGCTGTGTATTCTCAACTCAACTTCCCTTTAGCCAGATCTGATAAATGCCTGTGATCATTCCAAAGCAATCCCATGTAAGGAAATGTGATAGGAGGACGGTCAGAGTAGAAAAGAAATAGCAGTCTTAACTAACAATGCTTAAATACCTTTAAATTCTTCAAATTTTGCCAAACCATATGATCACGTGAACACATTGCTAGAGGTCCTCGCAGAGCCTTGGAGGAGGTCTGTGCAAGTCAGAGGTCCTGAAACCTAAATCCCAGTAAATTTGCTCCTGGTAAATTTGCCTCTGATTACAGGGAAACAGAGCAGTTAGAAGATCCAACTAAAGCCAAAGGTCATTGGCTCAAGCCCAGGAGGAGCTGGGTGTTTGTTTCCACCTGTCCCTCCACCCTCATACATAACATTCAATTTCAGGGTGTCATATACTTATATGAAGGGTTAGTGCAAAGTCTAATTTACTTTCCCTGACTTTTCTACATTGCAAAACTAGAATTGCTTACATTCCTCATTTTTGCCAAAATTGAGATTCACACAGGTTGAAATCTTAGTTAACCAAAATCTCTAACTCACCAGAAATTTCTTCAGTTTCAATTTCACCAATCCATTGTTTCCATTGGCACATCTAGTCTCTCTCTCTCTACAATTCTTGAAACTTCAGCCCTATTTTAACATACCAACTCTAAAAGTTTTATTTGCTCCACACATTCATTAAAATTATCTCTCATTTATAAAATATGGGCTAAAATCATGATACATTTACTTGAGAGAGAAATATTCATCGACAGAGCTCAAAACTGTACTTCATGAGCTGAAGTAATGTAACTAGTGGTATAACACAGGAAACAATAATGACAGCATTATATTCACATTGCTCAGCTACATACACAAAGAGAAGCCTGCATAATATCAAATGGATAAATAAAGCAGAAGTCTCAACTGGTTTTTAACACAGTTAAAGCTGGTTTTCAGTTTCTCTTTACAATTCATCCTGTATTTTTAATATAGGGAATTTCAAGGTATTATGGGGGTCATTATTTCTTAGTAAATACTTTATTGATACTGTTTGCTATCTCTGTTTACCCTTTCCTACTTTTAAATCCAGCAATAGGATTAGAACAATTATTGCTTTCACCAAATTCTGAAATACCTGAAAAATACATACAGTTAAGAGCACTCTGCAGCCAAACTGACTGGATTTATATCTCAGCTCCGCCATGTTCTAGCTGTATGATTTTAAGCAAGTTACTTAATCTCTCTGTGTCTCATTTATCTTATTTGTGAAATGGGGATAAAATAGTGCCTACCTCATAGGTATACTGGTGAGGATTACATGAATTCATGTTTGTAACTACTTAGAACAGTGCCTTACACACAGTAGTGTTGTATACGTGTTTGTTAAATATAAGAAAAATATGTAACCATGTATAATATAAAATGGGCAGTCATTAAAGAAGCTATAATCAAGAAAGCAGATAATTATTCTAATTTGAGCGGAGTTTTACTATTTTACATCAAGTACTGTACATTTCAAACTGCCAAAGATAATCAGTTCAAATTTAAAAGCACAAACACATTTCTGGGCCAAATAAACAATCTGTACATTATCAATACCATATCTATCTCTGATCATGAGGAAGTCAAAGACTGACAAGCAGCTTAGTAGAGCCTGATGTATGTGAAATGGACTCCAGTTAGGCAGCTTTAAGGAAGTTATTTAATTTTTTGGAAACTCCGTTTCCAGATTTGGGCAAATGGGTATAAATACTACCTAAACGTCTTAAGATATTACTTCAAATTACATTACATAAGACATATATAAAGAGCTAGTATGTAGTAGAAGATACTTAATAGAAGTTATTATAATTGCAATTGACCATAATTCTATTTTGCTAATATTCCTCTTTATATATTATACCATACATTATAGACCATTGCCTCTCACCATTCTAGCAGTATAATTAAGAATATTTATCTTCCCTATTCACTTTTGTTAAGATGTCAAACATAATCAATGTCTGACCTTGTCTTGGACTGAGACTTAAGAACATTGGTGAAAGAGATCCTTCATGGATATTTATGAATGCAAATGTGACACATAACATCCTTTCATTAGTAGTTACTTACATTATTAAAAGTTTTACAGAACTTAGATAAACTATCCTGGAAAATAATAATCTTATCTTAGATGTTTTCTGTGTAATAAATGTTTCAATTTATAGCACCTTTTATGAGAACATACAAAAATCTCAATATATGCTATTTTATAAATATTTTCATCATATCTCCATATTAGATCACAGCAAATATTAATGCCCAGTTTTATTTTAGAAAAATATGAGAATAAAGATTTATGACTTGCCCTCCTAAGCATGCCAAGAGGGGAATTCACATAATTTCTCACTTTTCTGAAGGAAGCCTTTGCCACCAGTACTGAGAACGCTATAAAATTAAGTACTGGAAGCTAAAATTGCTAAATATTCTATAAGCCATGAAAAAAATGCTTACCCACTCCCATTCCTGGAAAATGCATTAGCTAATGTTCCTCAAATATTTTTCCTTGGATTAGGCAGAAACAGTTCAAACCCAGAGAAGACACATAGCTTTCACATGGAATATTGGCTATTAAAGTGTGCACTGCTGGAAAGTAATTAAACCACACTGTACCCTCACTTAGGTGAGATTATAAAAACCTAGAAAAGAGTCCTTCAAGGAAAATGTGTCAAAACCATTTAAATTAATTTAGCACATCAAACTTCACTCTATTTATTGTGGAATTGTTGCAGTTATTTTAACATTTAAAATAAGTAACTGATAAATTGAATTTGTTTTGGAATCCCCCACAAACTTTTCCTCAAATCTATTATAAAACACCAATACCAACTATGGAAAGGCTCATGCTAGAAAATTTAAAAACATTATTAAGGGAAATTTTTTTAAGCAAATACAGAAATCAGTGCAATGCAATCACACTGATCTGGGTGAAGAAGAGCCCAGAGTAAAAGAAAATCATGTGTAACAGGATATCTCTAGTACAGCCAGAAGAAGAGGGATATAAGAGGGAATCAGGAGTGTGAGAAGTTTGACAGTTCTTAGACTTATTGATGACCCTGCCTGGTTCCAGGCTGATAGAGCTAAACCCTAAAGTATCCTTCTGATAAATATTACATTATTTTCCCCAAATTTTTGCTCCTAAAAAGAATCTTTTTAAATTTTTATATATACAAATATATATATACACATACACTTATATGTCTATAAATGTACTTCTAACCCCCAAAGAACAACATGATAGATCGTATTTTAACAGGAATGAAGGTAATAGATGGGAATTTTGTAAACATGTAAATCAGCATTATGATTATATCATTAATATTAATGTACCACCACAGAAAAATGTTGATAACCTTGCTGTAAATGTAAATCTAAGCCAAAAATAAGTCCTTCCTCACTTGCTCCCCTCAAAAAATTACAGCAGCTCTAACAATAAGACTGTTGATTAATTTATATTTCAATCTGGGAATGGTTACCTAGTTCTGTGGCAGCAGCAGATTTCAAAATATCACTGTTAGTCTATCATATGTCTAGAAATCTTTATTTTATAAATGTGTATCAAATGTATATGTTATAATCTATGGAATATAATTTGGTTTGAGGAATTATTATTATTATTTTATGACATAAACAATTGCATAATAAAAAGTAAATAATAAAACATATAACTTTATAAAATAAAACATAGGCCGGGTGTGGTGGCTCACGCCTGTAATCCCAGCACTTTGGGAAGTGGGCGGATCATGAGGTCAAGAGATCAAGACCATCCTGGCCAACATGGTGAAACCCTGTCTCTACTAAAAATACAAAAAAAAATTAGCTGGATGTGGTGGCAAGCGCTTGTAGTCCCAGTTACTCAGGAGGCTGACGCAGGAGAATAGCTTGAACCCGGGAGGTGGAGGCTGCAGTCGAGATCGTGCCACTGCACACCAGCCTGACCACAGATGAGACCCCGTCTCAAAAAACAAAACAAAACAAGAAAGATATAACATATAATCATAAAACATATACTTTATTAGATGATTATGCATTGTTTTCCTACTTTTGATTCAGAAATGTCACATCATCTAATAATTCAATGATTTAGATTTAATTTCTATACATTTTCCCCAAAACACAGGCAAAACTTTCTTTTCCTTCGAAGAAAATTATTTGTTAAACTGAAAATAATGAAGACTAAGTTCTCCATTAAATGGAGAAATAAGGCAACCTAGCAAGTAACAATGAAGATTTCCCATTTCCTGAAACCCTGACCTAGTGGGCTCAGTGCAAGAGATGAAAGGACCAGAAACCTCCATCTCTGTTCTGTTTTGAGTTACTCCTCTGGCAGCCTTCTTGGCAGCTTCAATTGCCTAAAGGGTTTATTGTTTCTTGGAAAAAATATATTTCATAATTACTAAGTGTCACAGTAACCTAAGATTTGACACTTTCCGACTGGCACTGTAATGGAAAGAGACATCCTCTACTACTCTGTGACCTTGACCAAGTCACTGTATATCTTTGAGCCTCGGTTTTCCTCATGCATGAACCAAGATGAAAACATTTGACCTGCCTTGTTCTAGGGATTTCTGAAAGGATCAAATAAAGTAGCAGTATGAAATGTTCTATGATATAACAAGTGTTAAACAAATGAGGTGCCACTAATAGTTGCAAGAATAATACTGATTACCTAATTAAATTAAATATACTTAACTATAGTGGGGCCTTCTGAAACTCTCTCGCTTAAACAACTTCTCTTCTCCTGTAGCAACTCCAAAACAATACTAGGATTTATTCCTTCCCTATTATTTAGGGAAAAGTATTCATGGCCTAATGGTTAAAGTATCTCATTACTATTTCTCACCATGCACTTGAAGGCCACTTTGCCTACTTAACAATAAACATCATTTCCAATTAAGCATGAAGTACCTAAAATAAAAATGGCAATAACTTCCAGTAACAATTCACATACACACACACACACACAAACATGCACCCCACTTAAAAGAAATATAAACATTTTTTAAAATCACTGAAATCTATAGGGCCTTAATACCTGAAGATAGCAATAAGAAAGAGGATTGTATGAGTAAACTGTACCAAAGCCAACAATAAGACATTCTCAAGTTGTGTTTGAAATTCTTTAAACAAGGTGGCCTTTTTAGCGAATTAAGATAAAGGTGTGAAACATTTGAGGGACAGGACATTTGGCTGGCATTCTGCCACATTCCGCACCAGACAATTTCAGTTGCTGCTATTTGTCTCGTATGTTTTTTATTCTTCCTCTAGGGAAGTCAAAGCCTTTTCACTTGCAGGCAAATTTTACTGTAGCTCTGGTAACTACTTTACAAGGTGATAAGCATTCACAAGAGGCTTTTATTAGGCCAGTAGCTAAGGCAAAAACTACATGCACATATTTAAGCAACATGTGTGAAATGAAAGACTTTAAACATATATGAGTTCCAGGTTAGCACACTAAAACTGCTTATCTAATGAAAAGGCTGGGGATAAGAGGAAGGAGCATTTTTAAATAGTCTAAAATGTAATTACAAAATTATATATTTTCTTTGCCTTCAACTCAACATATCAGGTTGTTTAATTACCTATATCATTTCCTGCATTTGCTAACCCATTGCTCTATTTTGCCCATTTGCCCAAAGTGTTCCCCTCTATCATTTTCCCAACTGACTTTGCAAAGTTAGAACAGTACACTGTGCTTTTACCATGTTTCTTCTACTCAGCTGCACACACAGTGCGCCAAAGAAGTAAACAGTACAAACTCTATAGTGCACGCAAACTACGAGAGCAACTAAGCATTCAAATATGAGAATATAAATTAAGACACAAGGTTTAACAGTACTACGCTAATTGAAGAGAAAAAAAGACAATCAGAAAGGCAGTCAACTGGCTGAGTGTGGTGCCACACACCTGTAGTCCTAGCTACTCTGGGGGCTGAGGTAGGAGGATCTCTTGAGCCCAGAAGTTTGAGGGTACAGTGAGCCATGAGAAGGTAGGTCTTGGTCCCAGACAGACCTGGATAAGGAAAGAGAAAAGAAACAGCCCAGGAAAAGACAAGAATAAGGAACCAATGTAAACTGAAAGAGCTCCAATGATGGGCAATGGAAAAGAAATGTGGGGAAACAGACCATTTGTCATTGTACTAGGCTACTTTTTACAGACCACGAAGTAAAACATAATCAGTGATATTCGAGTCTCTTTCTATGATCTGCAAGTTAATACCATAAATCTAACAAAATAAACTCTCCTTGGTTTATAAAGACAGTGATTTTCCTGATAACTCAACTTTCCCTGATCTGTTCGCTCAACTATAAGCTTACTGAGAATGGGTTCCATCTTATATTTATTCCCGAAAGTTGGTCACAGTGTCTAGTATATTAGCAGATAACAAAATAAATGCTTCCTTAATTCTACAGCACAGAGCCAAGAGGTAAGAAATGGACTTGGCCAGCACAGAAGCCTTTTGCAGTTTATCACTGATAGGCACATCCCATAAGGAGGTCAGAGTTTCCCAAAATAAAGTCATGATATAATTAGAAATCAGAGAGAAGCAACAGTAGAATCTCAAAAAGAAAGTACAGCTGACCCTTGAACAACACAGGTTTGAACTGCAGGAGTCCACTATACATGTATTTTCTTCCCCCTCTGCCACTCCTGAGACAGCAAGACCAACCTCCCTTCTTCCTCCTCCTCTTCACCCTACTCACAGTGAAGATGACAAGAATGAAGACCTTTATGATGATTCACTTCCACTTAATGAATAGGAAGTATAGTTCCTCTTCCCTATGTTTTTCTTAAAAACATTTTTTTCCCTAGCTTGCTTTATTGTAAGAATACAGTATATAAAACATATACCATACAAAGTATGTGTTAATAGACTGTTTACGTTATTAGTAAGACTTACAGTCAACAGTAGGCTATTAGTAGTTTAAGTTTTGGGGGAGTCAAAACTTATACACAGATTTCCAATGGTGCACGGGGGTCAGTGCCCCTAACTCCCATGTTGTAAGGTGTCAACTGTATTATGAAAAGACAACCTACAGAATGGGAAAAAATATTTGCAAATCATATATATTTGGTAAAAGGCTTCTATCTAGACTATATAAAGAACTCTTGCCATTCAACAACAAAAAGACAAATAATATGACTCAAAAATAAACAAAATATCTGAATAGACATTTATCCAGTGAAAAGATACAAATGGCCAATAAGCACATGAAAATATGCTCAACATCATTAGCCATCAGGTAAATGTAAATCAAAACCACAATGAGATACTATATCACACTCACTAGGATGACTATAATATAAAAAAAAACAACAACAGTAACAATTAGTGTTACCAGGACGTGGAGAAATGAGAACCCTTGTACACAGCTGGTAAGACTATGAAATGGAGCAAATCCCTTTGAAAAACTGTGTGGCAGTTCCTCGAATGGTTAAACATAGGACTGCCATATAACCTAGCAATTCTACTACTAGGTATACACTCAATGAAATGAAAATACATGTTTACACAAAAGCCTGTTCACAAATGTTCACAGCAGCATTATTCATAATATCCAAAAAGCAAACACAACATAAATGTCCATCAATCGATGAATAGGTAAATAAAATGTGGGATAGTCATACAATGGGATATTATTCAACAATAAAAATGAATGGAGTAATGATATCGGCTCCAACATAGAGAAGTCTTGAAAACATAAAAGAAGCCAGTCACAAAACCTACCTATTTTAAAATTTCATTTATATGAAACACCCAGAGTAGGCAAATCTATAGAGATAGAAAGTAGATTCCTGAGTGACTTGGGCTAGGGGAAGGAGGATTTGTGGGAAATAGTGAGTAACTGCTAATGGATACAGAGGTTTCTTTTGGGGTGATGAAAATGTTCTAAAATTAACTATGGTAATGGTTGTACAATTGTGTGGATATGTTAAAAACCATTGAATCATAAACTTTAGGTTAATGCTATGATATATGAATTATATCTCAATAAAGATTTTATTTTAAAAATAGTTTCTCTCGGGTGATGGAAAAGCTTTAGAAATAGACAGTGGTGATGGTTTCACAACATCATAAATATAATTAACACCACTAAATTGTACAGTTGTAAATGGTTAAAACGGAAAATTTTGTTATATATATTTTAACACAATATTTTTTAAAAAGTACAGAATGGAAAATATATATGTATATGTATAATACAGAAATATATGTATATTAGCTTACTTTCCCTTGCTTTAATAATGAGTGAATTCTTTCTCCAATAGACTCACTGTGTCCAGAGTAGGAAAATCTCGCATCTAAAACGTTTAATAAGCCCAAACATACATAAGGGGAAAGTATTAACATGACTTTGGGAAATTTATTGAAATAAATCAATCAGTAAAAAAAAAAAAATCTGTAAAAGGTATCAAAACATCTTTAAACACTACTGAACATTCTGTTTTCAATGTTATAATTTATAAATTTGGTATCTGTAGTTCTTTAACCTGCCTTAACACTGTTTTTGACAAATGATGTTTGTTAATTGTTTTGCTATTTCATGTTGTGAGGAAATTAATTGACTGTTACAATTCAGGTTTTAACAAATTGCATTTGTACTATCCTTTGCTAATTATGCTGTGCTTAGATTTTGCATAACAATTCACACGACATTTAATCTCCTACTTTAATTTCAAAGCAACTTATTTGTAAGTATGTAAATGTATATAAACTTCATCCTGCACCACCAGACCAAAACTGATTGTGTTGTTTCTAAACCAATTTTAGACACATACTTATACAGAAATTCACACTCATGTGAATAAACTAAAAGTAACATTTAAATACACACCACCTTCTTTGGGTTTCAATAGGAATGTAAATACATATATACACATAGAGGCCAAACAAAACGTAGTGCATAGAGTGTAAAATGCACATGCTTTACAATAAATATTTCTACAGAAATATTTTCTAATACACTTAAAATTATTATCTTAACATGATAATATTTTGAACATATAGTACTTTGATGGGATTTAAGGCAAGTCTAGAACAGTAAATATTCTACCACAGTTCCATTTTATACAAAATAAAGCATCAATATCAGAAACTGGAAAAATTAAAATGTCAAGCAATAGTAACTTTCTCATCAATCAAGCTGATTTTAGAGAAATAAATACAGAATTTCAAATCTTTGATTATTCAAATTTATTTTATTTTTAGTTGACAATCATGACAAATTACTTGAAAATTATAGTTCTTTTAGGCTCATTACAAAACAGTATTAATCCGTTAATCCTTCTAGAAATTGTCCTGACCCTTTTCATAAGATGGCGCCGAAAGCGAAGAAGGAAGCTCCTGCCCCTCCTACAGCTGAAGCCAAAGCGAAGGCTTTGAAGGCCAAGAAGGCAGTGTTCAAAGGTGTTCACACCCACCAAAAAAAAAAAAAAAAAAAAAACCCGTACGTCACCCACCTTCCAACAGCCCAAGACACTGCAACTCCGGAAGCAGTCCAAATATCCTCCGAAGAGCGCCCCCAGGAGAAACAAGCTTAACCACTATACTATCATCAAGTTTCCGCTGACCACTGAGTGGGCCATGAAGAAGACAGAAGACAACAACACACTTGCGTTCATTGTGGATGTTAAAGCCAACAAGCACCAGATAACAGTCTGTGAAGGAGCTCTATGACACTGATGTGGTCAAGGTCAACACCTGATTCGGCCTGATGGAGAGAAGAAGGCCTATATTCAACTGGCTCCTGATTACGATGCTTTAGATGTTGCCAACAAAATTGGGATCATCTAAACTGAGTCCAGCTAGCTAATTCTAAATATATGTATATCTTTTCACCAGAAAAAAGAAAAAGAAGGAAGGGAGGGAGGGAGGGAGGGAGGATGGAAGGAAGGAAGGAAGGAAGGAA
>NW_012111364.1:9064303-9092405 GCF_000951035.1 Colobus angolensis palliatus
AAGGAAGGAAGGAAGGAAGGAAGGAAGGAAGGAAGGAAGGAAGGAAGGAAGGAAGGAAGGAAGGAAGGAAGGAAGGAATTGTCCCTAAGCTAAGTCACCACCATCTCTCACCTGGATTACTTTTTTTTGCGTTAGGCACTTCCTACCCTTTCTCCCTTCCAGCTACCAGTGAGGTCTTTTTAAAAACCCAAACATGCCAGCGCGGTGGATCACACCTGTAATCCCAGTACTTTAGGAGGCCAAAGTGGGCGGATCACCTGAGGTCGGGAGTTCAAGACCAGCCTGACCAATATGGAAGAACCCTATCTCTACTAAAAATACAAAATTAGTCAGGCGTGGTGGTGCAAGCTTGTAATCCCAGCTACTCCAGAGGCTGAGGCAGGAGAATCGCTTGAACACAGGAGGTGGAGGTTGCAGTGAGCCAAGATCCTACCATTGCACTCAAGCGTGGGTGACAGAGACTTCGTCTCAAAAAGAAAAGAAAAGAAAAGAAAAGAAAAGAAACCCAAACATAACCTCTGCTTAAAAATCCTTCAATAATTTCCCATTGCGTTTTAAAACAAGATTCAAACTACCAAGCCTTGTATACTCTGACCTCTTCACTCCTTGAATCTTCATCCCGTTTTTTGCTCCCCTCTCTACTTTTTGGTAGGTACTAGTCCTCTTTCAGTTCTTCTCCTAATCCCAAACTGTTTCTGCCTCAGGGCTTTTGCACATGTTAGATCCTCCACTTGGAACACTTTCTTCCACTCCTTACCTAGATAACTCTGACTCACACTTCAGGTTTTAGCTCAAATATCACTTCCTTTGAGAGGCCTCCCTAACGTGTCATATTAAATTAGTTCTCTCTTGTAATCCTTCTATAGCATCCTTTTCTTTCTTTCATATCACTCATTGCTGTAAGTAAATATGTATGCAGGTGTATATGCATGTGTATATATGTATGTATGCATGTATATATGTACACATATGTATGTGTATGTGTGTATATATGATGTTTGTTAACTGCTTTGATATTTCATGCTTTGAGGAAGCTATTACAATTGAGGTTTTCAAAATTGCATTTCTACTATCCTTTGCTAATTATGCTGTTCTTAGATTATATATATAATATATAGTTTATATATTTTTATGTTTCATATTTATATTTTATATTAATATTTTACATATTATATATTAAAATATGCATATTATATTTTATAATATAAAATATACATAATCTAAGCACAGCATAATTAGCAAAGGATAGTAGAAATGCAGTTTATATATAATACATATTTTATATAGAATATATAAATATATTTTTATATATAATATACGTATAAAACATTTTATAATATATATAATATAAAATGTCTGGCTCTTCCACTAGGTAGTAAGATTAGCAAAGACAGAAATCATGTCTGCCCTGGTTGCCACTGCACAGCCAACACTGTGTAACATTTGGCACAGAATGGACACTTTTAAAGAATTTGCTGAACGAATTAACCCATAACCCATTCCTAGGCCCTGTAAGCCACCATTGTAACAGTTTCTTTTTTACCTTTCCAGATATGAAATATTTAAACAGGAAAGAGTTCAAGTATAAACATATTTTTATATTCAAATATGAACAATATATTTTAGTATACTTTCCTAGAACAAGTTTTTATGCCTGAATTAAACCTAATAAAAATTGTTTTAGAAAGTTAATAAAATAGAAGTAACAGAAGGGGCTTAATAATAATCAAAATATAGTAAACACGACTGAAAACTTGACTAGAAAAAGTAAATGTGACACAGAAAGAAGTCAATACTATGTAAACCTTCAACATATCAACAAGCATTTACTAAACATCTATTATGTACAAAGCCCTGTGTTGTACCATGGAACTGTCTCACATCAGTATTCATTTAAAAATAGTATTTATGAAAACTTTTCAGAGGCAGTTGATAAGAAATATTTTTTCAACACTATAACTATAAAATGATTTTATTACACTAAAAATAAAAAATATTTTTTATTCAGTAGTAAAAAATAACTTTATTTTGTCATTTTACAAAGATGTTCTATTTTTAGTAAGTTGACTTAAAGCCTTTTACTTAATAGCCAAGTTTTACAAGGATGAAGAAATGCAGGTTTTTCTCTGCTCTTATACTAATTGTAGTTAACTGAAAAGTCTACAGTTGTTTTCAGCAAGTCAACGGTTTATGTTTGTTTAAGTTATTGTTGGTTCAATAAACAGATAGGACCTCAACTGTCATATCTAATCATGTTTCAATTCACTACATTCCAGTGTTTTTAATTTTTATTTTTATTTTATTATTTATTTATTTATTTGAGGCATTGTCTCGCTCTGTCACCCACGCTGGAGTGCAGTGGTGCGATCTCAGCTCACTGCAAACTCTGCCTCCTGGGTTCACGCCATTCTCCTGCCTCAGCCTCCCGAGTAGCTGGGACTACAGGTGCACACCACCATGCCCAGCTAATTTTTTGCATTTTTAGTAGAGACGGGGTTTCACTGTGTTAGCCAGATGGTCTTGATCTCCTGACCTTGTGATCTGCCCACCTCGGCCTCCCAAAGTGCTCGGATTACAGGCGTGAGCCACTGCGCCCGGCCACAGTCTTTTTTTTTTTTTTTAAACTATGTTTTCCTTGCTCTTTAAAGGAATCCAAAGTTCTTCTAGTAAGTTAAGCACCTAGAGAAACTTTATCAAGACTTATTCCCTGAATTACTGCCACACCATACAAAATAGAAGCTTTATAACCTGAAGAAGTTTATGTAACTGCACAACTGCTCACTGCCATGCTATTAGCTATGTTAATGGTTTTGTCAAATAAATTGAAACAAAAAAAAAAGTCTAAAAGTTGGGCTTTGCAAGAATTTAAAGAAAAAATGAATTCCTAATTTAACATTAACTGAAGAAAACTTTAAACTTATTCCCACAAAGGGCAGACATGAATTCTCACAATACATCCTGGGAGGTGATTGCAAACATTATATAGGTTTGGACCCAAATACTGGAATTCTTTACTCATTAAAATTTACAACTGATAAAACAGATTTGGATTAAAAGAAAAAAGGAGAAAGGAAGAAACAAAGAAAAGCCAGTTTTCAAATTGTCTTCAATTCTGGTACCTACATGTCAAGACATAAACAGATAAGGTTTATGTCTTGGATAAGGTCCAAAGAAACTAAAATGATCACAAATCATTGATTGCTTTAGGAGGTAAATTACAACCAAGGGCTACGACTTCTCCGTATGGAAAGGGCAATGCAAAAGGTAGATTAAAGGAGTATGTAGTGTTATGAACAGTATGAACAGTATGTTATGAACAGTATAGTGTTATGAACAGTTTGAATTTGTTCACTAAATATCAAAATTCTAGAAGAAAAGCAATACCAACTTATACTTGAAATAATTTAGGGCAAATAAAAGAATGTTTTAAGAAGTTGCTAGAAAATTTGTCAATCTTCCCATAAAAAGTAGTATGAAGCTAAAATTATAGCAGTTCGAAGAAGGATTTAGTTGTTTTTTAAGTATTTATAGACAAAGTAATCTTGCAATTCAATTTCGGTGGGGAGAGAAAACAGATCACTTTTTTTAAGGTTATCGCAAAGGACAGACATGAATTCTCACAATGCATCCTTGGAGGTGCCTGTAAATATTACATAGGGTTGGACCCAAATACTGAAATTCTTTACTCTTATTAAACTTTGCGATTGATAAATTAGATTTTGGTTAAAAGAGAAAGGGAGAAAGGAAGAAACAAAGAAAGAAAAGCCAGTTTCAAATGAAAGTGATAGCCTGCTGCTCAGAATTTCAAATCTGTCTCATGCCTTGAAAGTAGTAGCAATCCAGGGTTTCAAGAACTTTTAACAATCATGCTCCTATCTGAAGGGGAAAAAGGGTTCACTGTATAGTAATGAGATGCTTAACAGTCTTGACTTATTTAAGCTGCCTTCCTATTTTCCCCATTGACACAGGTAGCAAGGATGCTGACTCAGATTTCTCTTCAGGCCTGCCTGGTTAATCTTCCTGTGCTCTCCTTTGTACAGACAAATAAGCAGAATCCGAATGTCTTCACAAGTTCCTCTAACTACTCAACAGCAAGCTGAGCCATTTCTTCTACTCTTCATGAATCTGTCATCATTACAAAGTGAAAAATCAAAGATCCCATAATTTCTCTGCAAAAAATAACTTGATTAGTATAAACTTACAGTTTCCATTTTTAACATAATATCAGAAAATATTAAGTGCTTTTTGACCCTAATATAAATATCCGGATTTTCTAAAGTTTTTGCTTGATTAATTTGCTATGTTACCAGGAACATCAAACAGTTTCCTCGTGAAAAATAGATCTTGAAGAATCTATTTTAAGTTTGGAAAATATTTCTGACCATTTTTAGACAGCAAAGGTGCTGAGGTCAAACCACATTGCACAAGAGCAAATAATCCCTTACTTCAAAAAAAACACTTGCTAAGCTTGCTACCAAAACAAAACAAAACGATTTTATTTTGTTGAGAGTACCATGAAAAGGGCAGGTGTTAGTAACGAAGAAAAATGCCAAATCTCACCTAAGGCTACAGCAACTTACTGAAAATATGATACATTTCACAGGGACCAGGCAAGGTAATGACAGTGAGATATAATATTGACGGCATGATTAAACCTCAAATGCCTGCTGATGCAGCAGTTCATTACTAAATATTTACATGTACTCATCTGTGGTCTGTCGAATTAAAATCTTTTAACAAACCATACTAATTTCTTACTTTAAAAACATTAATAATCTAAGCTACTTAAAGTATACTTATGTAACAATTAAGTGACACTTAAAATGCTTTAAGTTTATAATTTGTTGTCCAGGTTTTGTGCCTGAATAATGGTGCTGAAAAGTAAAAATAATTTCTCATCCTTTTTCCTGAAATTTCTCCCTGTTCTTTCAAGAATCCAAACAACAGGATTTCATTCCCTGTGCCGAGCCTCCTTTCAATTTCCTCTTCCTACCTATGTCTCAGCTGAAAACTTAAGACCATTCACCCTACAGCCAATGGTTCCACCTTCTGCAGCTATCATCTAAATTCCAAATGCAGCCATGACAAGGCATCTGCACATGGCAGCTGTAACATAAACACTGGCACTTTACTGCTGAGAGGAAAGGTAGTGCCATTTTTTGAGCATCAGTACCCTCCCAGAGAGGATGACAGATGGCAACTCTGTCCTACAGAAAACAGAAAAGCAAGAGAAACATAAACAGAAATGCCTACATACGACATCACTCGGTAGCCAGAGCCCTAAAAGTATCCCAGAAAAAGGGCAAATTAGCGGTAAAGCTAAAGCAAAAAATTTTCCTGAACAGCATTTGGTTACAAGGACAAATAAAGTTCATTTATATTCATTGCTTAGTGGAAGATTTCTTTTACAACCATGTTATTTTGCAAAACTTTTCTATCAATGCAACAACTTAGTCCAATGACTTTGAACAATAGTCCATTAAACATCACCAGGTCCTGCTTGAACCAGTGGTTAGTGTCAAATACCACAGCAAGTTATCCAACTCAAATAGAGATGATTTAAATTTTATGACTTGATGAATACAGCAATGATTTATTTTTTGGCACTAAGGGCATAGGGAGAACAAGCCTCCGTTTTGTTTGTTTCATTTTCAGGTTCAGAGAGTCAGATCCCATGCTGGAAAAAATTTTACAAAATATACTAAACTCTTCCAATGCCTACACTAGTGGTTGGTCACACTAAACTTCTTTAAGAAATGGAATTAATTCTTTTAATAACTACTGTTTAATATTCTACAGACCGTTTTATCAATTCAAAAAAATTAAACCCTTTTATGTATTTAAGTGACATTCTTCTGTTAGCTTGACTTTAGAATCCATTTTCTCAATTGATAACATGAAAAACTAGGTTATGCTGTTTGTTTTAAGGTGACTAGCAAGACAAAGTTTTAGTGACACTAAATTTTCCACTGCAGAATAATGACTAATATTTATTGACTTAGCGTATGCAAGTGCCGGGCTAGGCCTCTGGCATGTATTATCTCATGTAATCTTCACAACAATCTGATAAAAGTTTAACTACTATAAATGATGCTATCTGCCGACATTCCACATTCTTAAGTTACTATACACAAAAAGACAATGTACCCAGTTTCAAGGAGACCAAATTTAGCAAAAACTTAGGCAAATCAAGCGAAAACAATCATTTTTTGATAGGTGAAAGTATAAGCACAACTAACACTTTATAAATCTCAATGTACACTTTAAAATAATAGTACAACCACTGCTGTTCCCAAAAATCAATAAACTGTCATAGGTGAAATGAATCAAATAATACTGAGTTTTTCCCACTGATTTAGTTCTTCATTCATGCTGTGGCAGTAGTCTGTTTTCTCCAGGCTTTTCATCCTACAACATGACTAAATGTTATGTGTTCTTGAGATTGAATAATGCACAAGATAAAACAAAATCCAAAGGTAAGAACTGGTGGTAGGTAGAAACCTGAGGTTTCTGCTGGTGAGAAGGGGGAAATTCTATTGACTGAGCACCCACTGGGCTGGTATTTGAATTTACATAAGTTATTAGATCTAAACATCATAACAGCCCTACTGAGTCCATGTCCTCATCCTTGTTTCACAGCTGAGAAAACTGAAGCCCAGAGAGGTTAATTAATTCACCAAAGTCTCAGCTGGCAAGTAGCAGAGCTGAGATTCAGCTCCAAGTGTCTGACTTAGTAGACAATGGGGTTTTCCCCTAAATTAATATAGAGAAATTATACATAATTTGTAAGCTTAACTCCTTTCTCTCCAAAAGACAACAGGATTTGCAAAATGTAGCTTTAGAGAACCTATTGGGCAGGGGCATGGCCCAAGCCAAAGAAGGAATACCCCTCTCAGAACAAGGCGGCCATGGCAGCTTCTGGAGAAGCAGTGCGGTCTTTGGGGAAACCAGAGGCCTGGTGACCTCTGGCGACCCAGGTTGTTTTCAGATTGTTTCCCATTACTGGGGAATGAAAGGTGGCCAGCTCAGCAGGAGGCCACTGGAAGCCAGGCTTCAGCTGTCAGAGATGCATTGGTAAAGGATGACATGTGTCTTCTGAATTGTGGAAAAGCTCAGAGGAGAGATACAGTGACTGCCATCTCAACACGGACCAATGAGTCTGTTGATTCATATTTTCCCAGTCACTGGATATGAAGACATAAAGAAAGGACATTAGGATTCAGAGAGAATTCTTTCTGAAAGAAAAGAGTAAGACTTTGGAAGAAACATTTGTAGTAAATAAGATGAAGAAAAACATGTTCTGCAAAATGAAAACCAGTAAATAAGGGCTATCATGCACATCAGGAGGCTGCAGTGATGGAGATCATTTGAGGAGCACACTGGCATCAAATACATAAAGACGACTGAATCTTTGGAAGGAGTGCGTGAATACATGTAATCTAAATAAGCAGAATTCCTCCTCCTATGCACAGAAGTAGAAACTCAGCAGGTGAAGAGTCATTTAAACCCACCTCCATCAAATTGGGAGGTGGAAAACTGAGCTGTGATCTGAAGACCCATGTTTTAGAATGAGAGCTAGTACTTACAAGAAAGAAACGCAGCAATTTCAAAATACAGCTGCAAAAATCCAAAGGGATTCTTCTGAGGAAGAAGACCTGATCAGCAGACACTTTCAAAAACTAAGTTTTTCAAGTCATAATATGCAACATTTATATTGGGAACTGCAGAGAGTGAAAATTCTTACTACAACCAGGAAAGCCTTTGTCCCAAGAGAACGTGTTGAAGACACTGGGGAGGACAACACAAAACTGCATTTCATGCATTTTACTGCAACATTCAAAAGACATCCCTCTTTCTCACCAAATGGTAAAGCTCTTTGTAAGAAGTACCACAGCTTCTCCTTTACCAGGAGATCTAAATATTTCATCAGGGAAAGCAATTCTCCAATCATGGACAGACAATGGTAGATTCATTCCTATGGATGTGCCTAATCATGACACAAACTTTCAGGAACACAACTCCTATAGCAGAAAATCTGTGGATGATACTTTCTGGGTGTTTCCAAGTCCTCCTAAATTCAGTGAGGCAGACTTTGGGGAAACTAAAACTATTGGGTCAAAATAATCAAAACTGCCTTGATAGAAATTAACTCTGAAGAAATTCACATTTAAGATGAGAATGTGGCTGGGTGCGGTGGCTCACGCCTGTAATCCCAACACTTCAGGAGGTCGAGGTGGGTGGATCACCTGAGGTCAGGAGTTCAAGACCAGCCTGGCCAACATGGCGAAACCCCGTCTCCCCTAAAAATACAAAAATTAGCTGGGTATGGTGGCACACCCCTGTAATCCAGCTACTTGGGAGGCTGAGGCAGGAGAATCACTTGAACCTGGGAGGCGGAGGTTGCAGTGAGCCGAGATCGTGCCATTGCACTCCAGCCTGGGCAACAAGAGTGAAACTCTGTTTCAAAAAAAAAAGGGGGGGGTGAGGATGTGGGATTTACCCCAGTGGTTTTCCAAGAAATGTATACAACACACTAAAAGTAAGCTTGGATTAAAAGTCTACAGAAGTCTTCAGAGTGTGTGTGTGTGTATCTGCACATATTATACCTTCAGAATTACCTTTAAATTATTACTACCTTTCCTTCTAATTTGATCCCATAATGGGTTATTTTTTGCCAAAATGTCTGCATCCTCAAAAGTGGTGTGTTATCAAATGTCAACTTTTCTCTTTGACCTTGCAACAATATTCATTTAAGGCATAATCACCCTTCATGGACAAATCATTGCCTATTAAACTGTAACTTATTTGATGTGTTCTTGAAATTTTTTTACATCAGATGGTTTTCTGAGATGTAAGTATTTCATGACAGAAACTACTAAAATAATACCCTGTTCACACTATGTTTATTAAGTATAATTTTAGGACTATAAAATATGTTATATTTACTATGTAAAAATAGAATTCAGATTGAATGTGCTTTTGGTACTGTAGTCTTAGACATTTCCTGAGCATTGCGGGAAATTGCAAAGCACTGTTAGTTAATGCACTTGGGGTTAAACACATTGTTTTATGTATGAAAAAATAAAGTTAGCTAGCATATCATTTTCCTTTAAAGACCACAAGATATATCATAAGGTGGTTAATGCAAATTAATGGAAATGATAGGTAACTATTAAGGGAAGAATGGAAAACAAGAGAGATCAAAAAAGTCTTTGAGGCAAGGCATTTAGTTTTAGCATGATATGGTGAAGGGCTTTATTTTAACAAAATTCCTTGTGATCTTGAATATTTATGATGAAACTTTGAATGTATAGTAAAGTTTATATACTTCTGAATATAATGAAGAATAACAGATCTTTCCAATTTACTTGCCTGAATGCTGAACAGGGAGAGAGGTTTAGCTCTGAAAGTAAAAGCACCAAAATATAGCTTAATTAAATAGAAAAGATAATTTCAAAAGTATTAAGCTTCTTATATTCATGAAATTCATAAGGTTTCAAACCTAAAGACCTTAATTAAAATTTTAAAATCTTAATAATAAATAAAGGTTAGCTACAACACCAAGGCACAGGAACCAGAGAATTTCTGGGAACTAAGAGAAGATTCACATCCACACTAGGGTAAATATAACAGTTTAATTTGACCTGGCACACCCAAAATCATACCACAGGGGGCTCAAAGCTCTGAAATGTCATGAGCTAACGAGGTCTCCTATGATTACAAAACTGGGAACAATATCTCAAAAGGAACTTAAGCCTATAGCCCTGCAGTAACTCTAAAATAACTTTGATAATAATGACACTGATCAAAAGTTTAAAAAAAGGGTGGTTGGGGGGGAGAATAACCTCATACATACCTTGTAATTAAAGCACATACTGTTAATTCTTAACTATTTATAACAAAAAAATGAAAAGAGATTACATTCCTTTGAAAATCCAAGGAAATTAAAATCTCATGATTATCTAAAAGAACCTGAAATTACACTCACATTTTCTTCTCTCTGAAGAGAGATGTTCATATTATGTGTGACACAAGTCTATAATCAATTTTAAAAATATGTGGGAAATCTGTCTTGGTGTATACTATCTAGATTCAAGATAGCTCAAAGCTACTAATACAAATGGACTATTTTAGACATATAAAATGCACAAGTATAAAAAGTCATACATTATTATAAATACTTAAAAGTTTAGTGACAGAGCTGAAAATAATATTTTGGGAGAATACCTAACTTCAATTGACATGACTGGCTAGTATTAAAAACTGGCCTGGGATATTTCTGCACAATGTCTGGTGACACATTAGACGGTAAAGTCATAACTACCATATATTGCTAACGTTTTCTGTGTATCATTCATTTCATGTCATCATATTAATTCAAAACATGAGTAACATCTATTCTAACAAGGGACCACAATTATAATGTATGGAATTGAAGGAGGAATTCCTTCAATCAGGAATATGAAGTTTATATTGTTTGGCTTTGCTTACTAAGATAGCAACTGTCATGTCATTAAAGATATTCTCCTGCCGGGCGCGGTGGCTCAAGCCTGTAATCCCAGCACTTTGGGAGGCCGAGACGGGAGGATCACCAGGTCAGGAGATCGAGACCATCCTGGCTAACACGGTGAAACTCCGTCTCTACTAAAAATACAAAAACTAGCCGGGCGAGGTGGCGGGCGCCTGTAGTCCCAGCTACTCCGGAGGCTGAGGCAGGAGAATGGTGTAAACCCGGGAGGCGGAGCTTGCAGTGAGCTGAGATCCGGCCACTGCACTCCAGTCCGGGCGGGCGACAGAGCGAGACTCCGCCTCAAAAAAAAATAAATAAGATCGGCAAAGGAAATGCATCAGTGAAGCACCCAAAATGTCAGGCTTCAGGGCATACTTAAAGCCTAGTGGTATCTTTGAAACTATACACCAAGACCACTGATGTCTTTCTGAGATTTAAATTGGCATTTAAATTGGCATTCAGCTGACTACCCAGAGGTTCTGGAGTTTCCAGCCAAATAAAGGACAAACATACCAACTGGGTATCGTGTGCTACTTGCTGCTGTTTTAAAAAAAACAATACGAGATTACAACACTCTTTGTCCACAAAAATGCCTGACATTTCTGGCTTAAGACTTTTTGAGCCTAATAAATAACTCCATTACTTATGACAGAGGTTTCTTTCATTGATAAATAAGTAGTTCATCAGTTTACAGAATGTGTTATTTCACACAATTTAATATGAAACAACTAGCAGGTGGTACTATGAAGAACCATCAGTAGTAGGAATTGTTTCATAGATGACCAACTTAATCTACCTTTGGAACACTGCCACCCTTTATAAGGTTTTTCCATATAACACATTCAAAGTTTTAGTGCCCATCTACTCAGGGTGTTTATGAAATCCTTGTGCAACTTTAAACTTGACCTATCCCACTGAACTATATTTTATGGGACTGTGTTAAAACTGTTGTGTATTCATCCAGACCACATTCTTTAAGAGAACTTCCAGCCAGGATCATGAATGCAATTTATGAAATCACTCGGCAGCAGCTGTAGAATGTTTTCAATGAGGTGGAAAATCAGACTGAATGTTGGATCACCAAAAACTGGTGGCTATGTTGAAGTCTATAAATTTAAACTGCAATGTTAAAGTCTTATACACACTGATTTAAGTCATTTTTAACTTTTTTCTGTCAAAAATAAAACAAAAATTAAGGTTTAAAGTTAACATGAAAAATTTTAAAACACCCCAAATGGCTATGATGTTATGTATATCTATTAGAAACTTTATTATTTTTCCCAGGTTGGAAGACTAATAGCAACTCATTAGAAAATGTTTGCCTTTTCACTTTACTGTTCTCCCTACTTCTTTCTCTTCACATAATTTATTGATTATAGAAGTTAAGAACAATTAGTAAATTTCAAGAAAAAACACTCAACTGGAACTTCATGAGAGAATCAACTTTTTTATGTTTAACAAAAACATATCAGTTGGCTAATACTCAGCCAATGAATATTTTCTTAAAAGGAACATGAATTACTCATTGCATTTGCTTACTAAATAACAAGAATAATTTAGTGAATCTCAGTGGCTATAGCAAGTAATCCAAGCAGAAGATTTAAGAATATCTATTTAAAATTGACGATATAAAACAAAATAATGGTCATTAATATTTATCTCAGATATTTTTCATAGTCCTCTAAGGTAGATCCTCTTACTGTCTCCATTGTACAGATAAGGACAATGAATCACAGTAATGTTAAACAATTTGCTCAAGGTCACCAGGTCAGTTAAGGCAGGAGATAAACTTCAAAGCCAGTCTGTGTCCACAGTCCAAGCCCTTAGCTGGTACACTTCTCCTGATTATGGTATTTTTATACTTAAGGCTTCTTTTACACATTTTAATGGATCGTTATAAAGATTCTAAATCACTGATCAGTTTATTTCAAATTTGCTCTAGCGTTACACTCCATAGAAGAGATTTCTACTCTTTCAAAAAAAATGTCTGAACACTCTCTTTTATTGCGGCGGCTTATAAACAAATAGGCAATTGAGCAGTCTTTTGGGCTAATTACCATGAGCAAATTAACTTAAATGCCTATGAGTCTTTGGCATAATTCTCCAGAATGCAAAATGAGCCAATCTTATTGATTCTAGTTTTAACAATACCTCTAGAAGCTTTTTTGGGGGGAGGGGTGGGGGTTGTGTTTTTTGTTTTGTTTTTCCTTTTCCTTTTTCTTCCTCACTGCTACTACTTTAGTCCAGGACATCTTCATTTCTTGCTTAGACCGCTGAACATTGCTTCCAAATGTCCTCTAACCTGTTTCCTTTACAGATCACGCCCTACACTACTACAATAGTTCCATCCTTAAAACACATACTTGAGGCCAGGTGCAGTGGCTGACGCCTGTAATCCCAGCACTTTGGGAGGCCTAGGCAGGTGGATCACGAGGTCAAGAGATCAAGACCATCCTGACCAATATGGTGGAACACCCCCCCCCGCCTAAAAATACAAAAATTAGCTGAGCATGGTGGCAGGAGCCTGTAGTCCCAGCTACTTGGGAGGCTGAGGCAGGAGAATTGCTTGAACCCGGGAGGTGGAGGTTGCAGTGAGCCGAGATTGCACCACTGCCCTCCAGCCTGGTGACAGAGCGAGACTCCGTCTCAAAAAAACAAAAACAAAAAAAAACCATACTTGATCATTTTACTCCTTTCCCCCAGTAGGAACTTTCAACACATTTAAAACTCAAAGTTCAGCAACTTTAGTGTGATATACAAAGCCCCACCAGCATTCCCACCACTGCTTCCACTCCGACTACTACACCTATCCAGCCCCAACCATCTTTTAGATACCACATATCTCAGTATATTTCATCAAATACTATTTGCTTTGAAAATTGTCATCTTTCTGCTTAATATTGCTTAGATTTGGGTTTGACAGATTTTGAGGTTTTTTTCCCCCAGGTTTTTGACTTGTTTTGTTTTTAAGAGAAATGCATGCTTATATACCTAGCCACTCAGATCATCTGGCTCAGATCAGGAGCAGAGAGGGTGAGACAGACACCCAGTGTACCTTAAATGTGAAGGCCTTAAATGTGAGGATATAGGCAATTGTTTTTCTCTAGAATAAGAATGAACTAGGCAAGTATGAATGCAATTAGAGGTAAGTTTAAAGGTAGAAAAAGAAGCTGGATGATACAAGATCAATTGTTTAATGAGGACTAGCAGAGAGCGCAAGCAGCAGCAAACATGTCCATCAGTCTCTGTGGGCACATTAGCACGTGGTTCTCAATCTTAGCTGCACATTAGAATCACCTGGGGAGTGTCTACAACGTCCCTGCCAGGTGTTCTTTGGGCCAATTACATCAAAATCTCTAGGAGTAAATCACAGACATTGGTATTTTTCAGAGCACCCCCAGGTGATTCCAAAGTACTGCCAAGGTTGAAATTCACCCAGTTAAGACAAAAGTGATGAGAAAAGACCACAGAAGAGAGCTGACAGCTCATATAACTGGAAAGCAAAGATACATTATCATGCCTATATCGCAGTTGTGATTTTTTCCAGGAATGCTTAATAGCCTGGGAGCAAGGGCAGAAAAAGGGAAAAGTCGAGTTTATCCGGAGTTGAAAAGTGGCAGGGTCCTAAATAATAGAGACCTGATCTTAGAACACTGCAACTATTGACCATAGGCTCCAGACTGGGTAAGAGAAGTCAGGAAGTGATAAGAGACTGAGCAAACAGCTAGCTGTCAATGAATTCAGTGAACGAGTGTAATAGTGGCAGGAAAGAGGGATAAGTTGACATGAGAGAGTAGGATTTCTGGGTTTAAAATTTAAGTTTTTCGAGGTAGCACCACTCTGAGTGATTATATAATCTGGAGCAAGGCCACGGCAGAGAATGACTAGGGTAGAAAAGAGAATGGCTGGCTACACTGACAAAGTCTTTGGAGATTGAGGTTAGCGTGTTCACTGGGGCATCATGAATTTTAGAGTTGTCCAGGATAACTATAAGATCTAGGAAGGGAAAGAAATCAAGTCAAAGGGTTCTATGAAGTCTGGGGCACAATCCAGAGTGACTAGAGGATAGCAATGGGCAAATACAAGCTCAGAAGATGGCAGCCTTATCAATGAGGTAGAAAAGAAATAGCCTGAAGTGGCAGAGTGACTGCAAGAGACTGACACCCTGATCACAGAAGCCAAGTACCACGTGTGTGACAGAATGAAGAGCATCTGTCTGAGAGAACAAAGTCCTCTCAAAGGATGAAAATGAAACATCATTGCAAACCCATAATTGTCCAGCTCATTCCCATCTTCAGCTTAATGTTCAACATTGGCTTCCACTGCTCTTAAGATATGGCCAGTGCCTACAAGGTCTAGCATGACCAGGGTCTGCCTAACTCCTGAGCCTCATCATGTTCCATGCTCCATCCTGGCTCTCCGCACATCAGTGGAAGGGCCTTTTCCCACTCACCAAATGTGCTATGTTCCCTCCCACCAAAGAGTCATTAAACATTGCTGTTCCCTCAGTCTCAAACTCACCTCTCCCTTCTCCGTCCAGTTAACTCATTCATGTTTCCATTTCCAACACAAATACATTATGTACTTATGGAAGCCTTACTCAATCTTCCACATTTGATCAGCTGCTCTCATACCATTTATGAACATTGTAGTTTTACACTTATTTAGGTGATCATATATCTAATGTCTGTCTATACAACTGGACTGTCAGTTCTATGAGGGCACAGGCCATATCCATCATATTCACCATATATTCCTAATGCCCAGCAAAGTTACTGACATACAGTAGGCCCACTATAAATACTGTTGAATAAATGAATGAAAACATGGATACACCACAAATGAGAAGGAACATAGTGAAAAGGCTACTGGAATCTTAATACTATTCATATAGCAGCAAGAGATACCACTTCTTGAGTGCTTCCTGTGTACCAGATAGGGCTACTTATTTAATCCATGGATCAACCTCTGAGATAGTTTTTTTTTTTTCTTGAGATGGAGTCTCACTATGTTGCCCAGGCTGGAGTGCAGTGGTGTGATCTCATCTCACTGTAGCCTCCGCCTCCCGGGTTCAAGTGACTCTCCTGACTCAGCCTCCCGAGTAGCTCACATTACAAGTGCACACCACCATGCCTGGCTGACTTTTGTATTTTTAGTAGAAACGGGGTTTCACCATGTTAGTTAGGCTGGTCTCAAACTCCTGACCTCATGATCCACCCACCTCGGCATCCCAAAGTGCTGGGATTACAGGCCTGAGCCACTGTACCCGGCCTGAGATAGGTTTTTATCATCTCAATTTTGTAAATGAGAAAACTGAACACTCAAAGAGATTAAATGACTTGCCTGCTGGCCCCCAGCTGTGAACGGCAAGAACTAGGATTTTCCCAGGTAGAGGTACCCTATCTTTACGTCAAGTTGACTATAAAAATGCCTACAGTTAAAGCCAAATTATCCTCAAAAAGGCAACTCTAGATGTGCACACATGTACACACATATCTGAACATGTACCAGTTTGGCTTCAAGCTGGTACTCTGAATAGGGCATTTTACCACAGAATGGAGGTCCCAAGGGTTAAAAATAGGGCCAATAGAAGAAAATAGGTTTGGATGGGGTATTAGTCAGGGTTCTCTAGAGGGATAAAACTAGTGGAATAGATACATATATAAAGAGAGTTTATTAAGGAGTATTAAATCACACAATCATATACAAAAAAAGTTTATTAAGGAGCATTAAATCACACAATCATATATAAAGAGAGTTTATTAAGGAGTATTAAACTCATACAAAGATCCCACAATAAGCCATCTGCAAGCTGAGGAGCAAGGAAGCCAGTTCAAGTCCCAAAGCTGAAGAACTTGAAGTCTGATGTTTGAGGACAGAAAGTATCCAGCATGGGAGAAAGATGTAGGCTGGGAGGCTAAGCCAGTCTAGCCTTTTCACATTTTCCTGCCTGCTTTATATCCTGGCCAAGTGGGCAGCTGATTAGAGGGTGTCTACCCAGATTAAGGGTGGGTCTGCCTTTCCCAGCCCACTGACTCAAATGTTATTCTCCTTTGGAAACATGCTCACAGACACACCCAGGATTATTACTTTGCATCCTTCAATCCAATCAAGTTGACACTCAGTATCAACCATCACAAGTCCACCCCCTGTCAACTTGAACTCATACACATTTCCTGAGCTCATATATAATTTTCAAATAAAGACAATAATAAGATCATAATTATGCCTAACATAATTCAACTATGCTACGTACAACCGAAAACACACCAATTCCCAACCCAAATGCTATTACATAAAGTTAACAATACTTAAATGCTGATATGAAGTCAATAAATCTTATGTCACATGATAAAGTAAAAAGGAAAATGAAGGCATTTTCTTAGCACAGTGTATACATGAACAAGCATGTTTTTAACAAAAAGAGGAAGAAATACAGAGAATTACAGTCCTCGTTCCTGCAACTGGTCATGTGGTTGTAGCTAGTATTGATGACTACCTTCTTCTGCTACCCATTCTGTATTCCCTTTGCCTTCAGCACACACCTCAACAGGTCGTCGGGTTTTTCCTGGTGGAGTGACCCAAACCTTCATTCCTGAAGGGTCTTGGCCATTTGTAGGCCTGCCTGGAGTGGGCTGTTGTAGTTTCCCACTGACCTTAACCACAGGGCATGGTAATACTAACAGACACCCTAATGGATCTCCTCTATTCCATTCATACTCTTCCTTACCTCTGTTGTGAAGTAGTAGGCTGATTTCATCTTGATAGTCCAGGTCAATCACCCCAGCCAGCACTGTATCTCCCTCCTTAGCCTGTTGACTTAAAGGTGGGAGGTGCCCAAAGTATTTAGGTGGCAATCTTAACTTCCAGTTTAATGGAATTGTTGTTGTGCCTCCTGGCAGCATTCCTCCCTCTGGAACTAAGACCTCTAGGCCAGCAGAACGTAATGTCACAGGAACAGGAAGCAAAATTTTGCTAGTGGGTCACTAGGGGTGAGGGTGAATGGTGCCACTTGTACTTGCACCCCTTGATTCCTGGACCCGTGAATCCTGACTGCGGGAGAAACGGTACCATGTATTGGACACTGATTCAGAGCACACATGGCCTTCTGGAGAACTTTACGTCAGCCCTGCAAAGGACTTCAAAAGGCCATTCCACTATTCTATCTATCCAGCTGCTTCAGGATGATGGGGAACATGGTAAGACCAGTGAATTCCATGAGCATGAGCCCACTGCTGCACTTCTTTAGCTGTAAAGTGAGTGCCTTGGTCAGAGGCAACACTGTGTGGAATACCAAGATGGTAGATAAGGTATTCCATGAGTCCATGGATAACAGTCTTGGCAGAAGCATTGCTGAGGTCACCCGTTAGTGAGCACTCACACAGGATACAAATATCTTCAGTTTTTGATCAGACAGGTCCATCCACATATCTCTTCTCCAATTTTCTTTGTCACCAATTTTCCAATCATGTTTCTTCCAAGTCCCTGACCATCCAGCCAAACCATTGGCTACAGCCCATGAATCAGTATATAATCATACATCTGGCCCTCTCTCCTTCCATGCAAAGTGCACAACCAGATGCAATGCTCAAAGTTCTCCCCATTGGGAAGACTTCTCTTCACCACTGTCCTTCAGGATGTCCTGAGAAGGGGCTATAGTACTGCAGCTGTCCACTTTCAGGTGGTGCCTGCATATCGTGCAGAACCATCTGTGAACCAGATCCTAGTCTTCTCTTCCTGTGTCAACTGATCATAGGGAACTCCCCATGAAGCCATTGGTGCAGGCTGAGTGAGAGATGGCAGGGTGGCAGGATTGGAGACCATAGGCATTTGAGCCACTTCCTCACGTAACTTGTGCCTTCAGGACCTGCTTGAGCCCGATCACATATATACCACTTCCATTTGATGATGGAATGCTGCTGTGCATGACCCACTTTATGGCTAGATGGGTCAGAAAGCACCCAGTTCATGATAGGCAGTGCAAGTCACATGGTGACTTGATGACCCATAGTCAAACGTTCAGTTTCCACCAAAGCCCAGTAACAGGCCAAGAGCTGTCTCTCAAAAGGAGAGTAGTTATCTGCAGATGGCAGGGCCTTGCTCCAAAATCCTAGAGGCCTCCACTGTGATTCACCTATGGGGGCCTGCCAAAGGCTCCAAACAGCATCCCTATCTGCCACCAATACATCAAGCACCATTGGATCTGCTGGGTCATATGGCCCAAGTGGCAGAGCAGCTTACACAGCAGCCTGGACCTGTTGTAGAGCCTTCTTCTGTTCTGGACCCCACTCAACACTGGCAGCCTTTTGGATCACTTGATAAACAGGCTGGAGTAAAACACCCAAATGAGGAATGTGTTGCCTCCAAAATCCAAAAAGGCCCACTACGTGTTGTGCCTCTTCCCTGGCTGTAGAAGGGGCCAAATGCAGCAACTTATCCTTCACCTTAGAAGGAAAATCTCAACAGGCCCCACACCACTGGATGCCTAGGAATTTTACTGAAGTGGAAGTTTCCTGAATTTTAGTCAGATTTTTTTTCCATTCTCTGGTAAGCGAATGTCTCACCAGTAAGTCCAGTTTGTTTTCTACTTCTTGCTCACTGGATCCAATCAGCATAATGTCATCAATGTAATGGACCAGTGTGATATCTTGTGGAAGTGACAAGCAATCAAGTTCTCTCCAAATAACATTATGACACAAAGCCGGAGAGTTGATATACCCCTGAGATAGGACAGGAAAGGTATATTGCTGGCCTTGCCAGCTGAAAGCAAATTGCTTCTGGTGGACCTTATGGACAGGAATGGAGAAAAGGACATTTGCCAAGTCAATGGCTGCATACCAGGTACCAGGAGATGTGTTAATTTGCTCAAGCAATGAAACCGCATCTGGTATAGCAGCTGCAACTGCAGTCACCACTTGTACAGTAATCCACTGTCATTCTCCAAGATCCATCTGTCTTCTGCATAGGCCAAACAGGAGAGCTGAACGGGGATGTGATGGGAATCACCACCTCTGCATCTTTCAAGCCCTTAATGGTGGTACTAATCCCTGCAATCCTTCCAGGGATGTGATACTGGTTTTGATTTACTATTTTTCTAGGTAGAGGCATCTCTAATAGCTTCCATTTCCCACCATAATATCCCTCACCCTACTAGTCAGGGAGCCAGTGTGGGGGTTCTGCCAGCTGCTAAGTATGTCTATACCAATTAGGCATTCTGGCACTGGGGAAATGACTACAGGATGAGTCTGGGGACCCACTGGACACACTTTAAGTCAGACCTGAGCTAAAACTCCATTAATTACCTGACCTCCATAAGCCCCTACTTTAACTGGAGAACCACAATGAGTCCCCTGGAATCAACATCACCTCAGATCAACTGTGCATTGGGGAAAGGGAAGTGATCAGACATTTCAGGGACTACATCATTTCAGGTAGTCTTTGAAATGTCTGATCACTTTCCTTTCCCCAATGCACAGTTTCCTGATAAAAGACTGGAAGTCTCCTTGGGGGAGGATGGGAGAAAGATTGACCGCATAAACTGTTGGTAATAGGGTCCTTCCTCAAGGGGACCTGGCCTCCCCTTCATTCAAGGTGTTCTGGGTCTGTAAACTGGCTCAATTCCAGAAACTGATTGAGGGGCCATGATTCTGTTTTTATAATTCAAATTAGTCTTTTGCCTGTTAGACCTGAAAATTTTCTGCTCATATAAATTAAGTAGGAATGCAGTAGGCTTCCTATCAATTTCACTTCTAGGAACATCGTGATTGATTAGCCAATGCCAGAGCTCTACTTGAGTCAGACTATTCTGATTTTTGCTTTGCCTCTGCTGTCCATTACAGTAGCTATGCCTACCTTGCCTTTGATGGTTGAGTGCCACCACTAGGCCCCTGTCACCTCAGGATCCAGTTATTCCCATCGTATTTAAATTTTGTAGTTGCATGACTATGGTTCCTACTGCTAGATTTGACATACAGAGAAGAGCAATTATAGGGCTCTTGAAAGATACAGGTGCTGCCCTCACAAATCTATTTTGCAAAGCACTGGTCAAAGGTATTATCTTCTGGACCCTCCCAGCTGGGAAGGTCTAAAGTGACTAATCCACTCCACCATCCCAATCTCCCTAAGCCTTTGGATCCTTTCCTCTACATTAACCAAGGGAGATCAGGCCTTTCCAGCTCGCTCACAGTGGGCCATCTTTTAAGCCTATTTCAGCTAATCAAACAAACTATATTAGAACATTTTTTAACTCCCTGAGCTGTAACATTAAATGCAGAATCCCTACTTAGTGGGCCCAAACCAATAAATTCAGCCTGATCTAACTCTTGTTCCTTCTACCATTATCCCACACCCTTAATATCGATTCCCATGCCTGTTCTCCAGATTTCTGCTTATATAACTTGGAAAACTTCAGCAGTTCTTCTCAAGTGTAGCACACCTCCTCATGGGTCACACTCTGAACCTCACCTCTAGGGGTCCACCAGGACTTTAGTCTAGTTGTAGGTGTAGAAGCAAACAGGGGTGTTGGCAGTGGCTCCTGAGGAGAATCAACATGATCTTGCCTGGCAACTGCCTCAGGGGAGTCCATCACCATTGCCTCAGGCAGTGCAGGGTTTATCTCCTCAGACAAAGGTAGAAAGGCTGATGGCAGCATGGGTTGGAGAGGGGATGTTGCCAATACTGGGGATGGAGAAGCTGTTTCTTCTGGCAAAAAAGATTCATCAGGGTTTACAATCTCAGTGTCCCCACTTCACCAGGGTCCTCCCACACATCCCCATTCCAAGTCGCAGGGTCCTATTCTTTTCCAATCAATGCCCTCACTTTAACAGTAGACACCTGGTGAGGCTGTGCATGCACCTTCCATTACAGGTCAGCCACTCACATGATAAGAGCTTGTGTCTGTTTTTCCACAATTTCAGCTCTTTCTCTACAGGAGATAAGACACTCACTGAGGGCAGTCTTAGGAGATTTAAGGCTCAGTATATGCTTCTGAAGCCGGGAGTCAGAATCCCTGAATTCATCATTTTCCTTCATCATTTTGTCCAGTGAACTTAGGAGCAACCAACCAACTTCATTAGTTTCTTAATTCTCCACATATAGCCAAAGGTATTATGTACAGAGTCACTAAACTCCTTGCCTCACATGAGCAGTAAATCAAGAGCATCAAATGCATTTATTTTGCATAACTCTCTAAACAGTTCATGCCAAGGACTATCAGTGTTCTCCATACTGTTAGAAATAAGAGTCCTTAGCATTATTGGGTCTAATCATATTAAGCAGCCAACTCCAGAATTCCCAAAATCAATGAAAGAACTCCATTCTTAATATTCTGTTCCTCTAGAACCACTCCTGGTACCAAAATCTATATTAGTCAGGGTTCACTAGAGGGACAGAACTAACAGGACATATATATATATGTGTGTGTGTGTGTGTGTGTGTGTGTGTAGAAAGAGAGAGAGTTTATTAAGGAGTATTAAACTCACATGATCACAAGACCCACAATAGGCCGCCTGCAAGCTGAGAAGCAAGGAAGCCAGTCCAAGTCCCAAAGCCGAAGAACTTGAAGTCCGATGTTCAAGGACAGGAAGCATTCAGCATGGGAAAAGATGTAGGCTAGGAGGCTAAACCAGTCTAGCCTTTTCACGTTTTCCTGCCTGCTTTATATCCTAGCCAAGCGGGCAGCTGATTAGATGGTGACCATCCAGATTAAGGGTGGGTCTGCCTTTCGCAACCCACTGACTCAAATGTTAATCTCCTTTGGAAACACCCTCACAGACACATCCAGGATCAATACTTTGCATCCTTCAATCCAATAAAGTTGACACTTGGTATTAACCATCACAGATGGGGAATTCAATAAAATCCCTGAGAGGGCAGGTAGCAAAATCCTCATGAGCAGTCACAAAAAAGATCAAGGAGGAGGAAGAGGCAGCACAGAGATTGATTCACTGCCTCTGCAGAGATCTTTCCTGGGGTGGAAGTGAGTTTTCATTCCAGTAGATCATAAAAAGTGACAATTCCTGCTGATGACAAAAGCCTCCTCCATATTTTTTGAAACATAACTCTGCCATCACCATTTAGTACTTATTCAAATGCACGAGTTTCTTTTTAAGGAAAAATGGCTCCTAATGGCACTATCCCCTATGGCTCACAATTATGCAGCAGTAGCGTGGTTTTCACACAGGTGCCTTAACATTTAAAGTAGAATTCAAACTTGACCACAATGACAGGTTCAGAGCTCATGAACCTCTGCAAACATATGGAATACGTGAGAAAAGAAACTTCACTATGTTTTTTTTTCTATCTAGTTTTGGTCAAAAATCCAAATGACAGAAAAAGAGATTCACATACTGTATTAGTTTCCTAAAGCTGCCACAGCAAAATGGTACAAACTTGGTGGCTTAACACAACAGAAATTTATTCT
This sequence comes from Colobus angolensis palliatus, assembly GCF_000951035.1. Classification (NCBI taxonomy): domain Eukaryota; kingdom Metazoa; phylum Chordata; class Mammalia; order Primates; family Cercopithecidae; genus Colobus; species Colobus angolensis. The sequence goes on from NW_012111364.1 coordinate 9,087,235, forward strand.
CTCATATTTCTGGAGACTAGAAATCTGAAATCAAGGTGTCAGCGGGGCTGTGCTCTCTCTGAAGTCTCAGAGAATCATTCCTTGCCTCTTCCTAGCTCTGGTGGTTTCTTGCAATCCTTGGTGTCCCTTAGCTTGTGGTAGCATCACTTCGATCTCTGCCTCTCTCACATGGCCATTTCCTGTGTCTCCCTGTGTCCACATTTCCCTCTTCTTACAAGGACATCAGTCATTGAAGGAGGCGGGCCCAATCCAATGAGTATGACCTCATCTTAACTTGATTCCATCTGCAAAGAGACTCTGTTTCAAAATATGGTCAGGTCACATTCACAGGTACTGGGGGTGAAGCCTTAAATATATCTTTCTGGGGGGACAGAATTCAACCCATACCTCATACTAACCACCTAGTCTGGATTACTCGAAGGCAGCACACCTGCACTTAGACTTCACGGAAGGCTCTTAATTCTTCAGTAAAATGCCCTCTTTTTTTAATAAAAAAGTTTAAATAAAAATATACAAAAAAACTAATTGGCTTCTTCTACAAAATCACTATTGAAGATACTTTTTTTTCCTCAAAAAGTCTTTTTATAAATGCCATGAAAAAAGTTTATTTGAAAACTCATCAAATGAAATATCATTTGATGACAGCGAAAATTTTTCTTTTGTTTGGCAATTAGAAAGCTTACTAGTCAGCACTATAATACTATACTAATACTCAGTAGTCTATAGCACCATAATACTACAGTAGTCTGGGTGTTTCTCAAGTTCGGATGGGGAGAGTAAGTTAAGGAGGGAAATGATTAAAAACACAGATGCCTGGGACCCACTCCAAACCTATAAAATCAGAAGTGATGGGGATGAGGCCCAGGCTTATTCACTTCTGACAAACAGCCAAAGTCATTCTGCTGTACACCAACTTTGAGTGCCATCAGCCTAGGGTTTTTACACCCCATTTCCCCCTTTATTCTCAGAGATGTATAGTTTGCAAGTTTTATATTTTAATGTTCTTGTGTCCTTTATTGCAAGCTATATATTTTTTAGCTATTTACAATTAAGATTAACAAGCAATTTCTAAGTATTCTACTTCTGAACTACACATTTGAAATAATACTTGTGATTATATTTTAGGTTCTGTAGCACTTTTCCAAAGATGACATACATTTTCAAACAGATGGCTTTATTCATGCTTACCAAGTCCCTCTGAGGTACACTGGAAGAAGAAACTATTATTCCCTTCAAAAATAAAGGCTCAAGTCCAAGTCAAACTGAGTATTTATTAAACACCTTTAATGTTCAAGACACTTAAATATCACCTAATCAGGGCAGGTAATAGCCAGGGAGGTACATCTCTAAATATGGAAAGGTTAGTATATCACTTAAACATGTACACTGATTTACCATCTCTTGTTTGTAAAGAATTAGTCTAGACAATTTAATTATTTTAATTGATCAGTGTAAGTAGTCGTGAACAATTCAGAATAAAAGCGCCAAGTACTTTCTTTCCACATTATTCTTCTCATCTTCAGTTCACATATGAAAACTAAAGCCTCCTAAACTTAAGATTATAAAGTACTGCAAAGTACAATAGTCACTACGGTGAAAAAAAAAAATACCAGTTTCCATAGCTGTCTACAGCTCAACTATCTGAAAAATACATAGTCCGTTTGAAGACTTTTGTGAAATCCCTTGTGAGACTTACTGTTGACTGTGGTTAGAATACATTCAAAAGTATAATCAGATTGCATCATCACCATCACCTGCTCAGAGGCAAGTTGAAGAAACATGTGCTCATGAGGCTGAAGCTGGTTTATTGTACTACACTCTCATGTGGGCTTGCCAGAGAGATTAGTCACCATTTTGCAGCTGGTTTCAAATTCAGTTGCTGCGATACAAGTGCAGATGCAATGGCTTACCCTAATTATATTGCTCCAGTTTAATCTTTCCATTTGTAGCATACTATATATTGGATCAAATTCAAGACTCTGGATTGGTTTCAAATAGAAGAGACTTCAAAATCACACATTTGTGATCCTCTCCTAAAGCTTGGTGATCATATTTCATCATTGTCTCTTTTGGATCTTCTGAATCTACTCCAAACGTGTTTTTAGCTCTCAAGTCTTCACCAAATCTTGATAATAAAAATGCAGGGGAAAAAAAAAAATCAAAAAACAGTTCTTAGAGTTTTTTTTTAACAAAATAAAAAGAAAGTTATGTCATCTCCAAAAATACTCACATATTTTTTAAAATTTCAATTTTCTTCTTGTTTGGAATTAAATATATGAGAAAATTCTAAGGAAATTAATTGTCATCAGTGGTTTCTAAACTTGACTGATGGTCAAAATCACTTGGGAAGCTTTAAAACACACATACATTTCCCCCACTTCACCCTATACCTGTTGAATCATAATTTAAAGAGGTTTATTTTTAAATTAATCTAGAAGTTAAATCAAGCTTATGCTGGTATTGCTTCTGAGAGTCAGAAAGAAAAAAGAAAGGTTCCTGCCTATCTCAGACAGGTCTTTTTAACTGTCTGCTTCTGTCCATATTTAATAAATGCCATCTGTCAAGAATGATGTCTATACAAAGAGATGATGTAATCAGAAGAACTTTAAAATAAAAGAAAAAATAAAATCCTAGCATCATCAGATCCACAGAAGCTACTCAGATAAGAGGCTCCAAGAGGAGATTTTTGGATGTGAAAAACAGTGATAAGGAGTACAACACACATTTACAATCGTCTTAATTTTGTAAGCATCTGTTTCAATTTGTCGGATACATAGTTTTTTCCTTCAAAATAACTTGAAGGTATTATTTTGAAGATACACATAGTGAAACTAAGATTATGCATTTTTTACTCCCTTGTTTCTTATTCCTTTGTTCCACGTTAGTGCTTGGAATATGGTGGTAAGAACAGACAACCCATGCCCTCACTATGCATACAATATCATCGATGGCATTATAAAAATATCAAAATAGTTTTATGGTTAAAATAAACTATAAGAAATTCACATCAGTATATTTCAAAATACCCTTGGGGATAAAAATAACACATTCAAGTTATAGTTGACACATTATTTGGAAAAATCACTCAAGTTCTGCAATTTCTCCTTCCCAAATTAATATCAGTTTTACTTTATTATCTGATCTAAAATTTATAATTACACAAAAATGTGAAGTTAATAAGTGAATGGTATATCATAGGTTATTCAACACACTGCTAAAATTTAAAATCACTGTGTCAATTCTAAAAACTAGATTTCCCTAAACTCTAAAAGCTACACAACTATGATAAACAGAATCTATGGTACTTTGCAACTCTTAATACTATAATTAAACATCAAGTTTAATTAATAGAAAAGTTTCCTAAACAGATTTTCACATGATAGAATATGTTAATTGGATAATTATGGCCAATCATAAACTTAAGCATAAAAGGTGATGGTAAGATAAAAACAAAATCTTGAGGACAAAATTTCAAACTCAGGCTCTCATCCAGGCCAGAGTTCCTGAACTATACAATTACAAACTAACTTCTTTGTTATTTAAACTGCATTTTACTGTTTACAAATACAAGTAGTTTTCCAAATACTCCATGCTGTTGATGCCTCAAAGTGGGGAAAACAGATGAATTAAATAAGTAGAGGCCATGTTAGCCAATGTGATTGAGACCATTTCTTCATTTAATAAAAAAACAGCTAAAGTGGGAAATCATAAAAAATATATGCATACCTTAAACATTTTACTTGAAAACAAATAAATCACATTCATTTAATAAAGTAAATACTTCTGAAGTAGCGGAGTTGTCTTAAGTAAATACCTGAGGTTATCGTCTCACGCCAAAGAAATTGAAGGACGAGGATACACGAGGAGTGAGTTTAAGAGTGGAAGTTTAATAGGTGAAAGAAAGAGGAGGCCGGGTGACGTGGCTCACACCTGTAATCCCAGCGCTTTGGGAGGCTGAGGCAGGCAGATCACTTGGGGTCAGGAGTTCGATACCAGCCAGGCCAACACGGTGAAATCCAGTCTCCACCAAAAATATGAAAATTAGCTGGGAGTGGTGGTGCCTGCCTGTAGTCCCAGCTGTTTGGGAGACAGAGGTGAGAGAATCACTTGAACTTGGGAGACGAAGGTAGCAGTGAGCCAAGATCCTGCCATTGCACTCCTACCTGGGCAACAGACCAAAACTCCGTCTCCAAAAAAAAAAAAGAGAGAGAGAGAGAGAAAGAAAATGAAAATGAAAATGAAAAAAGAAAGAGGAAAACTCCCTCGTGCGGAGGAAAGGGTCCCAAACAGGTTTCCGGGTTCACGGCAAGATGGCGTTGTTTTTATAGGAGGCGGTGTCTGATTTACATAGGACACGAGCGATTGGTCAGACCAGGTGTGTCATTTACATAGCATGGGAAGAAGCTGGCCCACTCCACCCTAATCTTTTTTTTTTTTTTTCTTTCAAACGGAGTCTCGTTCTGTCGCCCAGGCTGGGTGCCATGGTGCCATCTCGGCTCACTGCCAGCTCTGCCTCCCAGGTTCACGCCATTCTCCCGCCTCAGCCTCCCGACTAGCTGGGACTACAGGCGCCCACCACCACGCCCGGCTAATTTTTCTGTATTTTTAGTAGAAACGGGGTTTCACCGTGTCAGCTAGGATGGTCTTGTGATCCGCCCCCCTCGGCCTCCCAAAGTGCTGGGATTACAGGCATGAGCCTCCTCGCGGGCCTCCACCCTAATCTTTTATTAGACAGATGGGTTGCTACCTGGCCACCGCCATGTTGCCTGCCTCTTTACTGTGCACGTGGTGACAATGAAAACGGAAGGTGGAGCCTCCACGTTGAACATACCTGGCTTCCAAGTAGCTCTCTACTATTGGCAGAGCTGCCAGCATTTACCTGTGCAAGCTTCCAGCTTGCTTATCTATGTCTGCAGCTCGATTTTTCAGGTTGCTCTTTTGTTAGAAAAGAAATGATTTGGGGACTGCTTTTTATTAAAAAGGAAATCTTGCCAAGGACTCTCTTACCCTCACTAACTGCCTAAATAATTTCTTTCTAGCTCCCGTATCACTTTGAAGTTATAAGAAGAAATACAGGCCGGGCGCGGTGGCTCAAGCCTGTAATCTCAGCACTTTGGGAGGCCGAGACGGGCGGATCACGAGGTCAGGAGATCGAGACCATCCTGGCTAAC
>NW_012111364.1:9092455-9136870 GCF_000951035.1 Colobus angolensis palliatus
TTAAAAATAACTCAGCAAAGAAGTATTGACAATGAAAACCATGTGGGGCAGGTGTGGTGGCACATGCCTGTAGTCCCAGCTACTCAGGAGGCTGAGGCAGGAGAATGGCGTGAACCCAGGAGGCGGAGCTTGCAGTGAGCTGAGATCCGGCCACTGAGCCTGGGCGACAGAGCGAGACTCCGTCTCAAAAAAAAAAAAAAAAAAAAAAAACAATTTTTCTTGGCATTGTTCCCTCCCATGTTGCAATAACATCGAATCCTGATTCAAGCTGTTATTTAATACAACATAGAACTATTTCTAGGGCATCTATAACTACCTATGGCATGAGTAATTTTTGCCTCTGGATTGCTCTTATCTCCTCCTCCTCTTCATATTTACAGCCATCCTTTTCTGCCCCAGCTTGTTTGCTTTCTGCATCCATAATTTCATTTTCAAAAAAAATTTTTTTAACTGTAACCATGTCTGACATATATTAGTTTCTAATTTAAAAAATTCTTCCATTTGTCTGAGATACTTAAAAACAAATTTACAACAGCAACAAACTATGTTTTATACTATCTCCTTGTAATTAACAATATTTTTAAGTGATAGTTTTCACCAAAGTTTAGTAAATGGTTAAATGTAAATTTTGCTCTATGCTATCACTACACTATTTTTTAAATGTTTGATGTTATTCTATCTTATATAACTGCTACTACTGTCTTATACTTCTTTTCCCAAATTAAAACTCAGAACTCTTCTTTACATCTTTTGCATCTCCTCTTTACATACTCTGATTTATGGGTTAGAAGAAGGATATTACATTCAACGGTAAAACTATGACTTTTAGGTCATTTTTTTTCCGGAAATTTGTAGATCTTTATTTTCATTTTTAAAAATAATTGCTATTGAAAAACTCTATCCTCATTTGAATGAAAACAGAGCTCTTCTTTGTATTGCTCATCATTGCATACCCAACACCCAGCATAGCACCTAGCACACAGAAATATTCAGATATTGTCTGAATGCATGAATGTTTATATAATTTCATTGAAGCATTAATTATTGAAATAAGAGTGCACTTCCCTAAGTTACTTATCAGGGAACTAGCTTTGGTTGTCAATAGCTTTGAGTTTCAGATTTAGGAAAAAATTCATTAAGTTAGCTATTCTAACATCTAGCTAGAAGGTCTAAGGTCAACTGTTCTGCTACTACTCTTCACCAAGATCACTGATGAAATTTCATTCATAAATCTGGTGAAAACATTTCAGCTCTTATCCTACTTGTAGTTCACTTTGTCTCAGGTCCTCAGAAAAAGGATGTGAAGACAATGCACAGGGAGTACAATCATTTCAGGTAAGTTTATTTTCTTTAACTGTTTCTATGCTGAAGGTACACTGAAGGTACATATTAATGGTGAGATATTCTATAATTCAGAGTCCATCTCATAAAACACTAAAAAAAACATGTATTTTTTTAAGTTCTAAGATTTGTGAATTTGCCTACAACAAAAAACTGCAGTTTGTTAGTTCTAGTTTCATTGCTGCCTATGGCAACTGTAATTGCTCTGTAGAGTTTCGTTTGTTTGTTTTAATTCTAGTGCCCCTGTTCTGCTTTTGTAGGTTATCATTTTGAAGAACTAGTTCAGCTACATGGTATCCATAATATCCATAACACCGTGCCCGGCCCTAGGATATTTTTTAACATCCATAACACCGTGCCCGGCCCTAGGATATTTTTTAACATCCATAACACCGTGCCCGGCCCTAGGATATTTTTTAAATGAGCAATCACCTAGAAAAATATCTTCAAGTGTTGCTATCAACTAAAAAAAAAAAAAAAAGTAAAATTTTTGAACAACCAGTTCACGAGGAAATAAACAATTACTCTACACAAGTGCCCAACACCCTAAATCCTGACTTTCTCCTAGCTTCCAACCTGTTACTTGCTTTAACCTTCCCACAGGAAGGTTTCCAGCTGAGGCCTTTATTTGCAGTTAGGGACATCTGATAGAGTTCTAAGCCTTTCTTATGTAAGTGCAACATACAATACATTGTACACAATCTCCAACTGTTTTTAAGCAAATGAGAATTTAAAGATATTTATAAATCAATCTACCACTGATTCCTAGATCGTAAGGCAACTCACCCACACCTAAATTGACAGCTCCTTTTATATTTTAGCAATTAAACTATATAGATTATTTCTAAAGCATTTAACAAAGTTTCGTAGATATAAGTACTCCATCTTTATTCATGGCTAAGTACTACCTCTTAATTCATATTTTAATTAAATCATGCAATTATAATAAACAAGGACATACATTTAGCAGCAAACAGCTTGACACTTCAACAGCACTGTCTGCTCGTCAGAGAATAAACTAGATGCTGTCAACATCCAAGGATTTATGGAAAAGTTGGAAATGCTGGTCAATATGCAAAGTCACATAAGTGGAGGTCAGTTAAGATTAATATGCTTTTCTTTGAGAAAAGGCCATGAATCAAGTCTCAACACATTTCAGGAATTTCTATCATTTGTACCACCCTCTCTGACCACAGCGCATTAAATTAAAAATCTTCACCAAAAAGATAACACAAAAAAAGTCAATGTTTTGAAATCTTAAAACATTTAAAAATAACTCAGCAAAGAAGTATTGACAATGAAAACCATGTGGGGCAGGTGTGGTGGCACATGCCTGTAGTCCCAGCTACTCAGGAGGCCAAGGCAGGAAGATCACTTGAGACTAGGAGGTCGAGGCTGCAGTGAGCTGTCTGTGGTCACACCACTGTACTCCAGCCTGGGCGACAGAGTGAGATCCTATCTCTGAAAAAATTTTTTTAAGTTTTTAAAAAGAGAAAAATGTGTAAAATGACAAATGAATGGAAATAATACAAATTAAAATTTGGAAGCTGCTAAATAGCATTTGAAGGGAAATACAGGACATTCTTAATGAACATATTAGAATTTTTAAAAGCTTAAACATGATGATCCAAGGACAAGCAACCAACTTAAAAAGTCAAAATGAAACTAACAAAATAAACTTCAAAGAAAATGAAAAAGGAAATAATTAAGGTAAGAGCAAGAAATGATGAAACAGAAAATAAAATGCCACAGAGGAACAATACATCCTAAAACCGGTCTTTTGAAAACCCTAAGAAAATAAATAGTAAAGCAATAAATAAACAATATTGCCATGGGGGGAGGAGCAGAACATAATGAAAATCCCAGAGATTAAAAAATGGTAAGAAGATATCATAAAAAAAAAACTCTATCTATAAATTTAGATTTTTTAATTTAATTTTATTTTTTTTGGAGATAGAGTTTTACTCTGTCACCCAGGCTGGAGTGCAGTGGTGTGATCTCAGCTCACTGCAACCTCCACCTCCTGGGTTCAAGCGATTCTCCTGCCTCAGCCTCCTGAGTAGCTGGGACTACAGGCGCATGCCACCATGCCCGGCTAATTTCTTTTGTATTTTTAGTAGAAACGGGGTTTCACCATGTTGGCCAGGCCGGTCTCAATCTCCTGACCTCGTGATCTGCCCGCCTCAGCCTCCCAGTGTGCTGGGATTACAGGCGTGAGCCACCGTGCCCGACCCTAGAATATTTTTTAAATGAGCAATCACCTAGAAAAATATCTTAGCAAATTGACACAATAGGCTAGTCTACAATTATCAACAAATTCATTCAGTACATAAAAGCTACCCACTAAAGAAACACCAGGCCCAGATAATTTTTACAGGTGAATTCTATTAAAATCAAATCTTATACTAATTCTAATAACACTCAATGCCTATTATGTTTTTTCAGTAAGCCTTTAGCCAACCAGGAGTAACCCAAAAAACAATATGTACTGTATTTAGTAGTTAATTGCAAATGTTATAAGCATTCATTTTACGATCAAAAGTGGGAAAAAGATGTTTTCTTTGACATTTCTCTTCAACATACTAGAGGTCCTAGACCATGCAATAAGACCAAAAGATAAAATGAAAGCCACAAGAATTTGAATGGATCAAAACTCACTATTCACAGAGGTTATAATTATCTACTTAGAAAATTCAAAAGAATCTAAAGATGAATTATGAGAAGTAAATACTTGATTATGAAGATAGTTGCTACAAATATCAACTACATGTTTCTATGCCGGCAACAAACAGAAAATACAATTTTAAAAATATTTAGTATAATAATAAAACAAAAAAGCACTCTAAGAATAAATCTGACAAAAGGAGAAATGTGATTTTTATGAAAAATGTATAGCAATTTTACAAAAATTTATTAAGGAAACCTAAGTAAATGGACAGAAATATATTTCTGAAGACGACTAAATATCGTAAATATAGAAATTCTCCCCTAAATTAATCTATATGTTCAATAAAACTTCAACAAAAATCACATCAGAGTGGGTGGGTTTGAGTGATTATGCATTTATTATTCATTTTTTATTTATTTAGCATAAGATGAACTGATGCTTCATTATATAGAAAAGCAGAGAACAAAGGAAGGTTGAGATGGTTTTAAAGGATAGTAATATAACGAGCTTTATGACATTGGCTCAGAGAGAGAAAAATAGCCTGATAAAGTAGGAGAACCAAAGATACTATATATGTAAGAGTGAGCTTGGAAGATGTGTGAAGAAAAGAAGATGAATTAATCCAAAATAGTCCTAAGAAAATAGGTTATCCCTACAAAAAAAAAAATTAAAATCAGATCACTATACCACACTATAACCAAAGTTAACCATAGAGCTTTAAGAAGATGCTATAGGAAGATAACTTTCTGATCTCTAAGAAGGAACTTTTAAAATCAGACTGAAATATAAAAGTTAAGGAAAAGTTTTATATATTTTAAAACTGTCACATCAAAATGTCTCTTCATTAACAAATATAATTAAAAAAAGAAACATAAGTGAACTAGATTACTGTAAAATGCAGCAAAATTCATAACTGATCCCCTTAGAATCAGTTTTTTAAATGATAGACAACACAATACAGAAAAGAGACAGTGACTTTATCGAGAAAAAAACCACATATGACTATTAAACATAAATAAAAATGTCCAATTCCATTATAAACAAGAAAATGTAAATTAAAAACACAAGATACCATTTTATAATCAACAGACTGATAAAAATTTAAATCTCACAATATTACATGTTAAAAAGGATATAGTATAAGTAGAATTTTCATATACCACTTGGGAAAAAATTTTGCCATTATTTACTAAAGTTAACATGTGCATAGCCTGTAATTCCTCCTGGAAATAAAATCTAGAGGAAAGCTCACATATGTGCACCAGGAGACATGTACAAGGATGTTTGTAACAGCATCATTTTGTCTTTTGATTGAACTTTTTGACATAACTCTAAATTCACATGCAGGTTGGAGAAATTATATGGAAATATCTCATGTAGCTTCTACCCAGTTTACCACAATGGCAACATCTTGCAAAACTATAGTTCAATACCACAACCAGGATATTGACATTAACACACACCAGATAAAGAACATCTCCATAACCACCAGAATCCCCAGTGTTATCCTTCTATAGCCATACACACTTCCCTCTTTCACCCCATCCTTAACCACTGGCAACCACTAACTTCTCTATTTTTTGCATATACTTTTGTTATTTGAAGAATGTTACATAAATGAAGTCATACAGTACGTTACCTTTAGGGATTGGCTTTTTTCACTCAGCATAATTCTGTGGAGATTCATCCAGGTTGTTGTATATATCAATAGTTTGTTACTTCTTGCTGAGTATTATTCCATGATATAGATACACCATAGCTGATTTAACCATTCACGTGTTGAAGGATATTTAGTGTGTATCCAGTTTGGGGCTATTATGAATAAAACTGCTATAAACACTCAGTTTTTATGCACACATACGTCTTCAATTTCTCTAGGCTAAATGCCCAAAGTACAATTGCTGAGTCGTACAGTTACTGCATATTCAGCTTTTCAGAAACTGCCAAAGTATTTTCCAGAGTAATTGTACCATTTTACATTCCTATCATCAATAAGTGATCCAGATTCTCTTCATCCTTACCAGCATTTGGTGCTATTACTATTTATTTTAGCTACTCTGATACAGGTTTGTAGAGACCCCCTCATTATGGCTTTAATTTGCATTGTGGCTAATGACACTTATTCACGTGCTTATTTGCCATACGTATATCCTCTTCAGTGAAATGTCTCTTCATGTCTTTTGCCCATTTTCTAATTTGGTTTTGTTTTATGTTTTTTTTGTTGTTGTTTTTTTTACTGTTGAGTTTTGCGAGTATTTATTCTAGGGACTAGTCCTTTCATTGTGGGCAATTTTTGCATAAAGTGTAAGACACAGATCAAGGTTTTGTTTTTTTTTTTTTCTGCCTACTAATGTTCAATAACAGCACTGTTTTTAGGAAAACAAAACAAAACCCCAAATGTTCATCATCAGAACAGATATATAAATTGTGGTATATTCATCAATGGAATTGTCAAACAAAAATGAAAGAACTAAAGATACATGGAGCAATATAGATGAGACCAGATACATGATACTGAGTGAGAGGCAAATTGCTGAAGAATATATTGTACATACATTGTGAATGACTCCATTTATATATGGTTGTAAAACATACAAAACTAGATATATAAAAAATATGTTAACACTATCTAAAAAGAGACTGAAAAAACACAGAATTTAAAGAGTGGAATTTACCTCTGAGGTAGGAGTAAGGGGGAGACTAGAGAACTTCAAGGTTAACAATAAATTCTATTTCTTAAACCAATTGGTGGGTAAACAGGTGTCACCACACTGTCATTCTGAATACCTTCTCATTATTTGAAAAAAAAAAAAACTGTAAAAGGTTATTTTTCTAATTGAGATTTGCATAACCAAGAGCTAAGAATAATACCTGGTAAGATGTCACTTTAAAGATCTTACCCCCAGCAGGCAGAAAAACAGTATTATAAATTGTAATACAGGAACATATCAAACAGACCCTTGTTCGGGAAAAATGACTTCTGAGCAAACAGATGACTTCTGACAAACCATTCTTATCCCACAAACCTCGTTTTGCCCTTGCAGGCTCAGCGCCTGACTTTTCTTTCAACTTCAAGGCCCCCAGTCATTCACCTTCTCTCCACACAGTTCCTTCTGCTTTGTTTTACAGCATTCTGCCCTCCTCGGGTGGCAATGCTTTAAATGAACACCAACATCTGACCTCTCCAGCTTATCCACAGGACTTATCTTCTTAAGAGATGGTGTGAGGACAAAGGGTGAGCCTTCCTGACTTGAATTAATGAGGACCTACAATTGAACAAGTTTCTAATGTTCATATTTACAAAGAATATAGTCTAAAATCTCACTTAAATCCATATTAAAAGTAACTCCATGCATAATATTATTCACACATATAATTGAGATAAATCTCAGCATAGATAGAAAAACAAAGACAGTTAATTTCAAACTAATGAAATTATTTAACCATTACAAAATTCCTTAACCATGCAGAAATTTGCAAAATATGTAAGAAATTATTATGCAAGACAATGAAAGATGTTATTAACTAGCTAGTTGGTATTTTTAAGTTAGGACTCTCTTTTCTTCTTCTGTCTTCTCCTCTGCTCTTTTCCTCCCACACTTTCTCCCTTCCTCTCCCCTTCACTCTCCCCTTCTCTTTCTCTCTCTCTGTCACACACACACACACACACATACACACACACACCCCTTGCTGGTTAAAAACTTCTTAAAAACATACAACTGTCTATATTTGTATATATACATATGTATTTGGTGTTTTAACTTCCCTTTAAACCACATATTAATGGGCAAAAAATGTCCTAACATTCTATCTATTGAAAAGCTAGGTCTCTAGTAAACATAGTTGCTCATTTCAGTCAAATCAGCTTATTTACTAATTATAAAATATAATTTTAAGATGGCCAAAACAAAGTAGTAGGAAAAGTATATTACTACTTTAATGGAATTTGCTTCTATTTTTGAGGTGTGTCTTACAAAGTACAAATATGTTGACTTATTTTTATAGGCTTCCTTTCAATGTTTCAAGTTATAAAGCACTGCTGCTTTTGTAAAAGATCCTATTAATTTCTTAATAGAATGTTAAACCTGATCCCCTTATATCCAAAATGGTAAATGCTGTCTAATAAATATATGGATGATTGAGGAAGGGTCACTAACACTTGGGTAACTGTTTAATACAGAAACAATTTATAATATATATATCTCTACAAAACTAAAGCTGGGCAATCAATAATTTTGTCTTCCTTCGTCTACAAGTAGCTTATTCAACATTAACTAGTAAACCAAGGGTGAAAGGGAGGGTTGTAAATCACAAAGAAAAGATTCATTTTATTCTTAATTCCCACTTGAATCTATGTAAAATGTTAAGTTACAGACAGTTAAGGAGAAGCTGTTGTTTTTGAATATGTAATTGCTATTTAGATGATAATGGCATGGATGTCGCAGTAGAACCATGATCCAAATTTGAATAAGGTCTTAATGAAGGAGGCTAAGAGAAGAATGACGAATGAAATACAACAGTGTCAGCAACAGACCTTAATGAAGCAAATTACTTTCAGTACCTTTGTGATTCAGGAGGAGCTGCATTAAAAAAGTGACAACTAAAGGATCAAAAGCAGGACCTTTGCAAACTAAACATGCTTAAAACATGACATCACTGTCTGGGCAACAAGGCATTGTGGAAAGCAGCCTCAATGTTTGGGTTTTACAGCTCACATAGCAAAATAACTACATTAAAAGATCTGGCTAGGCAAACCAATTTCCTTAGAAAGCATCTTTATATTTCAAGTTAATGACATTTCTGAACAGAGAAGGACTACAAATGCCCAAAGATACCTTGGCCGATTTTTAAAAAGCATTATATATTAACACTCAGAATAGCTTTAAGGCAAAATTAAGCCAGATTTTGGATGACAGAAAATGAAAGAGGTCTTTTTTTAAATTCTAAAACATCATTTATTCTTTTATTATTTGTTAGCTTTATGAAGCTACTTAATAAGTAATGGAATCACTTTATATATTCACATTTTAAAAATCAATTTCACTTTTACAAAATCACACTGAAGCAATTTGAGAGCATTGGCATTCCCACTGCCAAATGGAACATACGTTCAACATGTTTCAATGATTTACCCAAGGTAACATTGATGATGGTGCTAGCAACAGAACACAAGGCTTCTGGCTTCCAAGGAAAGTCATTCAAGGCAAGCAGAAAGTACCATAATTACAAATTTAACTTGATACCTAGAGGATATCTTCTGAAGTCTTCTGAGTTACAATAACTTGGTGATAACATTCATTCCATATTAATATTGTAGGCAGACAAGGAGTTTACAACCATAGTGAATATAATCTTTGTTGTACAGACCAGTATTCACACAGGGTTGTAAAAACTGATTTTGCCTGTTTATTCCATCTCCTCAAATAATGTGCACAAACAGCAATCCTACCAACCAGGGAATGGGAGTACAATAGTTATGTATTTATAATCAGAAAACAACCCCTCAATGCTAATTAATTAGTGTTCCAACACAGTCATGTTACTGTTTCTAGGGTCTAAAAATGTTTTGACTTCAAAGATAAGAATGAGACAAGAATATAAGCCTGGCATTAGGAAAGGTTTGTTGTCATCTTCCTGGGCCTCTGTTAGGATCTTAGCCACCCCTGCAAATGTTTGTGCTGCAATGGATTTTATTTTAAATCTAAGTAAGTCAAGATGGTCTATCCAAAAAATAACAAAAACAACAGATAGGATGTAGAACATACTGATTAAGAGCACAGACTCAGACAATCTAGTTTAAAATCCCAGCTGTCACTTACTAACCACGCACTCTTAGGCAAGTTAGTCAACCTCATCGACACTTAGTTTTCCCATCTGTGAGTTAGAAATAATAGTACTAAGTTCTTAGAGTTCTTATGTAAATGAGTTAATATTAGTTATCTTCCTTATTACCAACTAGTATGTGCCTTTGGATGGGTTACTTAAGTTTTATATTCATTTTTTCCAATTTTAAAAAATGATGTCTAACATTTTCAGGCACAATTTAAATGAGGCTTTGGAAACTCTGGAAATACTACATATATTGTTAGCATTGTTATATAATTTTCATTTTTGGTTTTGGAATCGCTGAACCTAGTATAGTTCCCATGCTCTGTCGGTATTTCCTGAACTTATCCCTCTCTCTTCCAAACATACATACTTTAACCAGCAAACCCAGACTAAGGTGATAACATGAGCAGCCTCACTACTTTCACCTCTTCTAGATTTTCCTAAAACCTGTACCGAGATAATTTTTTAGACTCTTTTTGATGATTTTTTTCTTCTCAAAAGGTGATTATCCATTTTGCTCTGACTCAACATAGACTTCACATATTTTCACTAATTACTCTCTTCCCCAAATCAGTCAACACACACAACACTATTGAGATAATCTACTTTCTTCGTAGCATCCTGACTCCATTATAACTTTGAATGGTAACTTCCATAATTTATTCTAGGGAATAATGACTTCATCCTGTATTTTTCCATGTAAAAGTAGCAGCAAAGATTTCTAATAAAAGATTACAGAGTACACATACCTTTTTAAAGCAGAGGTTATTTTTTAGAGCAGTTTTAGGTTCACAGCAAAATTGAACAGAAGGTACAGAGAATTCCCATATAACTCCTGCCCCTACACATGCACACCCTCCCCCATTAACAACTTCCCCACTAGGAAGGAATGTTTATTACAATTGATGAACATACACTGACACATCATTATCATCCAAAGTCCGTATTTTACATTAGGGTTCACTTATTTTATTTTATATTCTATGAGTTTGGACAAATTTATAATGACATGTACCTACCAATATAGTATCATAAGAGTAGTTTCACTGCCCTAAAAATCCTAAAAACATTCAGTTCTCTGTTTATAAATTAGTTCAACTATTTCATCTTGAACTCTAATTCATCATCCCTATAATAGAAATAGAAATACGATTATCAAAATAATGGATTAGATAAGCACAGTACTTAGAGCTAGATGATTACATACAATATGTATTAAGCATTTTATAATAACACACTGAATATAAACACTGGGTACAGACTGTACAGAGAGCAGTGATCCAAACTAATTATATTAACTTAAAACTACATAGTTATTTTATTGTGCTTACATTCTTTAGAACATGTAAAATGACTTTGTAAACTGTAAAGCACCGTAATAATGTAGGTGATTATTATGATTAAACATTTTTAAAATTCTATTTTTTATAAGTCAGATTTTTTTCCAAAACAGTATCTTAATGACAAAACTAAATCACAGTGCATCAACTATACGTACTTCATTATAATCATCTTGTAAGTTTATATGCCACTTCCTATTCCATGCAGCTCAACAAGATTTCTAAGTTGAGATCTCTTCTCATCATTGCATAAAAAGTTCAAAAACAAAGACTAGTTTACAACATGTGAGAACAGGAGCTCCCTTCAAATCAGAATAATAACCATGTCAGAAAGAATGATGTCAGTAGTCCTGTGTTACAGATGCCAAGAAGCACCATGGTTCACAGTCAGCGCCCGTCCCCTTCAGTATCTGTAACTGCATGCTGAGTTTATCCAGAATCTTCTTTTCATTCAGATGAGGAACACTGTTTAGAATCTGCCCATCTTCTAGGCCTCTTTTACTTTACCCAAATAAAACACATCATTTTTTTTCAATTGATGACCCTTTTGTGATTAAAGACAATCTGTAAGTTAAACTGGCATTTAAGTACAGAAGCAATTCTTTTTTTTTTTTTGAGATGGAGTCTCGCTCTGTCGCCCAGGCTGGAGTACAGTGGGGTGATCTCAGCTCACTGCAAACTCCACCCCCTGGGTTCAAGTGATTCTCCTGCCTCAGCCTCCTGAGTAGCTGGGACTACAGATGTGCACCACCATGCCCAGCTAATATATATATATTTTTTGTATTTTTAGTAGAGAAGGGGTTTCACCATATTGGCCAGGTTGGTCTTGAACTCCCGACTTTGTGATCTGCCCACCTTGGCCTCCCAAAGTGCTGGGATTACAGGCATGAGCTACTGCGCCTGGCCCAGAAGCAATTCTTTAAGGCAGCGATTGTTAAACTCTGTGACCTCTAAGACCTCTTTATGCTCTCAAAAATTACTCAGGACCCAAAGAGCTCTTACGTCAGTTATATCTGTTAATATTTTTCATATTAGAAATCAAAACTTCAAAAGAAATGTTAAATATATTTATTAATTTATTTTAACTGTTTTACATATTTACATAAATGTTTCTATGAAAAATGACTATATTTTCCAAATAAAAAAAAAAGGTAGTGAAAAGAGTAGCTTTATATTTTTCCAAATATCCTTAATTTCTAGCTCAACAGATAACAGTTGGCCTTTCTCTTCTGCATTCAGGCTATTGTGATGTGTTTAGTTGAAATACATTAAAGAAAACGCAGCCTCACACACAGATAGTTGGAAAAGGAAGATGTCTGGGATCCCATGAAAGTATCTTCTTGAGAACTGTTACTCTAAGGTATGTCTATGTTTATTTCTTTTCTTTTCTTTCCTTCCTTCCTTCCCTTCCCTCCTTCCCTTCCTTCCTTCTTTCTTTTCTTTGTTAAGAAACAGGTTATCTGTCTCCCCGGCTTCACTGCAGTGACACAGTCATGGCTCACTGCAACCTCAACCTCCCAGACTCAAGTAGTCCTCCCACCTCAGCCTCCCAAATAGCTGGGACTACAGGGGCACACCACCACATTACCTGGCTAATTTTTGTATTATTTGTAGAAACGGGGTTTTGCCATGTTGCCCAGGCTGATCTCAAACCCCTGGGTTCAAATGATCTGCTAGTCTCGGCCTCCCAAAGTGCTGAGATGTCTACATTTCATAATTAAAACATCCTATTGGCCAAAGAAGAAGGAACTGAACCTTGGGCCTGAACTGATTAGGACAAATTGTTGTTAGCACCTGTGCTGTAAGTGCCTGTATTTTGAGCTTTTTTGAAACCTGAGTCAGGACCTCTGGGATTCAATATAGGTTACAAAAAGATGTTTATAAAATTATGTGTACTTGCTATATCCACACAATGAATACAATTTAGTTTTCTTTTTATTTAATAAATAAAAATTACAGCATTTGCAAAATGGTACTTCATACTAAAAAGTTAAAAATTCTATAGGTAAATAAATTAGACGGAAAATCTCTTCTTTAGTCTAAATTTTGATAAAAGATCAGTTTAAACTGCAACCTTAAATGAGAACACACGAATCTCATAATTCAGGAAACCATGTTATTTTTATTATAGAAGCCTCATTTTAAGCACATTTTCAAAATCTTAGCAAAAAAAGTACAAACATCAAGTGGATTTTAATCACCATTTTAGTGGGCACCAGTAATTATTTTTGGCAAATAAACTACAGCTGTATTCAATTACATGACGAGTCATTCTGCAAAGGTTTGGCAAGGAAATTCTAAAAAGCAGGCAGTAAATTCAGTGTAGTACTAACCAGGAGACTAGCTGATGGCATTCTCCTGAAATTACGCTAAGGCTGCTCACATGGCTTCAAGAAACACATTATAAGTTTACACGACAACAGGATTGGAGACATCAACAAACAAACTAGTTGACTTGTCTCGAAGCATTTTTTACAAAAGGCAAACCAAAATAAATAAATAAATAAATAACCAGGCCACTGACAGTCAGGTAGGGCGGCTTGTCAAATTTTACTCACAGGAACACATTTCAGAAATCATAATAGATGTCACTGGAAAAGTAAGATTCAATTTAAAGAAAGTCACTTAATACATACAAAAGTATTTAAGACATTAAGAAACTTTTGCTCTTTATTTTCATCTTTGAGGGCTGTTCATTTGAAAATAAAAAAATGTTTTAAAGTATCAGGAAAAATACAGATAATGAAATGAAAATGAAAATAGCTACTTCAAGTATTAGAGAAAAAGAATGCCTGAATTTTATATAAAAGCTATTTGAGTGTACTTGAAAGCCAGGTTTCCTGCCTACCAAACCAGAATTTTCCTATTATATTCCATAGACTCCTTCATAAAATATCAATTTAAAAAATATGATATAATATGTAACATTAAAACTGCACTGAATATAGTCTTATCTTTCCTTAAAAGTCTGTTTAGGAAGCATAGGAACTCTAGTCCCTGAAGAAGAATATCAATAATTACATTACTAACTTGTGAAATAATTATTTAATAAAGATTTAGTTTTTAAATGTGAAATAGCCTTTTACTGTACTGATATTATCACATACCAAACTTTTAAAGACAAGCTATGACTATCATATAAAATCTACTTTTCAATCACAAACGTAATAGAAAACATCTATATAGTAATCACTTCCCTACCTTGACATCCCTTACATTAAATCCAACTATATGTGAATATATTTCTGTATACCTTCTCTGTCTGAATTTCAATATGAATTTCAGTTCTACTTTTTACAAATCATGAGCTACTCTTATTTGGAAAATTCATAAGAAGACAAAAGAGGTCAGAAACAGAAAAGGGAAGTACAGCTGATGGCAGAAATGGTTGCAGTGAATTATTAAGAAAGATAAAGGGAGATGGAAGAAAGCAAAAACACCCAGGCATCCTCAGAGGGCAAGACAGTCAGAGACGTGGGTAAAGGTCTTGTCATGAAATAACGATGGGAGGACCCACAGCTGCAGAAACCTGGATAGAGTGAAGGGGAACTGATAAACAGATAGGAGGCAAACATAGGTAAATACCCTGTTGTTCTATTAATCATCCTAATCAGCCTTCTAATCATATTTCACTATGAAATATAGGACCTTATAGGCAAGACCCATAAGGTCAACTCTGAATCCAAAAAGCACAGACACGGAATGTTTAAATAGAGGGGAAGGTTCAGAAAAATACTACTTCATACATCTCTCATCTTCACAAAGCAGCACAGATTTACAAGCATTTAAGAGTGAGCACTGAGAGTCTCTAGCAAAAAACGGATGGTAAATGAAGTTGAGCAGGACAGTTTCCAGTATTACTAATTAAGATATGTAAAACGTCACATAGATTGTTTTCTTTTAGCAAAGGCAAAAACTGTCACATATCTTCAATTTAAGGTCCCCTAGCCTAGTTTCCCCTTAAAATTTTAAGTTTCTCAGCCACAAACTTACCTTTACATGAGGTTTTAGGGCTCTAAGCCCTACAGTTAGAGAGGAAATGATACAGTTCATTCCTTAAATAGGTATCATAGATTCCCTTCCTCCTCACACATTTTTCTCTACGAGAATACAGAACATGTTTGCTAAATGTCTAATACACAACTGGAATATTAAACAAATGGCTATAGAGATGCAAGTGTGAATTATACTTGTATGACTTTTTCTTTTTCTTAAGAGGCAAGGTCTCCCTCTGTTGCCCATGCTGGAGTGTAGTGCCATGATCATAGCTCAACTGTAGCCTTGAACTCCTGGGCTCAAGCAATTCTCTTGCCTCAGTCTTCCATGTAGGTGGGACTACAGGTATGCACCACCATGCCTGGCTTTTTTTTTTTTTTTTTTATGATAGAGTCTCGCTCTTGTCACCAGGCCAGAGTGCAGTGACGTGATCTCAGCTCACTGCAACCTCCACTTCCTGGGCTCAAGTGATTCTACTGCCTCAGCCCCCCAAGTAGCTGGGATTACAGGTACCCACCACCATGCCTGGCTAATTCTTGTATTTTTAGTAGAGACAGGGTTTTGCCATGTTGGCCAGGCTGGTCTTAAACTTCTGACCACAGGTGATCTGCCCGCCTAGGCTTCCCAAAGTACTAGAATTACAGGCATGAGCCACCATGCTTGGCCGTTTGTTTTGTTTTGTTTTGTTTTGTTTTGTTTGTAGAGATGGGGTCTCACTGTGTTCCCAGGATGGTTGAGAACTCATGGCCTCAAGCAATCTTCCCACATTGGCCTCCCACAAACTGGGATTACAGGCATGAGCCACTGCACCCAGCCTGACTTTTTCTTAATATAAATTTTTGGACTTCAGGTGTTTTCTCTACACTGAGTATTTGTGTTCCCTCAAAATTCATGAATTGAAATCCTACCCCTCATAGTGATGGTATTAGGAGACCTTTGGGAAGTAATTTGGTATTGAGGGTGAAGTACACATGAATGGAATAAAATAAACCAACATGTGGGGAGCCAGGAGAAAGCACGGCTTTCTTTCACCATTCATGAACAGAAAGAAGGCCCTCACCAGACTGCCTATTTGCCAACGCCTTGATCTTGGACTTCCCGGCCTCCAGAACTCTGAGAAATACATTTCTGTTGTTTAGAAGCCACCAATCTATGATACTTTGTTAAAGGTGCCCAGACTGACTAAGACACCCTCCAGGGAAGTAGTTATTTACTGGAGTGAGCATCTCTAAATATTTGAATAACTTGTAAATGGGTAAAATATCACCACATTTACTTCATGAGAAGAAAATATTAATTTTTACTTTCACTTCAGGAATTTATTTTTAAGTGTAGTTTTCTGGTTATAATCTATGAATAAACAAAAAACTTATTTCCACTTATATAAATAGTATTATTTATAACCCAGAGCTCAGTTTAGAGTTCTTACAATGCAAATTCATCTACTCATTCTCCCCCAACAAATATTTACTGAAAACTTAATATCTGTAAGGCATTATATGAGCACTAAGAATACAGATCCTTACAAGTTGTGGTGCGCCAGCAGTTGTGGAACTGAAAAATATATCTGCCCTCACTCAATACAGCTTTAGGGATAAATGTGAAAAGCCTGGAGGAAGGAAGTAGTCTTTTCTGGTCCTAAACTTAGAACTAAATCTATTTCCAAGATGACCTTACAGACTGGACCATCACATCCAGGGACTACCCTAGGGATTCACTTCTCCAGCAGTTTCTAAAGCGGAACTTTCCGGTGCTCCTGTTTAGTTCAGTCTGGTGCCACTATTTTTAAACAACTTAATGATTTTCCTATTTTAAGGAAAAACTAAACAAAACTGTACTTCTTATTCAAAAATTCTTACAAAATTCTAAGGAACTAAGGATATTAAATTTTTAACTTGAGGTCCAAGTTTATGAGTGATTAAAGCATAAATATATTTAAGTTTTAAATCAGTTGGACAAAGAAAGAAAACTAAAAACTAAATCTGTTATATTATTAAAATCAGTCTGATAAGAAGGAAAAACACAAATGCATTCTCAGAATTCTATTCTGGCATTCCCATAATCAGTGAACTCAGCACCCCTTGAGAGTTGGGGGAACCCAGCCAGGCACGGTGGCTCATGCCTATAATCCCAGCACTCTGGACAGCCGAGGTGGGCAAATATCAGCCTGGGCAACATGGCAAACCTGGTATCTACCCCGCCCCCCCCCCAAAAAAAAAATACAAAAATTAACTGGGCATGATGGTGTACCCCTGTAGTCCCAGATACTTGGGGGGCTGAAGTGGGAGAATCACTGAGCCCAGGGAAGTCAAGACTTCAGTGAGCTGTTATCAGACCTGGGCAAACAGGGTGAGACTGTCTCAAAAGAAAAAAAAGAGACAGGAGAGTGAGTTGGGGGAAACCAAATCCACAGCCAGAAATGTCAGGCTCTGCTTTTCGGCTCCAAATCACTTTGAGATGAATTCACCTTAAGATAAGATTCCTATTTACCTTACCACTAAATAGTCATTAAAGAAGGGGAGCAGGTAATTATTAAGAGCTGGAGAAAGAAGGTTGAAAGGATGCTCCAAACCAAACGTAAGAAGCTGAGGCTGTAGCACCCACATTACAACTGGGCTACTTTCCTGATAGTCAAAACTGTGGAATCAACTGCCTAAACAGGAGCTCCAGTTATATGAAATACTACAAAAAAAAGAAAAGAAAAAAATATTCAGACAGAATAAAACCTGTAATGATTCAACCTCAAACACATTTTGTTAAATCAGGTGAATCTGGTTCTAGAAGTGACTTCTAAGAAAAAGGCTAAGCTGTAAAAACACTGAAAGTCAACTTACAGCTACTTCTCAATCAAAACTTCTACCAGTTTGGTTGAAATTGACGGCAGAGATGTAGCAGGAAATACACCATCATATAAGCCTTATTTTAAAAAGCACTAAAAACTTTTTCTCTAGTTACTTCAAGAATGGGAACTGTTATATTTTGCAATCCTCTCACAGAAATAAATCTGCCCTGTCTATATCTTACTAAATTTCATCCAAAAACACTAACGAAGCATATAGCAATTCAAAATAATAGTATCACATCAGATATAGAACTAGCTGTTTATTCTTAGTGCCTGTCAGCATGCTGTCTAACTCACAGGCATTTAGTAAGTATTTGATTCAGATAACATATTGTCTAGCTAGAACCTAAAGTGCAGAAATTCTCTATTTCTAATTAAAAGAAATGCACATTCTAACAATCAAATGAGTAGCGGGGTCAGCTTGCTAAGGAATCCAATCCAGGCAACTCCCCAAAGTTTTTATTTCACAGCCCTCTTGAAGGTGAGCTGAGGGAATATCAAAATTTTCCTCTGAAAACACTTCTGGAATCAAACAGAGAGTCATTTAAGCAACTGAAAAACTGATTTATACTTCTCAAATTGGAAGACGGATACCCAAGAGTACATGCACCATGTGAAAAGAGGCATAATGACAAAGAAAAAAATACAGTAAATCTCATATCCTCTAGTTTACTACTTGATGCTACATAATTTAAAGCATTTTATGTTAAAATAACCACAGCTTTATTATACACTGGGTGCTAATATCACATGAATTTGATAATACCAGCTTAAAAAATTAGAAATGTCTTTGAAGTTAGGTGCCCACCCCAAGGGCTTTAGCAGATAAATATTCATGCTTCCTCCTTCCTGAGATAGTTGGGTAGAAAATTTTGAGCAGAACTGCCACAAAAAGAAGCCACAATAATATTTCAAAATGAATTTTACATTAGCCATTTTTTAAAGTTTCCAATAGGTACCCATAAGATACCTGTTTTAAGAAAATAACTTACAGGAAATGAAATAAAATGGGTAATTTATCTGTTTCATAGGTGTTTTAGAAAAAAACAAATTAAATGCTGCAACTTGTCTGGCAGAATAGAGGATTCTGATATTAGAGCAATAAACACTAAATGGTTCTTTGGGAAAATAATTAGATAGCAGAAGATATTATTCCTAGATAATAAGGAATCTGCTCAGAAAGCCAAACAATCAGCACTATTGCAAAGTGTATCAAAAGGTCAGGTACACATTCCATCGAGAAGCGGAATATGATCATCAAGATTTTAAAGGGTGAAAAAATAATTTTTTTAAATAAAAAGAAAAGCAAAACAACCTGACTTATTCTGACTGAAAATCATCTGCTCTATCATAAGATCATTCCTACTGACTGCTTGGAATGTGTACTAAGACAGAAGTTATATAGACCTTGGAGCAAAGAGAGGGTGTTTACTGAGCTCGCTAAGCTTAGGTCATAGCTGGTTCCACTTCACATAGTCAAATGCCCAGGAAAAATCAATAAATCTGTGACTAGTCTTATGTTATTCTTAACAGATTTCAGATGGAATGTCTGAAAAGAGCAGTCTTTTGAAAGAAAAAGAAAAAGAAGAAGAAAGAAAGAAAAAGAGAGAATATCTACATCTTTGTGTGGTCTGACAGGGCCCTACCCATAGAGTTAATAAGGGTAAACCAGTTGGCAAGAATCAGTGCCCACTATTCAGAGCTGACTCTGAGCAGTTCTAGAGGCAGAAAATCTTTACAGAGTGCTGTATTTAGCTTGCGCATGTGAGTCATTTGTTCTGTATGAGGGAGAGCTACTGGCAACAAATGAGGACAAGCCTTCAGATCAATAAATTTCAGACAGTTGACACTGGTTTATAGCTGGGGAGAAATACACTTCCCTGTGATCAAATGATGTCTGAATTTCTATAATTTTACTAACTAAATTCATACAACAGGTTACCTATTCCCAAATCAGGTCTTGTGGCCAGTTCCAGTGGCTAAGCTCAGGACTTCTAAGAAGTTTTTTTTTTATAGAAAATTAGAACTTTATACTAAGACAGATCTAATATGATTTCACAGTGTTTACAAATGGTCTTTATCGTGATACTTCACCATCAGACTACATTTGTTTTGGGGTTTTTTTTTTTTAATCTGCCTAATAATTCTTATCAACTTTGGCTAAAAGAGCGGGTCTTGTATGAGTTCAAGGAGAAAACAAATTACATTGGTAGCCTGGGCAACATGGCAAAACCCCATCTCTACAAAAAATACAAAACTTAGCTGGGCATGGTGGTGTATGCCTGTAGTCCCATCTACTCAGGAGGCTGCAATGGGAGGATCGCTTGAACCCAGGAGGTAGAGGCTGCAGTGAGCTGTGATCACACCACTGTAATCCAGTCTGGGCAACAGAGACCCTGTCTCAAAAAAAAATTATACTGGTAACAGTTTATCGGAAAAAAAAAAAAAACCAGAGATATACACAGTAGGGTTTAAAAGAGCCTCCTATAGATAAAGGTCAATGATCCATCTCACTGATTCACACCCCTGCCCTAGTAAATCCAACCATGAGTGCATAAGATGTAGTGTGCATACTGCTGCTTAAGTTATAATCAGCATTTATGACCAGAGAAGACAGATGTAGAAAAATAAAGAACCTAAAGGTGACACATTGACAGATAATTCCCAACATACATAGATATGAAAGATGCTAGGTCTATACAGAACACAAGTTGTTGAGGATCCTTGCTGAGGTGTATATGCTCAGAAGCAATGCTTTTTTTTTCATTCAGGGCCATGGTGTGAGGTGATCCTGTGAGTAGAAATTCCACTGCCAGAAATTCAATGTGTTACAGCTGCTAGTGCCAAAGAACATGAAAAGCGTGAGTGTTCTTGCTCTGAGACTAAACATTTAGGAAGTTCTATGCCTGAAAGTAACAAGGAAAGACCATGGTTGAGAAACATGTAACAAAAATTAAATGGACAGAATCAGAGTAAAAAAATCAATGTATTATGTCTAGAAAAGACAGAAAGACAAGGTTAGGAGACTTTTATCTCTCTACGGCCTTTCTTATCCAATATAACATAATCATTCTGTGTTAAAAAATGAAATCTTAAAGTTGGCTGGGCTTGAGAATTCTGTACGAGATAAACTGTGGTGGGGAAAATGTTGACAGCAAGTAAACAAATTATTGCACGGCTACCTGGTTGGCAGCAACAGTGATTTTCTCTACTTGGAAACAACATGCTTCTCAAAAGAAGACGTACAAATGGCAAACAGGTATACGAAAAGGTGCTCAACATTAGTGATC
Organism: Colobus angolensis palliatus; assembly: GCF_000951035.1. Classification (NCBI taxonomy): domain Eukaryota; kingdom Metazoa; phylum Chordata; class Mammalia; order Primates; family Cercopithecidae; genus Colobus; species Colobus angolensis. The sequence continues at coordinate 9,113,762 of NW_012111364.1, forward strand.
ATCAGAGAAAGCAAATCATAATTACAACAAGATAATCATCTCACCCCAGTTAAAATGGCTTTTATCCAAAAGAAAGGCAATGACAAACACTGGCAAGGATATGGTGAAAGGGGAACTCTCAAACACTATTGGTGGGAAGGTAAATTAGTACAACCACTATGGAGAACAGTAGGGAGGTTCCTCAAAAAACTAAAAATTGAACTACCATGTGATCCAACAATCTCACAGCTAGGTATATCCCCCAAAAGGAAGGAAATCAGGATAACAAAGATACAGCTGTATTCACATGTTTATTACAGCACTATTCACAACAGCTAAGATTTGGAATCAACCTAAGTATCTATCAAAGATGAATGGATGAAGAAAATGTGGTACATATGCACAATGGAGTACTATTCAGCCATAAAAAAGAATGAGATCCTGTCATTTACAACAACACAGATGGAAAAAAGATATTAAGTGAAATAAGCCAGGCACAGAGAGACAAACTTCACATGTTCTCACTCATTTGTGGGAACTAAAAATTAAAATAATTGAACTCAGAGATAGAGAGTAGAATGATGGTTACCAGAGTCTGGGAAGGACAGTGGTGGGGGTGTGGTCAGGAATGGGAATGGGTAATGAGTACAAAAAAAAAATCATTCAATATAATAAGTAAGATCTGGTATTTGATAGCACAACAGGGTGACTACAGTCAGCAATAATTTGTTATACATTCTAGAATAACTGAGGGAGTACAATTGGAATGTTTATATCACAAAAAAAATGATACATGCTTGAGGTGATAGATATCCCATTTACCCTGATGTGATTATTATATGTGTATGCCTGTATCAAAATATCTCACATAACCCATAAATATATATACCTACTATGTACTCATAAAAATTAAAAATAAAAAATTACCAATAAGCACAAGAAAAGAGGCTCAATTATCACTAGTCATTAGGAGAAAAAGAAAACATGCTTCATTCCTTCTTTAGAATGCTCAAATATGACTCACACAGACAAACTTCCAACTACTTTATCATAGTGCCCCTCTATATCTAAAGTTTTGCTCTTGTTCAAGTGTCTAATGACTCTGTTGAAAAAAAACTCAGTTGCCTTCCATCAATGAAGTGTTAGTATTCCAGAACAACTAACAATAATGGCAACAAAAAAAGAGATCTCAGTCCTCAGAGAGAAAGCTCTTCTTTTTAAATAATTGCCATTTTAAGATAATATGAAATATTAACTTTATTATCAATATAAAAACCCACCATAGAGGAAACATTATTACATACACTCATGGTAACCAGTGCTAATATGATTAGAGTTTAAAAGTTTACACTTAAAATATTGCATAAACATCTTGCAAAACATTTAAAGAAGGATATAAAACTTCATGTTCATATAATATTGCTAAATTATTAAAACTGTAATAAAGTCATTACAAAATAAATGAGGCATAAATCTGTGCAATCCACTAAAAGTTATAGAGTTTAAATAAACAATTTTAAAAATATAGTAGAACTTCACCCTAAAATAGACCTTAATGTTTAAAGGATGCCTCCTGATACACTGGAAGTTCTAGTTTCATGAAGCTCTTTTGGGAATAAAAGAACTGTCAACATCCAGGAAAACATGAGAGAGAAACCCAAATAAAAGGTTGGTTAACTTCTTCCCCCAAAACATTTTTTCCCCTTGGAAAGTCTATAAATTACTAAGCTATTGCAGAATGAACGAAAAGTTTAAGATGAGATTTTCCTATATTATACTTTAGCCTTAAATCTTCCGAAATAATATAGATAGATAGATAGATATAGATATAGGTATTTTAAGAGTAATTATTCATATTTACTTAGTAAATGTTTGGTGAATTGTATACTGGAAATAAGAAGCACAGTGCAATTTCATAGTAATAGTAAAATGCACTTCTGCTTTTAGAAGAACTACAGCTTTCCTGAGAGATTCAAGAATTCAGGGACATATAAGTTTGGGGTTCCTTTTGACTTTGGACTTATACAAGTAATACCTGTTCATTACAGAAGAGATTCAAGAATTCAGGGACATATAAGTTTGGGGTTCCTTTTGACTTTGGACTTATACAAGTAATACCTGTTCATTACAGAATAATGAAGTAGATATAAGTAATCAACAGGAAGAAAAAAGATTAAATTACCCATAATCATATGGTCTTTAGGTAAATGTTTTTCCTCCTAGAGCTATTTTGGGCACATAAAATATATGTAACAAAAAGGTTCACATGAAATACACCATTTTTAAAAACCACATTTTGGCCAGGCATGGTGGCTAATGCCTGTAATCCCAGCACTGTGGGAGGCCAAGGCAGGCAGATCATGAGGTCAAGAGATCGAGACCATCCTGGCCAACATGGTGAACCCTGTCTCTACTAAAAATACAAAAATCAGCTGAGTGTGGTGGTGCAGGCCTGTAGTCTCAACTACTTGGGAGGCTGAGGCAGGAGAATCACCTCAACCCAGGAGGTAGAGGTTGCAGTGAGCCAAGATCACACCACTGCACTCCAGCCTGGCGACACAGCAAGGCTCCGTCTCAAAAAAACAAACAAACAAAAAACGCATTTGCTTGTGTTTTGATGATAAATTACTAAAAGTGGAATTTCTAAGGCAAAGGGAATCAATCTACCTTGTTAAAGCTTCTCATACATATTGACAATTTGTCTTCCAGAAAGACTGTATGAATATAAATCTCTACCAGCTTAGAGGCAGATGGGTGCACATAGCATTCAATCCATTTGCCTGTTTTCTCTGGGCTTTCATTCAGTGTCATTCTTCTCTCTTGGAATGTCTTTTTCCTCTTATTTCTACCACGTAGTCTGCGGGAGTACAAGAAAAAAGTTATAATTCTCCTCGTGACTACTAGCAGCACCAATTTTTGTCTCTATTCCTGCCCACATTATTTTCCTAGTGTGGACTAGACTATACCTCCTCATCACCCTCCACCACCACCAGTCCCTTCTCTACCTGCTAACTAGCTGCTTTCCAGAATGAGGAAAGACGGTGATATGTGTGCGAGTACAGAAAAAGGGGGTGAAATACTCTGCTTCATTTACAGAATAGAACCCCAGGGTAAAAAGGAATAACTGTTGATAACTACAGTTATCAACATACTGTACTATGTGTAGAAGCTTAGTTTTTTCTCAGTCTAACTTCACCCCAGATTCTAGCATTAAACTGTCACTCCTAACTTTTGGAACAGTTACAAAATTTTTCCTTCTACATTTGCATGAGTATTTTAATAAAAGATTAGTCAGGGCTAAACTGAGCTACTAGCCACATAAAATTTTAACTAAAAAATCTTCATGACTTTTGTTTGGCAGCTGGTGAACCACCTTTTACCCTCCTGAGAAAGAACTCAATGTATCAGAAAACATTTCAATACCATCAAATTATTATTCAATAGACATTAGAATAAATTAAGGATTTGTAAGTCTCTTTAAATACATAGAACAAAAAAGTGTCACTAAAATGTAAAGCTCTTTCTAAGAAAACTTTAGAGATAAAAATCCAATTTACTTCCTCATTCACTGGATAGAGAATCTATGCCCCAGCGAAATCATCTGAAATGCGTAAGATGAGAAAGAAAATAAGCCGCAGAGTTCGCATCTTCTCCTTCGAAATGTAATCTCTTCATATAGTGAATGTCATGCAGGGCTTGAAGTCAAAATGCTGTTTGCAGGACAATGTTAAATATTGATATTTTAAATTCTATCATACAAACTATCATTTTAGATGAAATTCTATATTTAGTAATTCTAAGTTTAAATTGCTATTAATGTTCAGTTTATTTTAATTGAATATAAAATCATGATTACGACTACAAATATCTAAAGAACAAAACAGTTATAAAAGTAGACATTATCAGTTGTTTACAAGTTTTTTCCTCTAATAACTGTGTTTTCCTTATTCATACATTTTATCTGCCTAATACTTGCTTGAAAATTAATGGTGGCTCTTTCTAGAATTTAAGGAAAATTTTGGAATGAAAAACCTGAAATTCCATCATTTTTTTTCCCCTACAAACTGTGAAAAGACCGCCATTATTCAATGTTGGCAGCATAACACCTCTGCCCAGTTCCAGGAAGGGTCACACGGAGCACAAATTGAGAAATACGGGTTTGTACCATGCTGAGCTCTACATGCTTCAAGGTCCTGTAACCTTGGAGACCTAGAAGGAGCAGAAAGAAAGTGCACTTCTTTAGGGGATAAAAAACATTTAAATATATCTGGACCGAGAACATTAAAATATATTTGGATGTATTCACATATTTTCATAACAGGTATAAATCATAATTGAATTTCTGTGGTGAAAATTTAACCCAACTTTAGCAATAAAAAGATGCCTACAGGCTAGAAAAGCATTTATATGTGAAGGGAATGCTTTCACTATAATTGGTTCATACCATAATTTGGCATTTCATATAAGGTAGCTCAATACTATATTTACCTTCCTTTATCTCCTTAGCAAAAACAAAAGAGTTTACATATATTAAAGTATTCTGAATATATAACTATCAAACAGAAATATTTACATATGTGGCTGTTTAGAATTATCCCTAAGATGTCCTTTGAGCTTTAAAACTTATGTGCTGCATCACCCCTACCTTATAATTGCAAAATATTAAAAAACTGCTGCTCAATTTATAATAAAAAGTAAACATTTAGAAATAAGATTAATACAATATTTTTCATCACCTTTAAAACTCTTCTTTAACATCTGATATATTGGGCATGATTAATGTTCAATTCCAGTAAAAAACATAATATATACTTGGCTTTAAACTTTATACAGTGATTTTGGAACTAGAAATTTGGGATGGTAAAAGGAAACATATACACTTCAATTTTTCTCCTGAAATTCCATGCTTAAAAAAGAATTATGGTTTCATTTATTGTCTTCAGCATTTTGGAAATACATTTCCAAATATGTAACACTTAAAATATGTGAGGGATACAGGTGAGTTGCTAGTTAAAAACTATATTATCTTTAGCAGAATTGCTGACTTAATAACATAGCTGGTCCAGATTAGTAAAGGAATCCCTGCCTAATATCAGTAATACGTTCCTGAAAATGAAATGGGTGGGAAAATATAATGGCAAGCCTATCTCCCATCACTTTAGATGGGAAAAATTACAATGTGGAATACATCATCTAAAACCCTCAACCAATTTCTTAAAACATAACTAAAACACAGTAGAAACGCCTACATATAAGTAGCAAACTATTATGTGAGCATGTTAAACTTGTTTCCTGACCACCAGTTAGTATGGTGGGGAATCACTAGCTGCTCTGTAGCAGTAATAGAGTCTCCCTTGGTCCCAGCAATATCCAAAATGCACAACATTTCTGATGACAGTGGGTATACCATTCAAAACGTTTCCTTATGATTCTGACAATCTATTAATTTCATTTAAAATTGAACTCCAGACTATTTCCAATCGTTCTGAGTTTACAAAGACATAAATATAAATGTTTTCTATATAGACATAGACTGAAGAGCTTTACTGAGATATACACATAAATACATTTCCATGAAGTTTAGGCATGAAAAACTAACAGGGGCTCTACCAAGAAAAGACTATCCAGGGAGATAGCATTGCAAGCACATCTGTCAAACATCACTGCAGACATTTTCAGCTGCAAATCACATAAACCTAGCTAAAAAGTGGCTTAAACTTTAATGGGGGAATTTATAATCTGACCTAAAAAGTCCAGAGGTAAACAGCTCCCAAGTTAGTTAATCCGTCAGTTCAACAATGTCATCATGGTTGCTTCCTCATTTTACTCTGCCATTTCAATGTGTTACCTCTGTCTCAAGCTAGCTCTCCTAAGCAAAGACGGCAATAATAGATAAAACATCATCGGGCATTTCACCCAGATGAAATAACTGCCACGGGAAGAGGTGGCTGGGTCTTCTGTCTGTATCTGTCCATGAGTCCCTCGGTTGATCTTCCTTCATGTCCGGTCAGAAATGTGATGGGTGCCCATTCCTAAGCCAATCACCGGCAAGGTGAATTAGACCATCATGACTGGCTTAGGCAAATGAGCACTGACTTTCTGGGGCTCGGAATAAGGTTGGCTCTCCTAAAATGCACGGTCGAGCAGGGGTAGGGAAGTAAAGGAAGCCCCTCCTCCCCAGAGTAAGGCAGGCTTACTCTGAATGTTTACTAATTTGCATTTATATAACTAAATAAAATAAGCATAATTTAAATCCAAGAAATAGATAAGTTAAAGAGTTATTTTCATTGGAGAAAATACCTGAATAGAAGATATTAACAAGCTTTCTAACCAAATATTAAATGATTTACAAGTCATTACAAAACCTGTTAACAATCTATGGACTGAGGATCAGCTTTTTGAAAGTCATGTGCTCACAGTTTTGTAAAATACGCAGCGGGTTCAACGTCCTTTAGGAGGTTACAACACAATTGGCAAGACATACAAAAATAAGGGCGTAAATAACATTACAAAACGATAATATAGGAGCTGCTACAAAATACCATGTGATTAAGAAGCAAATAAATGATAGAAGATTCACAACATGAGATCAAAAAGAGAGCTATCTTCTAGATAACTGAGAAAGCCTCGAGACAGATTTCTTCTGAGCTCTTTACACTGAACAGGACACAGACAAAATGAAACAGGCTGGGCACTCTGCACAAGGAAACACTGGGCTGAGGGCAAGGGAGCGGAAAAACACCTTGGATTAGAATCATCAGTGAAAAGTCAAACCATGAGCAAATAATCACTACTAATTATAAGTAAGTTTTCCTTTTTAAGATAACAAGTAAAAAGGTTCTCCAATCACAGTTTAGGATCTGTACCTCTCCATTATCATTTGCCTATTTTCATTCTCTAATTTTTATGTAGTTGTTCAGTCATTCTAGTTTCTGAAGCCAAACTAGTAAAAGTACCGGATGAGATATGTCCCACCTGACAACAACTCTCCTACCTTTACCATTCAGATAAAAATATCCTAAGATATCACAGCCCAAGTAGCTAGTAAACCAATGCAACATTGAAAAAAGTAATTCTTAATATTTTGGGGGTTACCGATCTTTGAGAATCTGATGTAATGCAGGGAATGTTCTCCCCCAAAAAATACAAACCTAAAATTTTACATGTAGTGTCAGAAGTTTCCAGACCACTCCATGCAGCCCTCCAAACTCATCACGGGTAAAGAAGCCCTAACATAGCAACAGCAACAGGGACAATGGTTGCTTATCTCAGTTATCAACTTCTTCAAGCCATCCATCAACAAACTATCTTTGGAGTTACAGTTTTCCTTTGGTGCTGCCAAGCATATTTTCAGCTGATGCATCAGGAAATGATGGATGCCAGAAATAAAAATAAGTCATTCCATAAGTTTACAGCTTAGTTTTTTGACTTAGAATGCTTAAAATTTTCAGAGCAATTACTCCTTTAAGTCAGTAACACTACAGTGTAAACCTTGAATATCATGTATTTAATACTTATTAAAAATACGTGTATGTATAGTCATAAAAGTATAAATCATTTTTTATGGAAATACCAGTTGTAGGAAGTGAATCCTTTTCAAATTTAACTGATAACCAGAGTTTGGCAGCAATTCTCCTTAATAATGTACTGCTAGTTAATGCATACTTTAAACACTTCAGCTTTTAGTGGGTGTAAACAGACTTTCTGGTGGACTGATCATATAAGCATAGATTGGCCTTCCGGTCTGAGATGAGGGAAGGCCTATATGTGGCACTGGCAGGGTGCACACCATTCCTTTGCCTACAACATACATCATTAGTGATCCCCAAATTCTTTCCAGCTAAACTAAATGCTACCTCAGAATCATTCTCCCAAGCATTTCACTGAACTGCTCAGGGTCAGCAAGAGAATTAAAACTTCTTTGTACTCCCTTTTGTCAGTGCAGATCTGTGTACAGTTTCCTTTTGCTTCATCTCCTCCAACAATGTAATGAAGACACCATGATATCATTAACATTTCACACAAAAGGAAAAAGAGGCTGAAATGGTAAGTAGCCTGCTCAAAATCACACAGCAAGTAAATGACAGAACTTAAATAGAATCCAAATACTATTATTTCCAGTTCAGTACCTGTATTACTTAGGGTTTGGTTCATCTGCAAATGACATAATAAAATAGTTGCTCAAACAGAATAGAACTTTGTGTCTCACATAAAGGAAGTTCAAAGGAAAGTTCAAAGGACTGGTATGGCAACTTCACAACTCTTTGACTTCACTCTTCAGCTATCCTCACAACGTACCCTAGTTCTCATGATCTTAGATGGTGGCTAGAATTCTACATAGTCATATCCACATTCCAGGATAAGGGAAGTGGGGACAGGGGAGGGGAGTAAGGAAGGTACACAGCAGTGTGTTTTTAAAAGATTCCCTAGAATCTGCAACACAACATTTCCTCTTACATTCCATTGGCCAGAGACTTCATCATAATCTTCACACCTAACATGGCAAGATAAAGGGGGAAACAGATATTGAGAGACTAGTGGTATCTGCCCCATATCACAATGAAGCTAAAGAAGATTTAAAAGGTTAAATTCTCAGGTGTTGAGAAAAATAACTTGCAGCATGATGGTTCTGGAAAGTTTATTAATTTGTTGTTGTTGTTGTTCCTCTGACTTACTCTGTCAACCCGGTATGAGTATATGTGCATGCTTTCTCAGTGATGCATTCAGGACATAATGCTGCAATTAGTTTTTTCATTAAAAGAGAATTCTCAATCTTGATGAAACTATAAAAATTACCTCCATTTTTAAAAAACTGTCAATAAATTTCTGATAAAAAATATAAAAAAACAAAACGCATAACTTTACTGTTTTAAAATGGTCTGATAGTTCCTTATTGCCAATGGGATAACATTTGAACATTTGAGAAGACCACACAAGGCCCATAAACCACGTTTCTGGACACACTTCCCAATAGTGGCCCTGATACACCCTCTCTATTCAGCCAAGAATACTGGCCCTGCCTATGTATCAGATTCTTCTGAAGCTATATAACTTTACACAATCTGCCCCATCACCTAGAATGGTTTTGCTTCTCTACCAATACCATATAAAAATAATTATTCCAGCAATTCTCAGATATCAGTATACATAAAAATACCATAGAGTAAAACAGTCAACTCCTCCCAAGTAGCTATACTAAATGCATTGCTTGTTTAAAACGCTGATTCTCTGGCTATAGCTCCGAAGATTCTGTTTCACTAGGTGTGGGTGAGGACCAGGAATCTGGAGCATCCCTACCAAGCAGCAGAGCACCTGGGACAGAGAAAGTGCTCAAGAATGTTCACTTACCAATTACTACAATCAAAAAAAGATATCACACTAATTTACCACATTCTTCTTACTTATTTTATGAGATACTGTTCTTCCAAGGTAAGACCGTAATTCTATCATGATATAATGAAAGAAGAAAACATTTAATTTTTTTTTCAGAGCAGGAGTGAAAGTTTATTAAAAAGCTTTAGAACAGTAAGGAAAGGAAAGAAAAGAAGAAAAGTACAACTTGAAAGAGGGTCAGGTAGGCAACTTGAGAAACCAAGTGGGCCAACACTTAAATTTTTTAGAAATTCACATTTATAAAGATTCATATGGCCGGGCATGCTGGCTTACACCTGTAATCCCAGCACTTTGGGAGCCTGAGGCGGGCGGATCATGAGGTCAGGATATGGAGACCATCCTGGTCAACATGGTGAAACCCTGTCTCTACTAAAAATACAAAACTTAGCTGGTCATGGTGGCGGGAACCTGTAATCCCAGCTACTCGGAAGGCTGAGGCAGGAGAATTGCTTGAACCCGGAAGGCGGAGGTTGCAGTGAGCTGAGATGGCGCCACTGCACTCCAGCCTGGAGACAGAGCAAGACTCCGTCACACAAAAAAAAGATTAATGTGTAAGCCCAATAATAATTCTTCCCTTCATAATATGCATTGGTTGCACACAATGAATAAAAAAAAGATGTTCAATATGATAATTACTTAAGTATAAAAGAATATTGTAGTAGTAAGATTACCAGAAAGACATTCAGGTCTTCCAACCCTATATGAATTATTCATACAAGGTAGAATATTCATACTGTACATTTTACTTAGAGTCTCATCCTCATTATTTGTATCTCAATATAATGAAATAATAAACTTTAAGTAAATATGAAAGCCACTCATCATAATTTTCGAGTTAAATCTGACAAGATGTGAAGTTATAGCATTAGTAAAGCCCGTAAGGAAAGAGTAGGAGAAATTCCATTTACATAATATGGTGTGCATACTTAAAATGTTTTCCCTACAGATATTGTATGGAATAAGCACCCTTCAAGGAAATAGTACCACAGTAAAACAGTCAACTTCCCCCAAATAACTGTATTAAAATATGGCTGCTTGAATGCTTTAGTCTGATTTTTAAAAAGTACCTCAGATGTTGGCTTGAAAAGTTTACAGGTGTTAAACTGTCAAATACTTTCACATAAATTCATAGCTGTACTATGGCTACAGACAGAGTCATATATCACCTGGATTCACATTGTATAATTAATTTAATAAAATGCTTCCCAGTTGTTCCACTGATTTTTCAAAAAACATCTACGGTTTAAAAACGGTCAGCCCTCTGTATCCATGAGTTCCTCATGGGTGGATTCAACCAACAGTAGATCAAAAATATTCATGAAAAAAAAATTGCTTGTGGTTGCCAAGCGCAGTGGCTCAGGCCAGTATTCCCAATACTTTGGGAGGCTGAGCGGGGTGGATCACTTGAGTCGAGGAGTCCAAGACCAGCCTGGCCAACATGGTGAAACCTCATCTCTACTAAAAATACAAAAAAAAAAAAAAAATTAGCCGGGAATGGTGGCACACGCCTGTAATCCCAGCTACTTGGGAGCCTGAGGCATGAGAATCGCTTGAAGGTGGGAGGCAGAGGTTGCTGTGAGCCAAGATCGTGCCACCGCACTCCAGCCTGGGTGACGGAGTGAGACACTGTCTCAAAAAAAAAAAAAAAAAAAAAAAAATTGCATCTGTACTCAACACGTACAGGCTTCTTTTCTTGTCGCTATTCCTCAAACAATACAGTAAAACAACTGTTTACATAGCATTTACATTGTATTAGGTGTTTTAAGTAATCTAGGGATGATTTAAAGTATATGGGAGGATGTATGTAGGTCATTTGCAAAAACTATGCTCTTTTATATCAGAGGCTTGAGCGTCCACGGATTTTGTTATGAGTGAGGGTCCTGAACCAATTTCCCACAGATACCAAGGGAAAACTGTATATTACTCATAGAAAATAAATTTCGGCTGGAAGCAGTGGCTCATGCCTATAATCCCAGCACTTTGGGAGGCCAAGGCAGGCAGATCACCTGAGGTCAGGAGCTTGAGACGGGCCTGGCCAACATGGTGAAACCCCGTCTCTACACAAAACACAAAAATTAGCCAGGCGTGGTGGCACGTGCCTGTAATCCCAGCTACTTGGGAGGCTGAGGCAGGAGAATCACTTGAACCCAGGAAGCAGAGGTTGCAGTGAGCAGAGACAGCGCCATTGCACTCCAGCCTGGGCAACAAGAACAAAAACTCCGTCTTAAAAAAAAAAAAGAAAAGAAAACAAATTTCATTTCATAGGCTTATGTATGAAGCTTTCTGCTCTTTTTCTATTTAATGATTTAATATCTTGAAGGAAATGTAATTACCCAGAAATTCTGTGGTTTTATTTGCTTTTTGTTTGTTTATGGCTCAACTAAAAAAGAAACTGTAACTTTGTTTTATGAAGTCTTTTTCAAAGTATCTTAACATATTATTTGATTATGTACAATTATTAGAGAGAGTGAACTGTAGTGCTTCTCAGCCTTGCATGAATTCTAGAATCATCTGGAGAACTGTGGGGGGGAAAAATAGCAATACCTGGGGCTAATCCCAGGACCATTTAATCAGAATCTAGCAATGGGTCCCAGCACCAGTATTTTTCTCTAAGTATCCCCTAATGCAGAGGAGGGTTAGAATCACAGAGTTAGAGAGATATCTATCTCTCTAACCCTAATTTACATTTGAGTCAACTAAGTTCACTGAGCCCCAGAAAAAAATGAATGACTTTCCCGCAATTAATCGTGCCAAACAGAAGGCTCAGTTCTGCCTCTCAGTAGAGCTGGCACCTCTGCTCTTTCTTCATGCAATTGCCTTTCACTGTATATTCAAGGAGTTAAGGAAGGGTGGTGCACCCCACACGGGGATGGCCTAACCTAACTTTTTCACCTCCGTAAAACTGAAACTGAAACACTGCTAGATTAACAGGTAAACCAGAATCAGGTAACAGTGAATGAAAATACTGTTAATTCTATCCATTAGACACAGAACGCCACATTTCTTAATAGAAAAACAAGCATCTACTTAATGAAGTTAGTTGAAACATCCTGGCATACTTGCTTTACAATTTAAAGGTCAAAAGTAAAACACAAAAATTGCTAAGTAAATTAAATGTAAATTGAGTTTTTCTGGATATCCTGATACATGGGTAAGGAGACAGTGATAGGGTAAGTTGCTTTTTAATCCATGAACACTCTAATTTTTTAAAGATCTGGTATACATTTTTATAAGAACAGGGAATAAAAATAGGAAGCACATGTTGAAAACTGGTTTAGTTTTTGTCACTGTTTTAGTTAAAGCCTTCGACCCTAGACAGAATCAAAGTGACTTACTGTCCCTCATTCCTTAGAATGGAAATTTTTATGTACACAGCTAAATTTCGACTTTTAAATAAAGGAAACAACACATCGATGAAGAGACTACCTTTAAAAGTTCTATATAAAAATGTGATAGTTTAACTGAAGTATGTACATGTGGTTTGATTCCCAGAATGAGGAATTCAGGAGGAGATAATCTTAAAAATAACTCACTTCTTTTCAAAATCTGATTGATCATTTAGACTGGAGAACAGAAGGTGAGACTAAATTACATAAATATCTTTTAAGTATTCTAAAAGGTGAAATCCAAGCTGCTGTGAATTATTAAATTCTGATTCTACATTCAGCGAGTATTACAAAATAATTAGCTTAATGGAAACTAGAAGTTCTTATGCCCTACTTTAAGAGGCACCTGCATATTCTGAAAACCATGATGCATTTCAGTTGTACTGTAACCCAATTCCTTTAATCTCTACAACAGTGTTTGCCCAATTTCATTCTGCCTGTTTCAAAGTTATATTCATTATTTGGTCAACAATATTAGTGAACCAACAACAATATCTAAATTGTTCCTTTTCATTTATATCCTATTATTTTTTGTTGTTATTTTTCCTTCTTTTTGCTATAACATAATAAGCTAATTCATGCTTTTGTCTTAGTTTTGGAAGCAATTATATCCTAACATTTATGCAATACCTCTTTTCCTAGCTTAAAATAACTATGAGCTTGCTACTACACTAGTAAATTTGTAATCAATTTAAAGATAACGTCTTAAAAGTACAATTAAACATGTCATAACAAGAAAACCCTGGTAATTACAAATAGTGCCACGCTTGCCGGATTTTTAAACACTAGTATAAGGCTATGAAAAATCGCCACCCAGTGATGCAAATGAAAACTGCAATTTGTTTTTGTGTAAAATGAGTACCCTGGAGGATTACTTCAACTTCATTACTGAATGAAGGAATAGCTATTACCTTCTTACGTGAATAGGAACTGGTTACAAGGGAAAGGATGTTTTTGTACAAGAATTTTTTTCCCTTATTCAGCACACTCGACATTTTACAACGGCTAAATGCTTTGGAAATCTTAATGGGGAGAAAGGTTTTCCGTCCAAATGTGAGCTAACTGTATACGAACAGCCCAGATATTCCTATTACCAAAACAAGTGTCTAGACTCTGTCCAGACCTGAATTTCAAGTCATGATGTGCTGATTCCATCAACTCTGCAATGGCATCTAATAATTGTGACCTAAAACCTATTTGTGTTAAGCAGAAATGCTTGCCTAGGGGAAAAGGTATTCTCAAGTGGAAAAAAATAGATAATTTATAGCTTAAACAACATAATTTGCTCTGACCTTTCTAGAAATGGGTTATAAGGGCCACATAAGTAGATAATCTAACAAATTCTGTAGCGTCCATATTGATAAAAAGTTGTTGCTACAAATATAATCATGTTTATAAGTCTTTGCTTAGTTGTATCATTTAGACATCAACAAACACACAAACCAACAAAATATATTTATTTTTCTGTAATGTACCTATTGCACACGATGCCACAAAAAAAGTTATGTGGATATATGCTGACCACAACACATGTGTATGCAACTAAAAAACTATCAGAACTAATAAATAAATTCAGTAAGGTTACAGGATACAAAATCAACATACAAAAATCAATAGCATTTTTATATGCCAACAGCAAACAATTTGAAAAAGAAACCAAGAAAGTAATCCTATTTATAAAGCTACCAGTAAAATAAAATACTTAGGAATAAATTTAACCAAAGTGAAAGATATCTAAAATAAAAATTATAAAATGCTGATGAAAAAACCGAAGAGAACACACACACACACAAAATGGAAAGATATTCCATATTTATGGATTGGAAGAATCGGTATTGCTAAAATATCCATACTACCCAAAACAATCTACAGATTCAATGCAATCACTATCTAAATACCAAGGATACTTTTCACAGAAATGGAAAAAACAATCCTAACATTTATATAGAACCACAAAAGACCCAGAAAAGTCAAAACCGTTCTGAGCAAAAACAACAAAACTAGAAGAATCACACTACCTGACTTCAAATTATACTAAAAAGCTATAGTAACTAAAATAGTACAGTACCAGCATAAAAACAGACACATGGACCGATGGAACCAAATACAGAACCCAGGAATAAATTCACACATTGACAATGAACTCATTTTCAGCAAAGGTCCCAAGGACATACATTGGAAAAAGGAAGTGTCTTGAATCAGTCGTGCTGAGAAAACTGGATATCTATATGCAGAAGAATGAAACTAGACCCCTATCTCTTGCCACACACAAAAATCAAATCAAAATGGATAAAATACTTAAATCTAAGACACGAAACTACTAGAAGAAAGCATTGGGCAAACACTACAGGACAGTAATCTGAACAAAGATTTCTTGAGTAGTACCCCACAAGCACAGGCAACCAAATCAAAAATGGACAAATGGGATTACAAAGGCTTCTGCACAACAAAGGAAACAATCAACAGTGAAGAGACAACCCATAAAATGGCAGAAAATATTTGCAAACTACTCATCTGACAATGGATTAATAATCAGTATATATAAAGAACTCAAACAACTCAATAGGAAAAAATAAAATAATCCAATTTTAAAATGGGCAGGCCAGGCATAGCAGCTCACGCCTGTATTCCCAGCACTTTGGAAGGCTGAGCCAGGAAGATGGCTTGAACCTAAGAGTTTGGAAGTAGCCTGGGTAACATAGTGAGATACTGTCTCCTAAAAATATATACACATATATTTATTAATAAATTAAATATATATTTATTAATTAAATATATATTTGTTATATAAAATTAAATATCTATTAAATAATATATAAATATATATATTTATATATATATCTGAATAGATATTTCTCAAGTCATACAAAATGACCAATAGGTATACGAAAAAAAGTTCAATATTATTGATCATCAGAGAAATGCAAATCAAAAACAAAATGAGATATCTCAACCCAGTTAAAATGACTTTTATCCAAAAGATAAGCAATAACAAATGCTGGCAACGATGTGTAGAAAAGGGACCTCATACCCTGGTGGCAGGAATGTAAATTAGTACAGCCACTATGAAGAACAGTATGGAGATTCCTCAAAGAACTAAAAGCAGAACTACTATATGATCCAGCAATTCTATTGCTGGGTACATACCCAAAAGAAGAAATTAGCATATCAAAGAGATGTCTACATTCCCATGTTTATTGCAGTACTATTCACAATAGCCAAGTTTTAGAATCAACCTAAGTGTCCCTATCAACAGATGAATGGATAAAGAAAATGTGGTACATATACACAATGGAATACTATTTAGTCATAAGGAAAAGAATTAAATCCTATCCTTTGCAACAACATAGATGGTACTAGAGGAGATCATGTTAAGTGAAATAAACAAGGCACAAAAAGATAATTTCACATGTTCTCACTCATATGTGGGAGCTTAGTTTTTTTTAAATTGTACTCATAGAGATAGAAAATAGAATGATGGTTATCAGAGGTTAGGAAGGGTAGCAGGAAGAGGGAAATAAAATGGGGATGGATAGTGGGTACAAAAATACAGTTAGATAGAAGGAATAAGATCTAGTATTTGGTAGCACAATAGGGTGATTATAGTTAACAGTAATTTATTGTATATTTTTAAATAACTAAAAGAGTGGAAATGGAATGTTGCTAACACAAAGAAATAATTGCTTGAAGTGATGGATATCCCAATTACCCTGATTTGATCACTACACATTATATGCCTGCGTCAAACCATCACATGTACCCTGTAAATATATATAACTACTATGTGCCCATAATGATTAAAAATAAAAAATTTAAAACAAAATAGATGCGTGCAAGTATGTGTCCACGTTAATAAAAGCATTAAAAGAATTTTCTATTTACCATGTGACCTACTTGACTTTTTCCGGAATATTTTTATACAGTATGCTCTGAGACTAAAGTAGATATTATGTATATCAGTATAGAATTATATGATAAAAAGAGCAACCTAGCAGAGCAAATCAATTTTTCAATTTTTTAAAAAAGAGTTTACCAGATCATTAACTATAACTTTAAAGACAATTAACTACATTCCTAATAATCTGTCACGATCTTTATCTGTCAATTCAGTTAAGTTATTCACCACTGAAGGATGTTTTCACTAATTAAACCATATACACCACCTTCCGATTTCAACTTCATCAAGGAGTTTTCTGAAATATTTTAAAACATTTTAAAAATATTTAAACTATTAGATAGTAAAAAGTTTGGGTTAGCCAAAATAAAAGCCAAACTTTATGAACAGTAATA
This sequence comes from Colobus angolensis palliatus, assembly GCF_000951035.1. NCBI lineage: Eukaryota > Metazoa > Chordata > Mammalia > Primates > Cercopithecidae > Colobus > Colobus angolensis. The sequence continues at coordinate 9,130,810 of NW_012111364.1, forward strand.
CAACAACCAACCTTCTTTTATTAAAACAAATAAAAAACAGTACTTTCTCTTTTCAATTGTAGGGAATACAATTTGTTTAAAAAACAAAGAGGTTAGGATGTCGATAATGTCTTAGAATTAAAACGATATAACTTTTTTTAGCAAAAAGATGGATAGTTTAGTGGTTTAGAGGATAGGCTGTGAAGTCAGATTTCCTGGGCTAGTTCCAGATTTGCTACAAACTAGTTGGAGAAACTGGGAAACATGAAATCCTAGCTGGTGTATGGTGATATAATATTACTGCCTCACTCACAGGGTTGTTCTAAGCATTTTACACACATTAACTCATTTAATCCCCTCAATAACTTTGTGGGGTAGGTACTGATATCGTGCTCATTTTCTAGATATGATAAGTGGTACTGGGAAGGGTAAATAACTTGCCAAAGGTAGAAAGTAAGTTGTGGAGTAGCTGCAGAGCCTCTGAGATGCTCCTGTGGAAGAAGAGAATGAGTGATGAAAAGAGAAAGAAGACAGAGGAAGTAAGAGCTGAGAGGTGATGCTGACTGATACCATCAAAACTTCAGGAAAGTAATGACATGCACAGAAAACTATGTACAGAGGACTTTTATGAAAATGGTTAAGGGGTGGAGCTTTGCACCTGGGGGGAAATGAGGCTAAACAGAGAAATGCGTCAGCAGACAGAGGAGATGAAGGGCAAAGAGGCATCACCCAACATCTGGGGGACCTGTTTTGTTTGAGTCATTTGAATGAGGTGCAGCAGCAGCTGCACTGCAAATTAAATTGCTATCCTGGAACTACGACGGAAGTGATTCTTCACCATGCCTGTCCAACGGCTGGACGTATGTATGGTGCTGGGTACAACACCGGTCATGCTAGTCCAAGGTGGTCCTGGGAAAACTCCCTCAGATGGAGCAGCTGGTACTGAGAGCATATTAGAGTAATTAGGTCCTGGAAATTCCTTCTTAAAATATGAAATTTGGAAGTTTGTGTGCCTTCTGAGGCTCAGTTAAAGAAAGACTACTTTTTAAACTAATCTTTCCTGGAAAAGGAAAGGAGGTCCATAGTAGATAATACCCTGAGGCAGAAGGCCCTGGAAACCGGGCTGCTACTGAGGCAGCTACAAGACATGCAATGGAATGTCTCAACAGGACTACATGCTACCAGAAATTGGAGATCTTAGCAGCACCAGGAGCCACTGCAGTGGTGGTTAAAATTTGTCTCAGAAATCCTACAAAGTAGCAGAGAAGTAGGGATGAAGAAGATGAATAAAAAGTTTAAGGTCCAGCATTAGGAATTTGTATTTGCTTTCAAAGATGCCAGTACACCCAACTTACATCCTTTAAGTGGTTATTTGATAACAAAAAGAATAATGTCAATTTCTAATCATAAAGACAACAGAAAAGAGGCTGGATGTGGTGGCTCATGCCTGTAATCCCAACACTTTGGGAGGCTGAGGCAGGAAGACTGCTTGAGGCCAGGAGTTCAAGACCGGCCTAGGCAACATGGCAAGACCTATCTCTATTTTCTTTAAAAATAATGTTTAAAAAAAAGTAATACATATATAAAGAAAACAACAGAAAAAAGCAGAGTTCTCTGTATATGTGTTAAGACTTCAGAGGTATTTTAAAATCAGGAATATACAACAGAGTGGAAAACAAGAGTTTTTTGGAAAAATTTCTGAGAGAAGAATTTATTATGAAACTCCTGAAAAACAGAACTTCACAGGAGGCCTGATGTAATCCTGAAGTTTTCTGTCAGCGAGGCTAATTCAAGACGTGTGAAAAAAGTAACACTGGCAGCTTTCAAGGAACTAAAATTGGGGTTGATAGAGTCAGTTCTGACTTGGAAGCCAAGGCACAAATTCCTGACACACTAAGAAGGAAGGGTCAGATTAGCAATCAAGTCCACTGCACCCCACCTTATCCCAGTCAGAAGGCTACCCAGAAAAATCATCAGCCCTGGTCAAAGACTAAGCCCCACTATTTTACCTCAGGTATAAGGGATCTGGTCTGATGAAAACAATTCTGACCAACCTCCCAGCTACTGCCCCTGTCCCTGGATATATAAGACAGGTTCTGAAAAACAACAGGCCTGCCAGAACATGGCTGTAGAAACAATGGAAAATTCTATAGTAAAGTTTATCCACGAGAAAAACTCCATTCTGGTCTCCCAGAGATTACCCTTAAATCTAAGGGAAACGTTCCTTATTTCTCAAAGCCTACAGAGCACTGGCTGATGCTAGCAGAAGTCAGTCTGACAGGGCCAAGATAAAAGAAGTAAGAGGTAGGAAACCAGTATCTGGAAAGGGAGACCCAGAGAAACGTTGCAGGGAGTGAAGACCATATGAGTTAATGCAAATCATCTTAGAGAAGGAGCAGGAATTTGGTGGAAGGAGGTCCAGCATGGAAGAGGATGAGAACCACAAGGAAACACTGGGTTTGACTACCCCACGCCATACTTTGGAAAGAGAATTTCTGGGAAGAGCATACAAAGATGTTGTGTAAAACTTTTCCTCAGGGGAAGAAATGTGACATGACATGGAGGAAATTTTACTTTTCAGAATTACCAGGTGAAGAATACTGTATCTGATTGTAAGAAATATTTTTTAAAGACACTAAAATCTTTAAAATTTGCAGGTATTAAGTTTATAACAGAAAATAGTCTTAAAAAGGAAACACTATTCAACATATTTAGATTTTAAAGTCTGCTTCATTCGGCAAATATTTATTAGATACCTAATTTAATTTCAGATGCTAATTTATGAAACAAGGTTAGTACTATTTATAAGACAGAACTTGAATTCATCAAGGATTCGTGAAGACTTTAGATTTTCCACAGTTAAAAGAAGGGGGAAAAAGAAGTAATTTTACAAATTTAATTGGGAGTACACAGCCAAACCAACATGTAAGAAAAGTCTCTCTTGATGACGCTATTCCAAGTAATTGATGACCTTTATCTTTACAGATTTTACTTTTTAAAAATTAAACACATAAATTAATTCTGAAATTATAAGAAATGATTTTAAATCAATCATAATTTTCAAGTAATTTTTTAAAGAAAACATAATTTATCTAATTATTTTGTTTCGTAAAAAGACTCACCTAAAAGGACGAATCCATCTGCTTCTGTCTCTGGTACTGAGGGCTTTTTAGATTCCGGAGGCTTTCTGAAGAAGTGAAACATTGCTGCTGTTGCTGTTGCTGCTGCTGCTGCTGCTGCTGCTGCTACCTGAAATAGAAACATTACACAATGTCACATTCGGATGCAACTGTAAAACTCTTACCCTTTTTAGCAAAAAATTAAGCATAAATATATCACAAAAGTTACTCTTAGGAATGCTATGGACAGACGTAAAACCATGAACCTTCTCTAGATGTCAGCAGACAAAGCTAGAAAATGATCTTCCAGTTTAAACTCCGGTATTCCTTGAAGATCACAGTGCAACCTCTCTCAATTTCTGAAGATTCAGAAAGTAACCCAGGAAATTCCTACATACAAAACTCAAATCAACAGATAACACAAGAATCTGGAAGGATCTTGCTAACCATAAAACAGATACTGGTTTGGGTAATAGAAAAAAAAAAAAAAACTATCCAGGTTTCTTGTCATGCTGTAACTACCTTAAACCTCATAAAACTAAGGCCACCTGAAAAAAAGAAAATATTTCAAACATCCCCTACTGATGGTCTAATTTAGACACTCAAGCACTGTACCTGTATTAGTCCATTCTCACACTGTTATGAAGAAATATCCTCGACTGAGTGATTTATAAAGAAAAGAGATTTAATTGACTCACAGTTCCACATGGCTGGGGAGGCCTCAGGAAACTTAAAATCATAGGGGAAGACACCTCTTCACAGGATGACAGGAGAGAGAATGAGTGCCAAGCCAACGGGGAAGCCCCTTATAAAACCATCAGCTCTCATGAGAACTCATCACCATCATGAGAACAACACGGGGGAAACGGCTCCCATGATTCAATTATCTCCACCTGGTCTTGCCCTTGACACATGGGCATTAATACAACTCAAAGTAAGATTTGGGGACACAGAACCAAACCATATCAGTACCCATTAAAAATTGCAGCCAACTTTAAATTCCCATCAGTGCAGATCCTTGTGTTGGTGAGATTATTGTGACCATCCCCAATACACACATGCTCACAGGCACACAAATACAAGCACACATACACAACCCTCTTTTCCTACTATTCCCATTGTTATATATTAAAGTAGGCCAACAATTTCTAGAAAACAACTGGGGAGAAAGCTGAAGGGTACTTTCAAGGACACATAGGATTCTGAGGACAGTTCCTTACAAGCCAAAAAAATAGAAGAGAAAGCAAAGAATAATCCTGGTGGCAGCAAGTGCTCCAAGTTTTAGTTTTCATATATTTCACCCATAGCAGAAAATCAAGAAGGGAGGGTAAAGATTTAATCTTAGTGAAAACCTTCTAGAAACTGAGAATTATACTGGGATTTGTGCTGGTTGGCCTGACCTGAGCTATAGATCAGAGAAGGATATTAACCCCAACATAAGTGAGGTTACTATTTGTTGCTAGAAAATATCTATTTGTTGCTAGAAAACATACCTGGCAGATTTCACTTTTAAAAAAGGAATTAAAAATGGAGAAGAAAAACACAAGCCATGTGAAGAAGAAAACATTCTAATAAGAGAAAAGGAACGGCCTCTGAAATCCTTAAATAAAGAGCTTACTGGATATAGTAACAGCTACAAAAGAAAAGTTTGAAAATAGTTTGGCACTCTCCATAGACAACAAGGAGAGATGGCCTCTAATGAAACTGGTAAAAAAAAAAAACAAAAAACAAGATTAGATGAAAAAGCAAAAGATAAGGATGAAAAGACAAGGAATCAAATGAAAAAAGTAACTGAATAAGATAAAGGGAAACCCACACAAGGAAGAAATGAGATCAGAAAAGAATTGGTTTGCAAGTAGGAATGTAAAATACTGTATACAATAGTCCCCCCGCTTATCCATGGGGGACATGTTCCAAGACCCCAAGTAGACACCTGAAACCAACGATAGTACTAAACCCTATATACAGTACGTTTTTTCCTATACAAAAGGTCCCCCAAATAATGTTGCTTCATTTTAATACTGATGAGAAAAAAAAACTTGATTCCCAGCTGGGGCCACTGTCTATGTATGTGTAGAGCTGGCCCATTCTCCCCACGTCTGTGTGGGCTTTCTCCCCAGTACTCCAGTTTCCTCCCACATCCCAAAGCTGTGTCCACTGGGCGGACTGGCATGTCGATGTGGTTCCTCTCTGAGTGAGTATGGGTGGGTATGTGAGTGCCCTGCAATAGAGTGGTGTCCTGTCCAGAGCTGGTTCCTCCTGAGGCCTTGAGGGCTTAAGCTGCCAGAAGAGCCTCTGGCCAGCTGTAGCACTTAACTAGAATAATCGGGTAAATAATTATCTTGTTTTATTAATATTTCTTCAATGTATGTATCACTAACATTCATTTCAATGTTTAACATTAGAAAAGTTTGTATCTTTACTTAGAAGTTGGTGATGTTTTTATGACCAGAAATATGCCATATGAAATGAACTCTCGCTTATATCAATTAGCCTATTGTAAAACTGGTTTCATTATATGTTGTTTCACTTAAAGTCAGTTTCTAAAAACTCATCCATGATGTTAAGCGAGAATTTACTGTATGTACAAACCTATGATAAAGTTTAATTTATAAATTAGGCACAGTAAGAGATTAGCAATAACTAATAATAAAATAGAGCTATAACAATATGTAGTAGTAAAAGTTATGTGAATATGGTCCCCTTCTCTCTCCCTGTCTTAAAATCTTCTTGTACTGTGGCTGGGCGCCATGGCTCACACCTGTAATCCCAGCACTTTGGGAAGCCAAGGCGGGCAGATCACAAGGTCAGGAGATTGAGACCATCTTGGCTAACACAGTGAAATCCCGTCTCTACTAAAAATATAAAAAATTGGGCCAGGCGTGGTGGCTCAAGCCTGTAATCCCAGCACTTTGGGAGGCCGAGACGGGTGGATCACAAGGTCAGGAGATCGAGACCATCCT
>NW_012111364.1:9137295-9157933 GCF_000951035.1 Colobus angolensis palliatus
GCCATAAGTAACTGAAACAGTAAAAAATCGAAACCATAGATATAGAGGGAGGACTACTGTATGCTCTATCTCCTATAATCCTTACAATAGCCCCACAGGTATACACAATTATTCACATTGTGTAAGTAAAAGAAGTAAAGTAGGACCAGGCATAGTGGCTCAGACCTGTAATCCCAGCACTTTGGGAGGCTAAGGGAGGCAAAATGCTTGAGCCCAAGAATTTGAGATCAGCCTGGGAATGATGAAATCCTGTCTCTACAAAACACACACACACACACACACATTAGCCAGGTGTGGTGGTGTGTGCCTGTGGTCCCAGCTAATTGTGAGGCTGAGGTGGGAGAACTGCTTGAGTCCAGAAGGGTGAAAGTGAGCCACTGCACTGCAGCCTGGGCGACAGAGCAAACCCTGTGTCAAACAAACAAAAAAGAATCGAAGTAAAAAACGAGGTTAAGTACTGGTCCAAGTTTACGTAGCTGGTAGAGTAGAGCATAATCTTAAACAAAATCCTATTGGCACCAAAACTGAATGCCTTTCATCAGTAAAGCATCACAGCCAAGAAACACTTAACACTTAGGATATCTGTGTTGGACTTTCTTTAATATATTTCTCAATATTAGTCAAATACATTTGATTAATTCCATTTCTGTCTTTGTCAATCGCTACTTTCCGAAGCCTTGCTCAGCTCTATGCTGTGATTGCTCAGCTCTATGCTGTGAAGACATTTACTAACTGTATAACATCTATGAAGACCTTCATTTACTTCATACTTTTACAATATAAACATTTATTAAGTGCATAGGCCAGACAATGGTCCAAAACTGCAGGTATAGCACTGAACTCACATTTAGGGAAAACAAACTGCAACCTCAGCCCATCATATTTCTGAGGCAATCCTTAGCAGAAGTAAGTGTAATTTAAGTGGAGGGGACCTGTATAGTCTTGCTGCCCCAAGCCTAATATGTGGTAAGCTCTAAGCATTCTTGCTTCTGATATGCATGGCCTTGACAGCTGGACTTCTGCCTGGAGTTCCCAAGCATACTCCAGTCTCATTTCCTTCTGTGTAGTTTTCAGTATTTTTTAAATTGCCTACAATGAGCAAATTTTACATTTATAAACAGGAAACATACCAAATTTTATTCTCAAAAATCCATTATTAACTAGTGGCAACTTGCCTGAGCTAGAACCCAACCCATAATGCATCTTAATACTCAAACACAGGAATCCTGGAACTACCTCTATACAGGTGGAGGATAAAACACAGGAATCCTGGAACTACCTCTATACAGGTGGAGGATAAAGAATTCACCTGTCAGGCTGACGCCTGTAATCCCAGCACTTTGTGGAGCAAGGCGGGTGGATCACCTGAGGTTAGAAGTTAGAGACCTGGCCTAGCCAACAAGGTGAAACTCCCTCTCTACTAATAATACAGAAATTAGCCAGATGTGGTGGCGCATGCCTGTAATCCCAGCTACTCAGGAGGCTGAGAGGCAGGAGAATCACTTGAACTTGGGAGGCAGAGGTTGCAGTGAGCTGAGACCCCACCATTACTCTCCAGCCTAAGCAACAAGAGCGAAACTTCATCTCAAAATAAATAAATAAATAAATAAATTCACCTGTCCAAACCACAAAATGGGAGAAAATTCCTGGAAATCACATATTTGATAAATAACGTATATAAAGGATAATAAAGAACTCTTAAAACTCAATAATGAAAAAACAACTCAATAAAAACTGAACAAAAAATATGAACAGCCACTTCACCTAGGAAGATACATGAACAGCAAACCACCACGTGGAAAATGACCAATAGCATTAGTCAATAAGGAAAAGTAAATTAGAATCTCAATGACATACCATTATATACCTATTAAAACATTTAAAATTAAAAAGACTTGCCCTGGCCGGGTACAGGGTCTCACACCTGTAATCCTAGTACTTTGGGAGCCTGAGGTGGGCAGATCACTTGAGGCCAGGAGCTTGTGAGCAGTCTGGGCAACATGGCAAAACCCCATCTCTACAAAAATACAAAAATCAGTCAGGTGTGGTGGCATGTGCCTGAGGTCCCAGCTACTCAGCAGACTGAAATGGGAGGATTGCTTGAGACCAGGATGTCAAGGATGCAATGAGCCATGAACATGCCACTGCACTCCAGCCTGGGTGACAGGGTTCTGAGACCCTATCTACAAAAAAAAAAAACTTGCCCCAAGTGTTGGCAAAGGGCAAAGATATGGAGCAACCAGAACTCTTGTACACTGGTGGTAGAAGGGTTATATAGTACAACCACACTGGACAACAGTTTGGCAGTTTCTTAAAAACATATCCACCCTATAACTTAGCCCTTCGGGAAGCGAAAACATATGTCTACACTTGTATACAAATGTTGTCATAGCTTTTTTTGTAATGACCAAAAAATGGAAACAACCCAAATGTCCAATAACAGGTAAATGGATTTTTAAAAACTGCCCTATGCATCCCATTCGGCAGCAAAAGGGGAACAAAATAGTGATATATGCTACAACATGCAACAATCTGAAAAAAAAAAAAAAAAAAGCTGATGGAAAGAAGCCAGACAAAATAAAAGTTCATACTATATGATTCCATTTATATAAACGTCTCAAAAATACAAACTAATGTACAGTGAAAGAAAGCAGATCAGAGGTTGCCTGGGGAGGGGAGGGACAGAGAGGGAGCAAAGGAAGGAGAGATGACAAGGGAGTAGAAGGAAACTCTTGGAAGTGGTGGATACGTTCATTATCTTCACTGTAATGACTGTTTCAGCGGTATAAGCACACATCAAAACTGATCAAATTGTATACTTTCAATACGTGTTACTGATCATACCTCACTCAATAAAGTTCTTTAAAAATTCATTATTAACACAATTAGATGTCATATATAAGTTTTAGTTCACAATTATTGGGAAAATTGTCTCAAATCTCTTAACCCACTTTGTGTTACAGGGACGGTCTTTATATAAAAAGCAAAATGCTTCTTTTCTCCATGCATCACACAAAACTAAAAACTAAAAGGACAGTGTATTGACTTTTAATGTTATACACAGACTGCGTATAAAAGGGCCTGCCTGATTGCTTACCAGGGCAGATCCTATTGTCCTGAATAGAAGTAGGGGAGCCCAAGAATATATTTCTTTTTTCCTATTACTCCAAGGCTTCCCTTTTAAGTAATATTATCCATGACCAAAGGATTAGGCAACATGGTTTTCTCAATTTGATTACCTCCTTTGAATTTCAACAGACTACGAGTTAATGTAAATATATCAAATAGACTAAAATTCCTGTGTGATTGATACAGCCACTCTCTATAGACAGAATAATGTAAATACATGTGTATGAAGTGTGCATGTATTTATAAAAATACATAAAACCCACACACATTTTCTTCCAAATACAACAAATACGTAAATTTCAGTGCTGAAAAAATAAAATCCTGAACAATGTTTAATCTTCTTCCTTTTGTACAGTGAAATGCATGATTACGCAAATATAAAAACCTAGACAAGTTTACTAATTTCTCCTCAGAGATACCAAAATAGTATATAGGAAGGTAGGCCATGCTTTTGGTAGCTTTAATCTTGAGTGATAAGGATACACTACCTAAAACAACACTAGACAGCATAAAACATTCCAGAAAGATCAATGTGAATTAGAACTCTGGTAGGCTTCGCAGACTAGTTTAACTTCATGTGATATGTGAGTTTAACTTCATGTGATATGTATAAACAAAGAAGAGAAGGAAGGCCTTTCCTGTAGGAAGGATCAACATGAACAAAAAGCATAGTGGGTATAGAGGAAAGCAAAGAGATTAACCTTACTAGAGGAAGGAACATGTAGATAAGCAACAGATATCAAGACTGCAAAAGAAGGGAAGAAATAAATTATTGAAGGGGTGGAAGTGTCAGGAAAGTGTCAGCATATTCAGAGTGGCAAAACAGGATTTATTGGACATTACTGGGCAGTCTGGAGTCTTGAGCAAAGTATTTAAGAGAGATTAAATGTAAAATAGCATGCTGGAGAGACTGAGGAGAGCCTGGAGTCAAGAAGTTAGACAGCTGTACTGAAACGGGACTGGATTAAGATGAGTGAAGCTTGAATGAGAAAAGAAGGGATGTACAGAAATGATATGGAAAAGTGATACTATAAACAAGAAAAGGGAAGTAGGGAAGTTTATCTTAAGAGAAGAAAATAATAGTAAATTCCATTTCAATCTGATTTTCCAAGACAAACTAGAAATTCAGCTATTATGTAAAAATCTAGGTTTTAAATAATAGCAAGAAATTCACGACATTTACAAATACCGCACAGATGGTAGAAATCCTCTACAAACTGGACTTGGCCTTCAGGTTGCAAAGTGTTTTAGACCTAGATTAGGAATTAATAGCCTAAATCTAATCAGTAGAAGGAAAAATTGTTTAAGACTTTAGAATTCAGTAGATTTCCTGGCTAGCTCACCCATTCAGGTTATTCCCACCTTTGCGTGTTTTGACTAGGCTATTTTATAACTCTGTAGGAATAGGAGATCAATTGTAGAAAATGGATAGTCATGCATGTAATTCCTATCCATAAAAATGCTTCTGGTAAAATGCATTAGTTATTGCCCCAGGGATACTAACCAATTTTGCATCCATTTATAAATTTAACATTCCTTATTTGCCTATCAATGTGTGATGATGCTTTGAGTTCTCTTTTGAACCACTTGCAGTATCTCACTAGTTCTCTCCTGACTTAACAGATTTTGGATTCATAGTAGAGATAAGATTTAATCCTCTTTTAAAATGTATCCTTTAGTATCAGTCAGACTACTAATTAGGATTACATAAAGACTCTCCCCGTTTTTCCATCCCACCGAGGTTTTTTAGTTTGTAGGTTTTTGATATTGGTGTAATGGGGAAGAGGTACAGACGTCTGAGAGGATAAGCAAGGGAAGACATTTAAACTGATGTCACTTTTCAGCTGCACAGAACAGCTTGGAAACTAATTAATTAAACTGAAGCATTAACATAAATTTTACTTCTGCCTCTCTTATTTATGCTCAGACTTTTAAAAAATGAAACAAAAAAAAAGAAAGAAAAAACTGTATCTTAGATTTAGGTGTTTTCTTCAAACTGCAAGTCCCAACCCTTGAGCGGAAGTAAACAATTTAGCAGGTCAAGACCAGACTTTTTTTTTTTTTAATGGAATGAAATAGGAAGAAAAAAAAAAGTAGGGGAAGAGGGAAAGAAGGCAAAAAGATTGAGAGCATCATACAAGGTAACTAATTTATAACTAATGTTTTATAACTAATGATTTATAACTAATGTTTTATAAACTTTTGCATTTGGGTGCCTGTGCTGGGTTATAATAAGAAATCTATTTTTTAGTTTGGGTTACAGGCAAAAAAGCTTTTTCAAAGCACTCACACACCTCTTTGAATTTTTTTGAGATTATGCACTCTCTTGCACTTTTTAAGTTCACATCTAAAACTTTCCATTGAAAATTATAAAGGACATAGTTTCTAGCATACTATAAATATTTACATGTTGAAACAAAATCATTATATCTTTCATTTAACTTTATTCAACGAAATCTAAACACCATAACATTTTGACACTCACCATTAACCATTTTAAAAATAGATGAAGAGGGGTTGCTGGCAAGATGGCGGCATAGGAACAGCTCCATCTGCAGCTCCCAGTGAGATCAACACAGAAAGCGGGAGATTTCTGAATTTCCAACTGAGGTACCCACCTCATCTCATTGGGATTGGTTAGACAGTGGGTGCAGCCAACGGAGGGTGAGCAGAAACAGGGTGGGGCATCGCCTCACCCAGGAGGCACAAGGGGTCAGGGAACTCCCTCCCCTGACCAAGGGAAGCAGTGAGGGACTGTGCCATGAGGAACAGTGCACTCCCGCCTGGATACTATACTTTTCCCATGGTCTTGACAACCCGCAGACCAGGAGATTCCCGCCAGTGCCTACGCTGCCAGGGCCCTGGGTTTCAAACACAAAACCGGGCTATCATTTGGGCAGACACTGAGCTAGCTGCAGAGGTTTTTTTCATACCCCACTGGCACCTGGAACACCAGCAAAACAGAACCGTTCACTTCCCTGGAAAGGGGGTTGAAGCCAGGGAGCCAAGTGATTTAGCTCAGTGGATCCCACCCCCATGGAGCTCAGCAAGCTAAGATCCACTTGCTTGAAATTCTGGCTGCTAGCATAGCAGTCTGAAGCTGACCTGGGATGCTCGAGTTTGGTGGGGGAGGGGCATCTACCATTACTGAGGCTTGAGTGGGCTGTTTTGCCCTCACGGTGTAAACAAAGATGCTGGGAAAGTTCCAACTGGGCACAGCCCTCCACAGCTCAGCAAAGCCGCTGTAGCCAGACTGCCTCTCTATATTCCTCCTCTCTGTGCAGGGCATCTCTGAAAAAAAAAAGGCAGCCCCAGTCAGGGGCTTATAGATAAAACTCCCATCTCCTAGGGACAGAGCACCTGGGGGGAAGGGGCAGCTGTGGATACAGCTTCACCAGACTTAAACATCCCTGCCTGCCAGCTCTGAGAAAGCAGCACATCTCCCAGCACAGCGTTCAAACTCTGCTAAGGGTCAGACTGCCTCCTCAAGTGGGTCCCCAACACCTGTGTCTCCTGACTGGGAGACACCTCCCAGCAGGGGCCGATGGACACCTCATACAGGAAAGCTCTGGCTGTCATCTGGTGGGTGCCCCTCTGGGACAAAGGAAGGAACAGGCAACAATCTTTGCTGTTCTGCAGCCTCCACTGACCATACCTAGGCAAACAGGGTCTCGACTGGACCTCCAGCAAACTTCAGCAGACCTGCAGCAAAGGGGCCTGTTAGAAGGCAAACTAACAAACAGAAAGGAGTAGCATCAACATCAACAAAACGACGTTCACTCAGACATCCCATTCAAAGGTCACCAACAACAAAGACCAAAGGTAGATAAATCCACAAAGTCAGGGAGAAACCGCACAAAAACACTGAAAATTCCAAAAACCAGAATGCCTCTTCTCCTCCAAAGGATCATAACTTCTCAGCAGCAAGGGAACAAAACTGGATGGAAATTGAGTTTGACGAACTGAAAGAAGTAGGCTTCAGAGGTGGGTAATAACAAACTCCTCTGAGCTAAATTAGGAGCATGTTCTAACCCAATGCAAGGAAGCTAAGAACCTTGGGAAAAAAAGGTTAGATGAATTGCTAACTAGAATTACCAGTTTAGAGAAGAACATAAATTACCTGATGGAGCTGAAAAACACAGCAAGAGAACTTCCCGAAGCATATACAAGTATCAATAGCCGAACCGATCAAGTGGAAGAAAGGATATCACAAATTAAAGATCAACTTAGTGAAATAAAGAATAAAGACAAGATTAAAAAAAAATCAAAAGGAATGAACAAAGCCTCCAAGAAATATGGGACTATGTGAAAAGACCAAACCTACATTTGATTGGTGTACCCGAATGTGACAGGGAGAATGGAACCAAGTTGGAAAACACTCTTCAGGATATTATCCAGGAGAACTTCCCCAACCTAGCAAGACAGGCCAACATTCAAATTCAGGAAATACAGAGAACACCACAAAGATACTCCGTGACAAGAGCAACCCCAAGACACATAATCGCCAGATTCACCAAGGTTGAAATGAAGGAAAAAATGTTAAGGGCAGCCAGAGAGAAAGGCTGGGTTACCCACAAAGGGAAGCCCATCAAACTAACAGTGGATCTCTCTGCAGAAATCCTACAAGCCAGAAGACAGTGGAGGCCAATATTCAACATTCTTAAAGAAAAGAAGTTTCAACACAGAATTTCATATCCAGCCAACCCAAGCTTCATAAAGCAAAGGAGAAATAAAATCTTTTACAGACAAGCAAATGCTGAGAGATTTTGTCACCACCAGGCCTGCCTTACAAGAACTCCTGAAGGAAGCACTAAAAGGATCAAAAGGAACAACAGGTACCAGCCACTGCAAAAACATACCAAACTGTAAATATCATCAACACTAAGAAGAAACTGCATCAACTAACAGGAAAAATAACCAGCTAGTATAATAACAGCAGGCTCAAATTCACACATAACATTATTAACCTGAAATGTAAATGGGCTAAATGCCCCCAAATAAAAGACACAGACTGGCAAATTGGATAAAGAGTCAAGATCCATTGGTGTGTTGTATTCAGGAGACCCATCTCATGTGCAAAGACACACACGAGCTCAAAATAAAGGGATGGAAAAATATTTACCAAGCAAATGGAAAGCAAAAAAAAAAGCAGGGTTTGCAATCGTGGTCTCTGATAAAACAGACTTTAAACAAACAAAGATCAAAAGAGACAAAAAGGGCATTACATGATCGTAAAGGGATCAATGCAACAAGAAGAGCTAACTATCCTAAATATGTATGCACCCAATACCAGAGCACCCAGATTCATAAAGCAAGTTCTTAGACACCTACAAAGAGACTTAGACTCCCACACAATAATAGTGGGAGACTTTAACACCCCAATGTCAATATTAGATAAATCAACGAGACAGAAAATTAACAAGGATATTCAGGACTTGAACTTGGCTCTGGACCAAGTGGACCTAATAAACATCTACAGAACACTCCACCCCAAATCAGCAGAGTATGCATTCTTCTCAGCACCACATCATACTTACTCTAAAACTGACCACATAACTGGAAGTAAAACACTCCTCAGCAAACACAAAAGAACAGAAATAATAGCAAACAGTCTCTCCGACCACAGAAAAATCAAATTAGAGCTTGGGATTAAGAAACTCACTCAAAACTGCACAATTACATGGACACTGAACAACCTGCTCCTGAATGAATACTGGGTAAACAACGAAATTAAAGCAGAGATAAATAAGTTCTTTGAAACCAATGAGAACAAAGATACAAGGTACTAGAATCCCTGGGACACATCTAAAGCAGGGTATAGAGGGAAATTTATAGCATTAAATGCCAACAAGAGAAAGTGGGAAAGTTCTAAAATTGACACCCTAACATCATAATTAAAAGAACTAGAGAAGCAAGAGCAAACACATTCAAAAGCTAGCAGAAGACAAGAAATAACTCAGATCAGAGCAGAAATGAAGGAGATAGAGACACAAAAAACCCTTCAAAAAATCAATGAATCCAGGAGCTGGCTTTTTGAAAAGATCAACAAAATAAATAGACCACTAGCCAAACTAATAAAGAAGAAAAGAGAGAAGAATCAAATAGATGCAATAAGAAATGATAAAGGGGATATCACCTTTTATGATCCCACAGCAATACAAACTACCATCACAGAATACTATAAACACCTCTACGCAAATACACTAGAAAATCTAGAAGAAATGGAAAAATTCCTGGACACATACACCTGCCCAAATCTAATTCAGGAAGAAGTCGAATCCCTGAATAGACCAGTAACAAGTTCTGAAATTGAGGCAGTAATTAATAGCCTACCAACCAAAAAAAGTCCAGGACCAGATAGTTTCACAGCCAAATTCTACCAGAGGTACAAAGAGGAGCTGGTACCATTCCTTCTGAAACTATTCCAAACAACAGAAAAAGAGGGGCTCCTCCCTAACTCATTTTATGAGGCCAGCATCATCCTGACACCAAAACCTGGCAGAAATACAACAAAAAAAGAAAATTTCAGGCCAATAGTCCTGATTAATATTGATGCAAAAATAATAAGATACTGGCAAACTGAATCCAACAGCACATCAAAAAGTCCACCACAATCAAATGGGCTTCATCCCTGGGATGCAAGCCTGGTTCAACATATACAAGTCAATAAACTTAATCCATCATATAAACAGAGTCAATGAAGAAAACCACATGATTATCTCAATAGATGCAGAAAAGGCCTTTGATAAAATTCAACAGCCCTTCATGCTAAAAGCTCTCAATAAACTAGGTATTAATGGAACGTATCTCAAAATAATAAGAGCTACTTATGACAAACCCACAGCCAATATCATACTGAACAGACAAAAACTGGAAGCATTCCCTTTGAAAACCAGCATAAGACAGGGATGCCCTCTCTCACCACTCCTATTCAACATAGTGTTAGAAGTTCTGGCCAGGGCAATCAGGCAAGAGAAAGAAATAAAGTGTATTAAAATAGAAAGAGAGGAAGTCAAATTGCCTCTGTTTGCAGATGATATGATTGTATATTTAGAAAACTCCATTGTCTCAGCCCAAAATCTCCCTAAGTTGATAAGCAACTTCAGCAGTCTCAGGATACAAAATCAATGTGCAAAAATCACAAGCATTCCTATAAACAAACAATTGACAGAGAGCCAACTCATGAGTGAACTCCCATTCACCATTGCTAGAAAGAAAATAAAATATCTAGGAATCCAACTTACAAGGGACATCAAAGACCTCTTCAAGGAGAACTACAAACCACTGCTCAAGGAAATAAGAAAGAACACAAACAAATGGAAAAACATTCCATGCTCATGGATAGGAAGAATCAATATCATGAAAATGGCCATATTGCCCAAAGTAATGTGTAGATTCAATGCTATCCCCATCAAGCTACCACTGACTCTCTTCACAGAATTAGAAAAAACTACTTTAAATTTCATATAGAATCAAAACAGAGCCCGTATAGCCAAGACAATCATAAGCAAAAAGAATAAAGCTGGAGGCATCACACTACCTGACTTCAAACTATACTACAAGACTACAGTAATCAAAACAGCATGGTACTGGTACCAAAACAAATATATATACCAATGGAACAGAACAGAGGCCTCAGAAATAATACCACACATCTATAACCATCCGATCTTTAACAAACCTGACAAAAACAAGCAATGGGGAAAAGAGTCCCTGTTTAATAAATGTTGTTGGGAAAACTGGCTAGCCATACGCAGAAAACTGAAAATGGACTGTTCCCTTACACCTTATACAAAAATTAACTCAAGATGGATTAAAGACCTAAACTCATAAAAACCCTAGAAGAAAACTTAGGCAATACCATTCAGGACATAGGCTGAGGCAAAGACTTCATGACTAAAACACTAAAAGCAATGGCAACAAAAGCCAAAATTGACAAATGGGATCTAATTAAGCTAAAGAGCTTCTGCACAGCAAAAGAAACTATCATCAGAGTGAACAGGCAACCTACAGAATGAGAGAAAATTTTTGTGATCTATCCATCTGACAAAGGGCTAATATCCAGAATCTAGAAAGAATTTAAACAAATTTACAAGCAAAAAACAACTCCATCAAAAAGTGGACAAAGGATATGAACTGATACTTCTCAAAAGAAGACATGTATGCACCCAACAAACATTATGAAAAAAAGCTCATCATCACTGGTCATTAGAGAAACACAAATCAAAACCACAATGAGATACCTTCTCATGCCAGTTAGAATGGTAATCATTAAAAAGTCAGGAAACAACAGGTGCTGGAGTGGATGTGGAGAAATAGGAAGGTTTTTAACACTGTTGGTGGAAGTGTAAATTAGTTCAGCCATTGTGGAAGTCAGTGTGGCGATTCCTTAAGGATCTAGAAACAGAAATACCATTTGACCCCAACAATCCCATTACTGGGTATACACCCAAAGGATTATAAATCATGCTACTATAAAGACATATGCACACATATGTTTACTGCAGCACTGTTCACAATAGCAAAGACTTGGAACCGATCCAAACGGCCATCAATGATAGACTGGATAAAGAAAATGTGGCACATATACACTGTGGAATACTATGCAGCCATAAAAAAGAATGAATTCATGTCCTTTGCAGGGACATGGGTGAAGCTGGAAACCATCATTCTCAGCAAACAAACACAAGAACAGAAAATCAAACACTACATGTTCTCACTCAAAAATGGGAGTTGAACAATGAGAACACATGGACATAGGGAGGCGAACATCACACACCGGGGCCTGTCAGGGGTGGAGGGCTAGGGGAGGAATAGCATTAGGAGAAATACCTAATGTAGATGACGGGTTGATGGGTGCAGCAAACCACCATGGCCCGTGTATACCTATGTAACAAACCTGCATGTTCTGCACATGTATTCCAGAACTTAAAGTACAAAAAAAAAAAATTAAAAAAAAAAATACACGAACAAGTTCTTTTCTAACAGCAAGAGACTTTACATTGTTCTTTTTTCTCCTTCAAGTCGTATTTCCATTCCACTTCTGCCGGCTAAGCTTAGAATTACCCTCAGAACCATGCAGCTTTTACAATGGTATAGACAGAAGAATATACCATTGTATATTCAAAGTCGTGGCGGCAACCTCACTTTTAAGAGAGCCTGTCCTGGCTGGGCGCAGTGGCTCAGGCCTGTAATCCCAGTACTTTGGGAGGCAGAGGCAGGCGGATCACCTGAGGTTGAAAGTTTGAGGCCAGCCTGACCAACATGGAGAAACCCTGTCTCTCCTAAAAATACAAAATTAGCCAGGCATGATGGCGCATGCCTGTAATCCCAGCTACTCGGAAGGCTGAGGCAGGAGAATCACTTGAACCCGGGAGGCAGAGGTTGCAGATCACACCATGGCACTCCAGCCTGGGGAACAAGACCAAAACTCCGTCTCAAAAAACAAAAAGAGAGAGAGAGCGAGCCTGTCCTAAATATATACACTTACTATATACCTACACAAATATTTTTAAAATTAAAATACATAAAAAAAGCGTCCTCTAATTTAATACTCCTAATCTTTTCATTCGTCCCTTAAATGTAATGTCACATCATACACATACGTAACATCCATTAAAAAGGGAAGTTATATGAGTTAATAAAACTTATCGAATATAACCTTATAGATGCTTTCAGCCAACTGAGAATTTAAATGATACTACTTTTAGCCAAAACAGCACATCTAAAATGCTTAGGAAGTTGGTGAGCTACAAACCAATTCTAGAGCATCAAGCCAGGGAGGACTCTGGAGGAATGCAAAGGGCTCCAGAGAACTTCACTGTATAGGGTTCAACAGGAGCCAAACTGAAACTTTTTATTTAATTCATTTTATTTTTTCTTGATCCTCATAATTTCAATCATTTTCTTATTGTACTATATACTAAATTAAAGGCAGGAAAAGCTTTTTCCAAATGAGACATGTGGATTTCAAACATGAAATCCTTAAACACGATACAGGAAATCCTAGGTGAAAGAGAACTGGGGGAAGGGGTAGTCTAGTTTATTCCCACGACTGGATGACTTTTAATGGTTGGCTCTGTCTGCCATGGAGAGCAGGCCAGAGGCTTCATTTGATAATCTCAACTGCCAGCTACTCATCATTAGCATGTAAGACATCTACTACCAGGAACTGTCTGGAATCATTGCTGTTACTATAATAGTAAATCCTGCTAGCATGGCAAGCATTATATAATCTGGAATTACTAATTTTCTAGAATAGAGTGGGCCCACCACATCCATAGGTCCTGCAATCCTACTATGAATCAAAAATATTCAAAAAAATAAAAAATAGTACAATTAAAAATAATACAAATTTACTTTTTTCTTTTTCTTTTTTTTTGAGACAGCGCTTCAATCTGTCACCCAGGCTGGGTTACGGTGGCACAATCTTGGCTCACTGCAATCTCTGCCTCCAGGTTCAAGCGATCCTCCTGCCTCAGCCTCCCAGGTGGCTGGGATTACAGGCACCCGCCACCAAGCCTGGCTATTTTTGTATTTTTTAGTAGAGATGGAGTTTCACCATGTTGGCCAGGCTGGTCTCGAACTCCTGGCCTCAAGCGATCCACTCACCTTGGCCTCCCAAAGTGTTGGGATTACAAGCATGAGCCACCGCGCCCAGCCCAAAATTTAAAATATAACTATTTACACAGAGTTAGATATTCTGAGTAATTTAGGGACAAAGTATATGGAAGGATGTACACAGGCTATATGCAAATACTATATTATTTAAGAAAAAGCACTTGAGCATCTGTGGATTTGGGTATCAGCAGGAAGTCCTGGAACCAATCCCCTAGGGATACCGAAGGATAACGGTACTGTCTCTACAGAATAACTTCCCATACCCATATGATAAAGTCATCTTGAAAACTAACAACTTCACCTAAGACAATTTTCGAACAGAACCTCCCCTCTTGTCAGATCCTATTTCCATCACTGAACACAGATGGCCTCACTTGGGTAAAACAGACATCAAACAATTTTACTCTCCTCCATTACTTTGTAAATAAATTTGAGCCTCAAAGTATCTACTAGAGAATAGTCAGGGAAGGTTTTGGTTTTGCTGTTGATGGATTTAAGGATTTGTGTTTGTCTTCTTTTTAATTGAATGCCCTATGGTTTTCAGAATCAAGAAGGGTAGCCTAGCAGTGATAAGAAATGACTGCTTTTTTTCTCTACTGCTTCTTATTCACAATATGAAAAACAGAACAGAATAACAAAGTATCCCCCCAATCTACTAATTTAGGGAGGAAAAATCTCATATTAAGTTAGACCAAAGTTTCTCAATCTCTCCACTCTAAGCATTCGGGATCAGATAATTCTTTGTTGTAGGAGGCTGTCCCTAGCACTGTATCATGTTTAGCAGCATCCCTGGCTTTAACCCACTAAGTGCCTTCCTATCCCCCAGCTGTGACAACCAAAAATGCCTGCAGACATTGCAAAATGTCTCTTAGGGGACAAAACTGCCCTTTGTTGAGAATCAAGACATTACAAGAAAGGGACCTCTTTTTCAACATTAACCACTTAGCAGCACTCTCTAGGTTAAAGACATTCCCCTAGGTCTGGGAGTGTCAGACTTCACCTGAGAACTCTCAGAATACTGCCCTTTTCTTCAGTGTGAACAATGACAGTGAATAATAAAAATGTTGTAACTCCTCTGTGTGTGAATGGGTATGATCACCTAATGTGTCATGCACTTCAGTCAGAAAACATCTTAATTTCAAGTGGTTTTTTTTTAATGCTATACATGTGAAAACCATAGTTTTTTTCCTAAAGAAGGATGCTAACTAGCATCCTTAGAAGATAAGGTTTAGAATATAAGGTTACTGCCTTTTTGAGCGCTTAGAAACAAACTGCACTAAGAATTTATCATTTGGGTCTCAATCACTGACAAAGAACGCAATGTACAGCCTTTAGTGTTATCCTGAGTCATCTAAATTAATGACACAATGACAAATTTATATGTTTTAGGAAAGTTACAAACACAACTACATAACTGCCACAAACAAATTATTTTGATTTGGGTGTAAATAACACTACCGTACAAGAAGAATTTCTGAAGCAACTTCATTTGGTGTTGCATTTTGAAAATGAAAACACACCTTGCAAAAGACTTCAGACAACTCTAACAAAAAGCATCTCCCTACATAAAACAAATATCTTAGGTGAGACAAACACATCTAAATAATGTCCTAAGGGAGAATTAAGTCATGGGATGTGAGGTCACACCTCTTTACAACTCTCTAGAGCTCTGGGGACCAAGAATACATTTAAAAATAAATAAAACATTATTCAGCGTGGGTCTTTAAAAATACTCTATTTGCTCGCTCATTTTAATGTTTACACAAAATAGGAACCATCACATTCAACATCCAAAAAGAATCACTCCCTAAACTGCCAACTAAAAATTATTTGACTTTCAATGCAGCCTAACCGCATCATCAGAAGGCTTATTACTTCCTCCCCATTTAAGAACAAACTTCTTCTAACACTCAGTCATTTGTTTGTTCACTATTTAATTCATTGAACCGACATCTTTTGAGGGCCCAAAATTGGACAGGCACTGTGGTAGGCCCTAGACAAACAAAATTAGATGAGGCACTTTCTCCAAATTCAAGGAATTAACCAATCTACTTCCTGCCTCTTTATCCTATTTCTCTACCACCTCTCACAATGTCAATGGGCACAAAGCAAAGTGCTAAGTCCTGTACAAAACCAGCATCAACCATGCCTCAACATGCAAAATGTTACTCACATTCTAGTCAAAAAGTACTGCTAGCTGTCTAATGACTTGCTTCAGACTGCTGAGTAAACAAGACAGCCAGCTGTTTTACAACAAAATGTACGTAAAGAAACACACTAAAAAAAATTGGCAATAGCTCTATCAACTAAAAATGAGAGACCATATCCCAAAGTCTGAGCCAAACTTCCATGAATTGCATCATAAATGGGTATTGACCAAGAAGTACAATCGACCAAGAGTGTATTTCTGTACTCAGAAATCCTATCAAAGGAATGAATAAATGGCTAAGTGAGCAAACGAGCAATAACAGGAGCATGAACCACAAAGAAGATGTGGAAAATACTTTGTCCATCCCCACTGCCTGAGCTTAATTCTAAAATACAAGGGCTATATCTACCAGAAAAAAAGACTGCCAGACATCCCACTTAATGGAGACCCCAAAGGATTACAGGACTAGATTTCCTCCCTTCCTTCTACCCCTCCCTGACAAGATCTTCTTCCACTTCCATTCAGAGATCACAGCTCTTGATAGGGAAAAGGGGAGGGAGGGAGGAGTCAGGAGGGCAATGGTTTGAATGGTATGTAACTGCCCAAGGAGGACTCTGTAAAACAGGGTACCAGACAGGAAAAACTCTGAGCAGAGCAAAGAAAGGAGGTTGAATTTCAAGTTCAAAGAACTGTAAACTGCTCCTAATTCTTCAACTCACTCACAGACCTTAATTTTTAAAGTCTGAGTCTCGGAAGACCCAATTCCCACCCAGCAGATTCACATATGATGAGTGCCTGTTAGCCACTGGGAATTGAGTGAATCAGCAATGTGTACATCCATCTGACTTTCAGGACTAGACTCAGAAACAAGAAGCTGCCAGCAATAAAAAGTTAAGTGAGAGAGACTAAAGTAATCTGACAGTCTCTCCTTCAGTGAGAGATCACCAGAATGAGATCAACATGAGGACGGGAAAATACATACCCAAAGCAATGGCCATAGGGAAAATAATATGGACAGGAGGCAGGAAAATACTAGATAGAAGAGGGCAGTTCCCTGGCAAAGGCCCCACCCTCAAGCCTGAAAACCTGCAGCCCTAAATGGGAACAGGCATTCCTGTTTCCGTACCCAAATGCTGCCTTTTGGCCTGCTACACCCTCCATCCTGTACCCTTATAAACCCCAAATCCCAGCCAAAGAGACAAGCCACGCCCGCCCTTGTCCCACATCCTGCAAGGAGGTTCAGGGAACTCTCCGGTTTCAACAACATCAGCTCTAGCACTAACATACACTCTTGTGGATTTGAAGATACTTGTCCTTTCTGGTTTCTAGGTAATTTTTTAAATCTTGTATTGATTTAGCCATATATTTTTTAAAATGTAATCCAACATTTTTAGATGGACTGCACAGGGAGTGATTTCTCTGAATGTCTGATTTGCTGTATTACCAGAAAAAACGTGCTCTTGTATTGCTTTCGGCTTTCTATTTGGTTACAGAGGGGTTGCTCAAAGGTCGTGCACCTGGGTTTTTGTACCACAAATGCTCTTTTAAGAGAGCCAATACGGGGATTCTGCTAGTTGCTGAGCGTAACAAATCTGACTGCACATTAACCAAGATCTCAGTGAAGGTTATAATAAAGTATTGGGGAGGTACTGGGGAGGGACAGCATTAAAGGTAAAGGTAAGTCAAGGCCAGAACCTGGAATGTCTTTCTTATATGCCATGCCACGGAGTTTGGACTTAATAGTGATGCTGGAGGAAATCACTGGATGGAGAGTTATCAGTATGATATTTCAGGCGGACCATTCTGGGTTCAGGATGCAGAATGGCTGGATTAATAAATCAAGGTGCTTTTCGTACAAGTAACGCTGCCACTTTAACCAGCTTAAACTTTTACTTATTAATTGTGGTAACAAACATATTACATAAAATTTATCATTTAAACAATTTTTAAGTGTACAGTTTAGTGGCATTAGGTACATTCACATTGTTGTGCAGCCATCACTACCATCCTCTTACAACTGAGGATCAAGCAAATAACAAGACATGAAAAGCCTACAGCAAAATCACAATGTAAAAAAAAACAGACATTACAAGAGTAAAATATTATCATTACAGTAGTTTTGGGAGAAATTAACTGTCCATTTAGAATTCTATACCACAAAAAGATAATGAAACTATGCTTTGAGAACTCGAATGAAATAAACACTCAGAAGAACACAAACATGAACTGATGAAGCTGTAAAAATAAATATTAAGTAAAGAAAATGATAAATATATGGATAATTTCAAGCATATTAACTGCATAAAGCAATAATAATGTCTAGGCAGAGTTATAAGAATGTAAATTGTGGGATTACAAGAAATCAAAACAGAACTAAATCTCTAGACAACAGCATAAAAATTGGGAAAAGGTTAATGGAGTTATAGGTTCTGTCTTGACCCAAAGTAACTTTCGACTTTAAGAGTAATATGCGTGCTTCTTAGTCTGTCCATGCTGCTATAGCAAAATACCATAAATTAGGTAACTTATAAATAGAAATATACTTCCCACAGTCCTGGAGGCTGGAAAGTGTAAGATCAAAGCTCCAGTATATTCGGTGTCTGATGAATGCCCACTTTCTGGTTCACAGAAAGCCATCTTTTCACTATAATTTCATATGGTAGAAGGAGCAAGGGATCTCTCTGACTGTTTTATAAGGGCATGAACCCAATTCATGTGCCCTCTCAAAGGCCCTACCTCCTAATACTATATGCCATCACCTTGGGGTTAGGATTTCAGCATATGAATTGGGTGGGGGGAGAGACAAACTTTCGGACCATGGCGGCAGGTTAAAATTTGTACGGTGGCCCCCCTCCCAAAAATATATGATGTATAACATTCAAATTAACATAGACTGATAAAGAAGAAAAAAGTACCAAAAAAAAATCAATGCAAAAGAAGGCAAGAAAGGAAAAAATAACAACAAAACAGAACACATAGGAAGCAAAAAATTACATGGAAATTAATCCTGCTATGGTTTGAAAATGTTCCCCAAAGTTCATGTGTTGAAAACTTAATTGCCAATGCAACAGTGTTGAGAGCTGGGACCTATAAAAGGTAACCAGGTTATGAGAGCTCTGCCCTCATAAATGGATTAATGCCATTATTGCTAGAGTGGGTTAATTACTGGGGAAGTGGGTTCCTGAAAAAAAGAATTAGTTTAGTCTCCTTCCCTTACATTTCTCTCATGGTCTCTTGCCTTTCTGTCTACCTCATAACAAGTCCTTGCCAGATGTGGGCCCCTGGACCTTGGACATCCAAGCCTCCAGAACTATAAGACATCCTTGTTTTTTCTTTTTCTTTCCTTTTTTTTTTTTGAGACAGAGTCTTGCTCTTGTTACCTGGGCTAGAGTGCAGTGGCGCAACCTCCGCTCACCGCAACCTCCACTTCGTGAGTTCAAGTGATTCTCCTGCCTCAGCCTCCTGAGTAGCTGGGATTACAGGCACCTGCCACCAAGCCTGGTTAATTTTTGTACTTTTAGTAGAGACGGGGTTTCACCACGTTGGCCAGGTTGGTCTCGAACTCCTGACCTCAGGTGATCCACCCACCTCGGCCTCCCAAAGTGCTGAGATTACATGTGTGAGCCACGGTGCCCGGCCTTTTTTTTGTTGTTTTTGGAGACAGGGTCTCACTCTGTTGCCCAGGCTAGCACAGTGACACGATCTTAGCTCACTGCAACCTCCACCTCCTGAACTCAAGCCATCCTCCCACCTCAGCCTCCCAAGTAGCTAGGACCACAGGCACACACGCCACCATGCCCAGCTAATTTTTGTATTTTTTGAAGAGATGGGGTTTCACCATGTTGCCCAGGCTGGTCTCTAACTCCTGAATTCAAAGGATCTACCCGCCTCAGCCTCGCAAATTCCTGGGATTACAGGAGTGAGCCAGTTCCCCTGCCAATTTTATTTTCTTTAAAATTACCCAGTCTGGGGTATTCTGTAATAGCAACACTACGTAGACTAAGACAAATCTTAATACATAAGTAGCCACAATAAATATAAATGGACAAAAGACAGAAAAAACAAATCTCCAGCTATATGCACTATTTACAAGACAGATAAACCTAAAACATAAGAATACAAAAAAAGTTAAAGCTGTCAGGCCAACACAAACACAAATAACAGAAGGGCCACACAAGTATAAAGTCTAAGGTTTACTGGAGAAAAACTTAAGCAGAGAAATAGCAAATCACTCATGATCTGTCAAACACTAGTGCTCTCTTAGAAAGGAATCCATTCCCCATACATCTAGGCAATTATGTCCTAATGGAAATCTCCTGATTTAGAAGGAAGTGACTTCTTGAAGAAGAAGGGGGCCAGCCACTGGAGCCCACTGGCTGGTATCAGCCTGTTTTTACCTTCAGTTGAGACCTGCCAGGCCAGCTGTCAGCTAAGCCACAAAAGAAATGAGAAAATGAACATACAATCCCATGGGTTTTGTCTCCCTTAGGTGAGATATAGGATGGAAAAAGATAAAACAAATAAATTCTAACCAAAAGACAGCTGGCATGTCTATAATAGTAGCAAACAACAACAACAAAAACTTTAAAGCCAGGCCAGGCACAGTGATTCATACCTGTAGTCCTAGCACTCTGAGAGGCCAGGGAGGGAGGCCTGCTTGAGCCTAGCAGTTAAGGACCAGCCTGGGCAACAAAGCAAGAACCCGTCTCCACAAAAGAAAGATTTTTTTTTTTTTTTTTT